>NC_084990.1:8320170-8920170 GCF_963691925.1 Scomber scombrus
CTGTCGTAGGCGCTCCTTCTCGTCTGTTCAGCCACCGTGACATTTGCTGCTCGTTCTAGCTGTCCAGTTCCACTTCTGCTTCTGTTTATTCACATGACAGTATTCATGAATTTTTCACCTTTTTACTCAACTTGATTGTTTAATCTAACTGTAAATGATGGTATTTCTCTCTGAATGTGTGACAGGAGCTTTGAAGTGTTACCTGAGAGAGCTCCCTGAACCTCTAATGACCTTTGACCTCTACAGTGACTGGTTTAAAGCAGCAGGGTGTGTATAATATCTACATCCTTCATATTTCACATAGGGATGCACCAATCCGATATAGATCAGGTATCGAATAACGGGGCCCAGTCTGTTCACTTCAATTCTGTTTGTGCAGCATGAACTCAGCTCTGCTTCTGCTGAGAGAGAGGAGAGGAAGCAGCTAACGTTAGCCTCTGCTGCAGTTTGCTGTCATGGAACTGCTCTCAGTTGCTACAGCGGCTACAGGACGTTGTTGTGTTAGCTGTGGTCGAGCGAGCGAGAGAGTGAATAAAGAGGAGAGCTGACAATAAGAATCAGATCAATACAACTTTATTTTCTGATTGTTTTAACAGCGGTTACGTTCAACTGCACTATAAAACTTCCCCACACACCTCCACCCAGTCCTGCAGCTCAGTCTCTGAATCTGAAACGCCAGCGTGCTATTTAAAAGCACACAGCAGAGGCATTATGCTGCTTTGCTTTGTTCAGAGTGAAAAAGCAAAGGCTTAATGAGAGATTTATGGCTGTGATGATAATATCTGTGTTAAAGAGCCATATGTTTCACCTCGGGTGGAGCTTAGCCCTCAGTGTGTGCTGCTCACACAGAGACAGTGAACCAGGTGAAAACTGGACGGTGACAATTACACTCTTTATGTTACTCTAAGTGCAATAAAAATCTACCAGAGTACATTTATATCTACGGTTCATTTGTTATATTTTGTTTTACAAAGTTAGGAATTAATATTTAAGTCCTGCCTCCTGCTTTCAATCTTTTCCACGATGGTGAGGTGTACAGTTTATTAAATTCAACAATGGTATAGGATCGGTATCGGGTACCGGCCGATATGCAAAGCCTAGGTATCGGTATCGATATTAGGACTGAAAAAGTTGGATCGGTGCATCCCAATTTCATACACAGTGGTTTCAAGACATTTTCTTGACTGTGACATCTTTCTTCACAGGGAAAAAGACATGACAGAGAAGATGGATCAGTTCAAAGTCCTGCTGAAGAAACTGCCGCCTGAAAATTACAACAACCTCAGTGTGAACTTACGGTGCACAATGTTTTTGCAGTATCTGCATTCATTAGTCATCAACTAAACAGGATTGTATGTTACTGGTGTTTTATTGCCTCTGTCGTAAATTTACATGTCACTTCTGTTGAAGGACAGTTTCATATTTCTCTTGACAAGAATGAGTTTCTATCTATGTTTATGGTGAGGCATTAGTCTGTAGCTTGGTCCACCACTTTGGCTAATGGACATTCATGGTACTGACTGTGGTGATAACCTGACATGTCTTCTAGTGCCACCAGCAGGTCAAAGAAGTTTTACGTTTTATTTTAAATCCATTTATTTAAATTAGGAAATGGTAAATGGACTGTGTTCATATAGCACTTTTCTAGTCTACTAACCTTTCATAGAGCTTGCAGATGCCAACATTCACACATTCATACATTGATGGAAGAGGCTGCCATGCAAGGTGCCATCCTGCTCATCAGCAGTGATATAGCCCTTTACAAATGTTTCTAATGCTCACTCAGTCATTTATATACACATTCACACGCATAGCAATTTGGGGTTCAGTATCTTGCCCACGGACACTTCGATATGCAGAATAAAGGAGCCATCTGGTTGCACCCTGCTCTACCTCCCAAAACTCATTTCACGCCCATCAGCCCCAGCTGTATTTTTATATCTTAGTTTTGCTAGGTTCGACCAAAGAATCTTGAAAGGAGTTAAAATATTTGGTTTTCTGAGTTTCATCCAACACCATCAATCATTTTTCATTCAGCTCTGTATTCCTCTGTTTACTTATATTTTTCCTCTTCCTCCCTGTCAGGTACCTGGTCCAGTTCTTGTCTCTGTTGTCGGAGCAGCAGGCTGTAAACAAGATGACCCCCAGCAACATTGCCATCGTCCTGGGGCCCAACCTGCTCTGGCCAAAAGCTGAAGGGTAAGTATTGGCCAGCTTGCATTTTCGTCTATAACCACACTTTATTCACTCGTCCCCTAGCCTGACGATTATTTCATGAAGTGTAACTGGTAGTCACACGAAACTTAAAGCTGGTTTTTGTGCATACATTGCAGGACGAGCAGCGTTGGCAACAGAAATAGTCTCAGTGGTTAAACCTCAATGAGCCGTTTTAGTCGGCCGCTGTTAGCAGTATTGGTTTTTTACGTATTGTAACAACGTGGTAAATTAGCTAAAAAAAAAATAGTGATTTGTAACAAATGTGCTGTCTTTCTCTAACCACGAAGAACAGAATTAATGAGCTCTTATGCCTCTCACTTGTCTCTCTGCCTCTTTAGGGAAATTGCTCTGTATGACATGGCGTCAGCTTCTTCAGTCCAGGTGGTGACGGTCATTGAACCTCTTATTCAGTACAGCTCCAAGCTCTTTCCTGAAGGTATACGATCACAGACAAAGAATCTTCTTTATTTGACATAAGCTTTCAGTCTTTGGAGGATAATTCTATTGGATAATAAGATAATAATATACTACAGGTATATAAATGTGATTGCATGTGATGTAACTCAGGGGCCCATTTCAAGGGAGGGCCTCAACATCGTATATTTATGCAGGTGCCACATAACTGCATATTTAACAGGGTTAAATATATCAATTTTGACGATGGTGTCATCAGCACCCAATATAGGACTTTATCTCAATGTAAAACTGTATGCACACCCAGTAAACATCCCTTATTGCTCAGGAAACACAAATACTTACTGCAAGGACTCAAGGTGAAAGTTGAACCAGGAAGTCGGTGTGTTTACAACAGAAAGGCTGGGTTGCAGTTTGTCTTACATGAGGGTTTGTTTATCGTCTGTCTGAGTGCAATATAACCAATGGGAATGATGAAACTACAAAAATAAGAGCGAACGTTTAATCAACTTTAACTTGTCTTTAAATCGAATGCTACCCAACTGACGTCAATGTCATAATTGATTGTTTTGTTTTGGTCAGCTGTATCCTTTGAGATCCCTGAGCTTCCTGAGCTCCCAGACGCAACCCTGTCTGCCCCTGTTGCCCAGTGTGTGATGTCACAGAAGGATAAGCTGAGCAGATCCATGTCCTCTTCCTCTACTACCTCCTCCTGCTCCTCCTATCACCTCCCTCTCTCCAAGACGAACAGGTCGGCTACCACACTGTACTCAAAAAGTGGAGCCTTGCAAAACATTAGAATCTCAAATTTCTCAGCTTGTGTTTATTTACAAAATCCTCCATTTCCCTCCAAACAGTGAAACCTCTCAGGACAGTGGCGCCTTCTTCTTGGTAAAATCCGGCTCTGTGAGTCGCGGCGGCACCACCACATGGGCCAGCCCCGCAACCGAGACACCGTCTCCGATCCAACAAAGCACGACACCCGGCAGCTCGGCCACCCTCGATCCCATTCTTGCCTTGACGGCAAACCTGAACCCGAGCCCGCCTCCCAGAGCCGTAGGGTCAACATCGAGCTCAGGACCCACCCAGAAGCAGTGTTCAGATCTGGAGCCAATAATGGAGGCGCCCCCAGACTCACCCAGAGCCTTGTTGAAGATGTCTGTACCGTACAAACGTAAGTCTGAAGTTGCAACCAAACAAGTTCAGTTATGAGTAGTTCATTTGAAATCTGGAACATTTTGGCTGATTGGGCCTCAGGACATGAGAACAAGGCTGTTTCATGACAAAACAACACATTTTAACCACAGCAACAAGCACAAAACCACTTGTAGCTTGTTGATTTGTTAAGCACCACTTAAAGCCACCCAAAATTTTTCCTATAAACCGGAGCCCCTTCATCCTTTGTTGTTTTTGTGCCGAGACAACAGGCCGGCTCCATTATTTATACGTCTCTTTCTATTGTGTAATATCCTGTGCAGATTCTTTACTTCTACCCTTTTCCTCTCACAATGTTAAAGTGAGGGCTTGTTAGTGCAAGCCTACAGTGAGAAAATAAATGGAGCTCTTCTTGTAACAACCAGGAAGTACACAGGAAACAGGAAGTCTCACACCACTGACCAAAATATCAACCTTTGGGGTCACTGCGTCATCTCTCACATTGTTATAACTGCCTCGCTGTCGGGCAGGGACTGAAATACTTTCCCTCATAGTGAGTCTTCTCATCCTGATGTTTGTCCACCCATTCTTCCTTTAAGTTTGCTTATTAAGTGGGTAGTTTCTCGCTTGTTTGACCATCACAGCCCGCTCATGTAGTTTTAAAATCTAGTACAAAGCACACAGCAAAGTAAAAAATGTTTCTCTAAATTTGATAGTACTTCTTCTACTTTCAGATTATGTTTCTAACAAAACAGAATATTGCTTGATAACCACCAGTTTGACCAACATCAAACCAAACACTGATAAGGGTCTAAAACTGGAAGCGTCACATCCAAATTTAGATTGGCACATTTCATTCTATTATGCAACTTCCTGGTTAGAGGCAGTAAACGAAATAAGTTCTGATAATCACTGTGGATATCAAATATCTCAACCACATTGGACTGTGGGTAGACTTGTACCAACTGTCACTGTATCTGATGAATTGATTGATCAAATTGAATGATCTCCATTTGAATTGAGTATGAGTTGAACATTTTCTTTTTGGTTAATTAAATGTATACCTTGGTATTATATGACTACATGCATTGTAAATGACTTTGTTGCAGTATATTTTGCGTAGCTGTCTTTTTAATAGTGCGACTTGTCTTTCATTTCTCTTTTTAAAGCAAAGAGATCTTACAACGTCACCAAAGATAACGATCAGCCGACAGTTCAATTCACCAAACCAAAACCCCAGTTGGCTCCTAAGCTCCAGGCCCCGCCAGCACCGCCACCTACCGCAGCTGCAGCAGCGGATACTAAGACTCAGCCAACGCCAGCGCCTCGAGCCTGCCCCAAGAAGCCTCCGCCCAAAAAGCCTGGACTCAAAGCCCCAAACTGTCCTCCACCACTTCCTCCTCCATCACAGGAAAAACAGGTTCCTTCTATAGCACAGTGAGAAAAATGATGTATGTGTGAATTTTTCTTGTTGTTGTACATCTTCAAAGATGAAAGGTGTAATGGCTGTTTAGTTAAATACGGCTGAAATATTTGTGTGATTTGTGTGACATTACATTTGCATGTTGTACCATTGCTAGTATGTGTTGTGATATACCGACCAGTATGTATTTTGAGGTAAAGTGTTGCACCTTCATTTGCGGTTGTTGTTTTTTTTTTTGTCTCCCCACTGTCCTGTAATCAGTATAGCCTAATTTATTTATTCTTCCAATAACAACTGTGCCACATTTCCCAAAATCCAAACTACATGCAGGAAAGTGTTTCTGGTTGAAAAAGTAGCCAGACATTCAAAACAAACCCCCAGTTTCTGTCTTCAGGGTGGAATTCCCATATGTCTATATATATGTCTATGAACTTATAGTATCCATATCGACTAATAAAGAATAAGAACATTATTTAATGAATGTTGAGGCTGAATTGTGGGTTTTGATTTGGAACTTTTCAGTTGTTAATTGATACTCCACCCCAAAATCTCTCTTCCACAGAGCTGTGGTAATCTTGAATTCATGTCAGATACAACAAAGGGACCAAAAACAATTCACTTTTTCAGGATTTATGGTGGGAAAATCACTTTTAACTGACTTAAAACGGTAAACATGAAGTTGTAGATAAATAAATGCGTATTCAACCTAATTAAAAACATATTTATTGTCAATTTATAACATCATAGTATATCATTGGTATTGACTGCAGCATATGAATGTGAACTGCACTATGTACTGAAGGTGCATATTTATAGGAGGTCAGTTGATATCTTTATGTACATTTGTATAAAAGGACATATAAATGAGGATTCTTCTATAAAAAGCCATACAGGAGTCGGACTTCATAATCATAAAAGGTGCACAGAGTATTTATATAGAAGGTCTGCAGCATAAAATAAACATTTATATGGTTCAGCCTTTAGTTGCAACTAGCTAATACCAGTATGACTTGTCGTATTCCCTCAGTCCGTGAAAGTTCAATAACTGAGATGTTTGTATTTTCCTGGCTTGTCCTACGAAGCGGTCGTTTCACAAATCCTGAGATTCCAGATCTCTCGTTAGTAATCTTCCCTTTTTCTTTCTTGGTAGTGTATTCCTGAGCGAAAAGTTTGACAAGAGATTGTAGTGATGCCCAAAGCGTTGGAGTTAGATTAAATCTTTTTTTTTTTTTAAATTCCCACATCCTCTTCGTTTTCTCTTAAGTGACCTGGACTCACACTGTGAATCTTTTCCTCTCAAACGTGAGGAAGTGTGTAATGTTTAAAGTGAATGACATGCTTTACAACTTCTACATTGAGTAATGTTGGTATTTTCCTTTGAGAGTCATGCAATCTGACCACATCCTCACAAGTCATAACCTTTTTGTTTAAAAAAAAAAAAAAGCGGTTTGCTTTTTTTCTGCTGAGCTTCAAAGAGTCTTTCATTTCTTTTAGATACATTCAGAAACAGGTATGCATTGGAATTGTACTTCCTTGCAGCGTCATTGCATAAAAAAAAAACCATCCACCGAGCCGGCCTCATTGTCCACACTAAGATTTTAGATGATTGATTGGAATTAAAGAGGAATCATACATCAGAAAAATATTTTTTAGTTAAGTGTCAAAATTCGATTTCCCTCAGTTCAGACTTTGATTTCATCCTCATCATCCATGTAACTGTAGGACATTTTCTTCTGCGGTTGGCTTATGATCATCCTATCTGAATCAGCAGCCTCCATCCTGCTCTGTCCCTTTAAGGGGCTGCTGACCCCATAATGGCGTGCGAGCACATCTGTGGCGCTCTGGAACCGCTCGCTCTCCATCCCCATCCCTAACATCACCCGCTCAGGAGAACCCATCACTACATCAGGTACTTTAACAGAAAGCCCAACTCCGTTCACCTCCATCCCGCTACCCGCCTCATCATCCCATTCGGCCCCATGCGGGCTCTTCCTTCCCCCGCAGTCCTCCTTCAGCAGGGAATCCACGTATGAGATAGTGGCAGAGTCCATCTCCGATCCGTCATTGGTCAACCCGCACGCTGACCCCGCTTCTTCTCCCTCCCAGGCGTGGCTGTGCTCCTCCGGGTGGCCATCGATTAGCCCGAAAACCTCGCTCATGAGGGAGGGGCCGAGGTCAAAGGTGAAGGTGTCCAGGGAGGTGAGGGAGGGAAGTGAGTCAGAGAAGGCTGTGGTGGCTCTGGTTTTTATGGGCTCAGAGGTCACAATTGAAGCAGAGCAGGTGGACAACATGGCGTCGGTAGGGTCGGTCAGAGAGCCACGGTGGATGCCAGGGGGGCAGGAGATGGGGAGGGAGATGGAGGGCTGCTGACGCTCGGAGCGAGAGAGGCGAGGCAGAGTGACGAAGCCAGACTCTAGACCTAAGGAATGCACACAGATACAAACACATGAAAATCAATCAAAGGTATTTTGTAGTCTACTTTTTCAACTGCATCATTCGAATTTTAAAGGAACTCTCCCATTCTCATTTCTATTTGTTGAGTATGAAGCGAGAGCCAGGAGACACGTAGCTTAGCATGAAGTCTGGAAGCAGTGGCAGAGGGCTTTCTTGACTCTGTCTGAAGATTATAAAATCTACCTACCAACCCCCTCTAAAAGTGTAAGCTTAAAAATGAGAAGCTGTGGTTTTACTTTTTATGGCAGGGTGCATTGACTTCCTAGAGTTGCCAGGCAACCAGCAGAAACTCCACATGAAGTCACTGCGGCCTACCTCGAAATAGCCCAGCCCTTAAATCCCCTGTAAAACCATTTATTGACTTTTTTGTTAATTAGTGAGCTTTAGATGGCATATGTTGTTATTTCTGGACAAAGTCAGGCTAGCAGTTTCCCTCTGTTTCCAGTCTTTGTGCTAAGCTAAGCTAATCAGCTGCTGGTTGTAGCTTCAGATGTATTGTGCAGACATGAGAGTGAACCCTCAGCAATGATGAACTATTCCTTGTATATGAAGAGAGATAAACACCAATAAGACTGTATTTGAATTGCATACATTAGTTTTCAGCGATCAAAATTAGGTATATACTACTTTAATTGTTTATAATACTAATAAGATGTTACCTCTTTTCATACAATTTGCATGGCATATCATGTTGATTTTTATGGGTTGTAACATAAAATCACAGGGTATTATAGCTATTTTGTTTCTATTACCAGCTTTCCATTAAGACTGTCCATGTGCAATAACTTGCGTCTTATCTCAACAACTAAATATCATTCCAATTCTTAGGTAGTCACACTCCTGGCAGGACTACCTTCAGTTAACATACAATTCAGACAGGGGGCGGTATAAACCCATTGGAGTACATCCTGTTTCAACAAACCAAACAAACTCCTGTCCCCAAAGTGCTGAGTTGTTCTGCTCTCTGAACAGTGAATCATCTGCCCGACGCTGCCAGATCACTTAACAAGTCACACACTCTCACTCCACTGCTTTCAGGATCTAAACTGGTAGATTACAGCATCACTTCTGAATGCCAATGCCGCAAATGGCCGGGAGTCCAGAGGGGGTTTCATTCCAACCCAAGGAAACAGCATCTTATTTCACAGATTCAGTTCAAGTAAAGAGTGAGAAAGAAGTAATCTATGGATCAGTAATCAACTCCTGGAGTGATTGGTGGGAGCTTATCGGTCTAAAAGCGAGCTGTGTATATTATTTTTTGTTGATGATTTGTGAGGAAAATGTCTTTATCAGGACATACACACTCTTCAATCAATCACTTTTTAATGACCACACCAGCGAGGTCACCAAAAGACTCACATAGATGGAAATGCGTGTTATCTTAAGTGGCAGGCAGTTAGCTTAGTTCACATTGTTTAAGACTGGAAGCAAGCGAAAACAGCTAGAGTGGCCCTGTCAATAAAACATCTGTCATCATCTACAAAGTTCACTAATTAACATGTTATATCTCCTTTCTTTAATGTGCACAGAGACTGAGCTAGTCTTGCTAGTAGGCAAGTTCTCTGTCACATGCTGAGGTATAAGATAAAGATGTTAGTGTTAAATTGAAAAATAATAAAGTATTAGAAATTAACTTTTCATCTGTGTTGCATTTACATCAAACCATTCAGACACAGCTGGCAGTGCCTGTTTGCACTCTTTGTTGCCTTTTTCTTTTTGTTTATGTCTAATTGATGCTCATAAATAAACATATTTTCTTCTCCCTTTCTTCTTCTTCTTCTCTCTCTCTCTCACACACACAGGGGATGTCAGAGTGCGTGAGCTATGAGCGTGGTGTTAATGTGGGTCATTCAAACAGCCTCTCAGACAGCTTGCTGCCAGCTCTGTCTGGATCTCTGTGTTATCAGTGCGAGAGCTGCTGATTATGAGCCAAGGTGATTCATAAGGACATCTGGGGTAAATCTGTCTACATTAGCGGGTAAAACTGACGGACGAGTTTCACTGCAGCTCCGCAGATGGTTGCCACTTCTCTGCAGATTCCCGTTAACATGAGTTAACTCGTTTGACCTTTCCCCATGTTTTTGTTTTGCAACACTAACGTTCAATTTGAAGGAGGAGATCTAACCTTAATCTTAGGGACAATTTTGGGATTTGGTGGAGTACTTTGCTCCTTGAATAACTGGGCAAAAATACATGACATGACATCATGACAAAAAATTTCCACTCATGATATATTTGACTTTCTAACTGATCTAAAAACCTGATTTGAACCTCAGGTTTAAAGAGCCATGGGAACAGTAACTTTGTGTAACAACAAGAGAAAACCTCAGTTTTTCTCCTACTATGCTGCTTTCCACCTACACAAATTCAGGCAGTATTTGTAGTAGAAATATACAATTTGGATGAGTTTGTTAACCTGCATTAAATTAATTTTTTTGGCTATTTGAGGGCAGAGGAAACGAGCTGTGAACACCACAAACATACACACCTGGCACATTTAAGTCCAATATTCATTCTCCTTTAGCTCTTTCTCTCTTGACACATAACAAAATTAACAATATATAAAAAGAATATTGATTATATCAGCTTTAAAATGCAAATAAATGCTCACCATAAGAGCTTTTCTTCTCCTCTGGTGTGCTTTGAGAACTGGGGAAGAGCACTTTGGTGGTTGGACTCCCATTGGACATATCCACATCCAGCCTGGGAAGGGAGATGGCGTTCTTGATTATTGGAGAAACGGCGGGGGGCGGAGGCGACAGTTCCTTGGTAGGTGTTTCTCTGGGTCGGTTGTCTGAGCCCCTCCTGATCTGACGGATCGTCCTGGAGAAGAACGCGCCGATCTTGTTGTCGGGGCTGGAGATAGAATCCGTTTCGGCGTTGTTCCCGTTGGCTTGCCCGCCATGGTTGCTGAGGAAGGAGGTGTCCCCGAACACATCGCCGCCCCGGCCGACGTGCATGGTGTGGCGGAAGTCACCAAGAGGGGGGCTGATCATCTCCACCGTGAGGTCGCCTTTAAAGCGCCGCTTGCTATGAGAGACCAGACCTTTTAGGCCTGAGAGCTTTTCCTGAAGATTCATGGTCATAGAATGTGAATGGCTTTGTATTTCTTTAAAATAGAGTTCAAACAACGACTGAAATTGCCTTTAATCCCACTGAATGGCAAAACTGAACTACAAACTTCAATTTTTCTCCTCTTAGACTTATGCCAAAATCAAACTCTCAAAGGTTATTCCAAGATCTTGAAACCGTGTAATTTTTCTACGGCTGAAAAGTTGAACTCCAGGCCTTGAAGCGCCAAATAGTTCACTGGAATATTATCTCTGTTTATCATGTGCAAGCCAAAATTTGTCCAACTCTTTGTAGCTTGTTGTTATGCATAGCTGGCTGAATTAAACGGACATAAATTGAGGAGAACACTATGCAGTTGTGTTCCTGGAAGCAGCCGAGCCAGTTGGAGTGTGGTCAGGTCGCCTGGTTTCCCCCACTTGCTTTGGGCTTTGGCTTTGTCGACATGAGCTCAGAAATAGGTCCGAGTCCAGCTGCAAACAGTTCTGCGGTCGCACCATGGAACCATCTATCGAGAGTGAAAACAGGGAGAAAACATCTATCTTTAAAATGTAGACAAGGATGTATTAGATTTTGAGGGATTGTAAGAGAAATGGATGACATTTGCAGTTTATTCAGTGGTAGTTGAGAAGCTGGGATTCAAGTGAGAGACCGTGACGCTGCCCTACTCTGTATACTGTATTTAGTTGTAAAGTAAACTCGCTGCATTTTGAGCAGATCTGTCTTTCCGCAGGTTTTTAGGATCCCGCGTTCCAAAGGTCCGCCGGTATGGAACCATCTAAATTTAGACCACAGTCACTCCTGTGTGCAACAAAAACCAAAGTCTGCTTCTTGTCCATTAAAATGGGTGGATTTTCAGGGAATTCCTGCTACCATTTTGTCCCGCGTTGACTGGCGTGAAGGTTACACAAAGTTCATTTTACATTTCACCGAGAAGACTTATCACACTTTTAAAGCAGAGCAGCAGCCCTCTTTCAACAGGCTCAGATTTGTTTATAAACAGGCAAAGTATGCTCAGCGGAACAGGAAGAGATAATGAAAATTTCCTGATAAGAAGTTTGCTGCGGTGCTGCCATGCTGCCTGTGTGTGCAGCCAACCAATAAAAGGTTATCAGACAAGCCAAAAATGTAACAGAATATATGAATGAATAGTATTAACAGTTAAGAAATAGAAACAGAAAGCTTTACATGTGATGAAATAAATCAATATTTAATATATTTTACTCTTCTAATTATCTGTACTACCACATTTTAAGTTTCAAATACTTTTTTTCAGGGCAAGTTTAATCATTTATCTATTTTTTTCCTTTTTTCTACTACATATTTCAAATGAGAGGATGAAGTGGCTAACGAAAACGCAGGTACAGCTAACGTTACGCTACACTAAATAATGTAAAGCAGCCATACACTGCATACTGCTTTATCGTTACTGTTTACATTATTGTGACAGTAGCAAAATTATTTTAGCTGCCAAAATAACGCAAACAAACCAAGCTAACATTAATTAGCAACTCTCCGTTAGCATACTCCTGTCTCTATAACATTATCGTACGATAGCTGCATCGTTAGCGCTTTTTAACAAACTGATTAGACGTTAAAGGAAAAGTATAAAACTTTATATTTCTTTTGACATCTGATTACACCTGTTTATTTAACTAACAGTATTATGAGTTGATGTATTCTGTTACATTTTTACTTTACTGCCTTCTGTCAGTTTCTGAGCTCTATACTTCTGTAAGTCTGCAAGTCTGCAGTGAAGCCAGACAAAAAATTGGCTTTTTCTCACGTGTTGTTCTTTGCCAGCAGAGTAATGGATATCCAATTCTAAAATATTTTGATAGCATAAGGCAGCCCTGACAAGGACCTCTGGTTCTCTTTAAAAGCTTTCCATTGCAGCAGCTAAATGTCGGCGGGCCTCCCACGCATGCACAGCCCCGTCTGGCTTCATTAATGACCTGCTATGGTTCATGAGATGGGGATTGCGTCAGGTCCAAGGCAGCCCTTCTAATTTGCTGCTGACCGCAGTCTCAGGCCCTCCGCTCCACTTCCCCTGGCTGGCGTTTTAAGAGGGGCATCTGGGAACGGAGAGGAAACGCGCCACATACCAGCGCTGAGCAGAGCCATATCGAGGCTCACAAAGGGACGCCGGAGACCAGTATACCAAGGTGTGATGCTGAATCTGAGATGCCGTGAGTCTGCAGGGGCCTTGTGCATGTTCCCATGAAGTGACGGGCCACCTCTCCGTTTCAAAACAATTCCCCGGTGACCGCAGTCCGCAGACACAAAGGCTGTTATGCTCTTCCCAATATGGGCAAAACTTTGTCCTGCTGTATCAAGGTTACACAAGAAAAACCCCAGTCTAATTGATAACCTACTGGATTACAGGAATACACATGGGGCCATTAATTACTCTGACTGTGCTTACGGAAAGCTCTGGTGTTTTGTCTCTGCCTGTAATCCTGTTAAAGACCTTTGACCACAGCTCTGAGGGGGTCGACTTCTCTTATGTGTTTGGACCCTCTGGGCAAAGCTCACTTTATCTGCACATGGACTCCTATCCAACTGAACTCTCTTTCCCTCCTCTGTGGTTCTTATTTTGCACTTGCCCGTGTGTTTTCAGAGTCACACAAATACAGAAGCCAGCACCCTCAGGCGTCAGATAAATGGTCTGAAAAAGCACAGTGAGGATGAAAAAACAGACTCTTTAAAAGGTAATAAGTGTAATGCTATAATCCCAGTAGCAGCCTGCCTGTCCGTGCTTTGGACATTGGAAAAGAATAGGGGGACCTCTCAACAGGGGGGATGTGGACATACCTTGGATTATCCCCTAATCCTTCATCCTCTCCGTTACCCCCAGATGGGTGCTTCTCTCTGGACAAGGCTTGGCTGAGTCTGGTCCAGTGGTTCAGTCAAACTGATTCCTGCCAGAAAGAGAGGGAGTAAAACAGAAAATGACTTTGTGGAGGGAGAGAGTCAATTTAAACTGAAGCGAGGCTGCAGACTGAGAAGTGATGAAAAGAGCTAAGTTTCATTTTCACAAAAAGGAGTGAAGGGGGATGATGGCAAATTGGGGAAGAAGTAAGGATGAATGAAATGGATGTAGAGAAATGACAGAAGAGAGGAGAAAAGGTCAGATGAGGAGAGGAAGCGAGAGGAATAAAATGTGAGGGTAGGAGGGATGAACGATGGAAGGACATGAGAGAGGAGAAGAGAAAAAAACAGGCTGAGGAAAGGTTGTGGAGGCTGGGACATAAAAGACCCTGAGAGGTCCTGGTGGTTGGATCAAATCCGGAAAATGCAGATTAGGAACACGCAGTCATAGATTGGTCAACAACAATCTATCGTATTCATTGTTTCTTTACCTTATAATTCATGACTTTTGGGTTTTTTTTATGTTGGTCGTTTGGTCCACTACTTTGGTCCAAACTGAAATATTTCAACACATCTAATGACATATCAATACAGCTACTCGATAGATTGGTAAAATATTTTGTACAGACAGTTGTGGTTCCCAGATGATGTATCTTAATGATATTTGGTGATCCCAGGAATTTTCATAGGGCCATCATGAGGCTCACATTGGATGGATTGACATGAAATTTGACAGAGACATTCATGTCACCCTCAGGGTAAATTGTAATAACTGCTGATCCCAAAAAGTCCCACTAAGTGCCATCACAAGGTCAAAATTTAAATAGTCTGTCACTTTGGTTTATGACTTAATTAGCTTCAAAATTAATGACATTCCCATCAGCCTCAAGTGTACGATGCTCTGTGTTTAGCACAATGTTAGCATTCAGCTCAAAGCAGTACAAACTCCCAGAGCCAGATTATGACTCTAAAACAGTCCAATTCCTCTTGATTGGAGAGATAGATGCTTTTATAAGCCACTGTACGGCATTTTTTACAGAAACTTTTGGCTTAGTTCAGCTATTAGCTGCAGCTTTGCCTTGCTTTCTTTGGGCAAGTCACCATTCAGGGGATTTCAGAGCATTCATACATCACAGACAGGCTCAATAAAATATTTCCATGTCACTGTGTACAGTACTAGCTTGAGGTGGCTTTGCTGGATATAAACCAGAGTAACCACAGTCTAATAGGAGCCGTGTGTGTGTGCGTATGTGTGTGTGCGCGCGCGAACACATTCCTGAGCTGAGCATCGGTCGGTGGAGTCTTTCTCTCGATTACGACCATCAAACATCCTTCTCAACCTCAGCGCTGATTGAAACCACGTTTGGGTCTGAATCTCCATTTCTTCTATTTCGTTCTTTCGCCTCCTCTCTCCTCATTTTTTACTCTTTCTGCTTCTCTTGCTTCTATCGCTCCTTTTCCATTTTTTGCCTCCTATCATTACTTTTCTTCTGTTCGTCTTCTCTCTTCTCTTCCCCTCTTTTTTCCTTCACTCATTCTTTTTTTTCTCATTCTTTCCTTTGCTCGTCTCTTTTCGCCATTCCTCTTTCTGCAATCCTGGTTTTCTTTCTTTATTTTCTCTCTTTCCCCCCCCCCTCTTCATCTCTGTTTATGCGTCCTTTTGAGTGTCTTGACAGACTCAGGAAAGCTGAAGGCAGCTGTTGGGGCCCCACACACGCAAACACAATTCTTATTTGTGTTGACAATATCTCAAAAGTGTTTACTCTCCTATAGGTCCACTTGAGTAAAATCAGTGTTGGACTTTGTGTTGAACACGGGTCTTTTCCTCCCCTCTCTTTCTCTCTCTCTCTCCCGCTCTCTCTTCTCATGTCCTTCAGTCACTAACCCCACTAACCAGGTGAACAAACATACAAGATAAGGCAGCATTTTTTAGACTCACCCTTTGACTTTCAATTACGTTCCTATTTTCACCATCCTTGCTCAGTCTGAATCCAAGCAAAACACGGCTACACTTCCTCTTCAGCCAAGAAAACATTTTCATGCTTCAACAAATATCCATACTCTCCGAGGCTCTCCGCTTCCTGCATCTGCTGGAGCTGGCAGTCCCAATTTGCACTCTTTGTTGCCTCTCTCTTTGTGTTTATATCTAATCTATGCTCATAAATAAACTCATTTCTTTCTCTCTTACACACACACATTCCCTCTCTACTTATTTTATATTTCCACATTAAAGGTTGTTAAAATACGTTTTACACTTACATGGTCAGCTATATTGCTATTTGCCAATAAAACTCACTATCGTCAGCAAAAGCATGACACTTTTAGAAAAACATTTCTTCACTTTATCACAGACAGTCTGATGAGTTAGATATGATGCTATTTCTTGGCTGGAAGTATCCCCCTCCCACACATGACACATGTAAAATGTTTCCACATACTTGTTTTTGTACAGACTAAACAAACAAGATTATATTTTAATTAGTGAGCTTTATAGGTGCTGATTTCATCACCAGGCAAGATGTTTCCTCTTGTTTCATGTCTTTATGCTAAGCTAAGCTAACAGACATCAGGCCATAACTTCATATTTAACATATTTTCTCATCTAACTCCCCCCGGCAGAAAGCGAATAGGCAGTTTTCATGTGTCTCCTGGTACTTTTGCATAATGCTGCTTGCTCCTTTCACTCAACAGCAACGGTGCACTTGTAGGATTTCGGTGTCTATGTTCTCATCAAGTACACCCAAACAGTATAAAATATCAAAACTGTTTCAGGGAGAGCAGCAGGAGGATGGAGGCTAGCCAGAGCTGGCAAAACTTTGCAACTGTCCACATCGATCGTCTTCTGAGAAGTTCACACGCAGTCAAATTTTGGACAGCAGCCAATCAATAGACATGAGCTTACCCCTGCTTTTCAAACTGAATATCACAATGGATTGGATTATTTTAACCTACAAAGTCTGACAAATTTGTCAACGGGTGGTTCCAACCAATCGGGTGGGTGCATGCCATAGTTGTTGATCACTTTAATGAGGTGTTGGATCTTGTAAGTTGTGACCATTTGGTGACGACAGACCATGATGGAGCAGATTTCCCAACGTCACCATGTGTGCCCCCCCCCCCCCCCCCCCAAAACAAAAAAGGCAAGGGAACCCTGTGGTGTGAAAACAAATACAGCACTAGGATTCAGAGCTCACACCTCTGCCATTGACCCTGTCCTGGTTGGTTGCGTCAATGACACCCATAGGTCACAGAGGGTCCCCCTAACAGGAATGTAGAGCTCAGGTTAAACATTTTTTTTTTTTTTTAAATTCAAGTCAAGGAATAAAGAGAAAAAACCACAGGGAACGTCTGCACTCGTTTACCAAATCAAGCGCTTCTTACCATGTCATTAGTGTAAATCATACGAGTGGACGTACAGGAAACATATTACATGCATATGTTAATCATCTGCTGCTGGTTGACTTGAGTGGATACAGGAGTGGGACTCAGTAATATCAAAGCAAGGCACTCAAAGAGGATATATGCCTACTCTTGGGAGACGGACTGGGGAAACTACAGAGCCAGTGTAACATGAAAAAGTCACAGAGTGTGTAGCTTCACAGTAAGGAGGACTACGCTCATTACTGCATGCTGTTTATTGGATTTTGTTATAATCACCAAAGCAGGCTAGATTTGTATCGATCACCACTGTGCGTGTTTGTTTATTGGCAGGCTTCAGCGGGTCAACAAGTGCGTGTGTTTCTGTTTGTGTGTGTGTGTGTGTGTGTGTGTGTGTGTGTGTGTGTGTGTGTGTGTGTGGTATTTCACATGGTGGCCCTCCCTTGTGGCATGTTGGCAGGTTTCAGGGGTCATAAGGCCACTGCCCCCAACGTGTAATGAGTCCAACACAGTGCTGCCTGTTTGTCTCCATAATTAAAACACTTCAGGGCCACCGACTTCAACTTCAGCATGTCGACCTCCACTGAATCGGTGACGGGTATGAACATTGATAAGTTATGTCATGTTACTGCTATAATTACAAGGCGGGGTGGTAAAAATCAAAGCATTGCCAGAGTTTTTTTCTGACCACGGTTGCAGTGGGAAAATAGTAATGATATACTGCTGTTGCTGCCACTGCTGCTGCTGCTGAGTATAAATATGTCGCGGAGCGGATTGAGTTTCATGTCAAAGATCTGAGAAAAGACTCACTCACAACACTCAAGACAACTTACACAGTAGGACTACCAACACAATGTATGATAGATAACATGTTTGCCTTATCTAAACGTGTTTACTTCCTTTCTCTGGTCAGCAGGAGACTTTTTCTAACTTAATGATTAAACATTTCATTTGAGGGGAAAATCATTGCTAATGATTAATCGTACAGTAATGCAACACTGATAACATCAGGCATTTTTAAAGTTATTCTCATTGAACATTAGCAAAAGAAGTGATCGTTAAGGATACAATACACATTATAAGAACACTAGGGCCATTTATGTTCATTTTTAACAAAGGTTATGATATGAATATTATACATATGTTGCAGGATATAAGCTATAAAATACCCAAAGTGTTAAAACTACATGAATAGACGAGTTAGTTTTAGTCTAGTTTTAAAAGTTAGTGTGAGTGTTACAAGCAACTCTATGAATATTATAGACATCGCGATTAAATCCCCATTAATTTACCACTGAGTATAATGGGCTCTGTAGTCTTTATAGTGAATATTACAGGAACATATTTAACACAAAGACTCACCTCAGGAAGCTGCCGCACGAAGAAAGAGACAGCGGTTGACTCCGGTTTAATTATCTTTCCAACAGAAATATGTATTTTCAGTTTGTCGGGTAGGAGAGAGCCGGTGGTACAGCCGGACTGTCCCGCTGGTGCGCCGGGTGTGCGGAGTGGCGCTGCGCGGAGGAGGAGGAGGGCGGGGGCGGGCCGTGGATCAAATACCAATGAGACTATCAGAGGGGGCTCCCACACTGCTCCACGGTTAATAACACGTCAATCTGATGTCTCTACAACATGCCAATTGACTTGTCAACAAGGTTTAAAGCGATAAGTAAACACAGGAGTGACAATGGTGCAAACTAGAGGGCGCTATAGTGAGAGCTCCTGAGATGAGGTAACCTGTAGCCTAGTTCAGGGGTGTCAAACTCATTTTAGCTCAAGGGCCACATACAGCCGATCTAAAGTGGGCCAGATAACAGGTCTGGCCATTGTATAAAAAAGAAAAGAAAATATGAATCATTATTTACAAAACAGATAAAGAGCTTCAGTTGTCTTACAGAAAAATGAGTGCAATCAAGTCTTTTACTGATTATTCAATATATGAGTGGTTTAAATATGACCACAATATGTATCTATTCTTTTGTATTATTTTTTAAAATTCTGGTGAGGGTGGGGAAAAAAACCTCTGAATCAGCAGAAAAATTGAAATTACTTTTCAGCAATTTATCCAGTGGGCCAGATTGGATCCCTTGGCGGGCTGGTTCTGGCCCACGGGCCTTATGTTTGACAACCCTGCTGTTGTCAATGTTTAATAGGTCAAAATAAGGTGTGGAGTTTATGTAGAGTCTGTTATAGAGGGAAAAAAAACAATATAAGAGGTTAGAGGAACATGATACAGATGTGTTGCATACAGTACAGGATTTGTAGCCAAGGCTAATATGCGACCCCTGTCCCTGGTTATGCTTTTCTACTTAAAATGGTCATAACAAAGCTATCATCATTACCAAAATAACATTAGTTATTATGTGCTCAATTTAACTAATGTACTTTTGCTAATGATGATACAGTGTGTTATGACCATTTTTGAATAGAAACGTCTAACGGGGGTAAGGGTCACAAATTATACATGGCTATAAGTCCTGTATTCAACACATCTGTATCATGTTACTATAACCTGTTCAAATGTTTTTTGCATTGTTCCTGTCAAATGAAGTAATACATTTAAAAAAGGATTTCATCATATTGGATATAAACTCTTCTCTGAAAACAGAGCAGACCAGGTCATCAGACTTTATCAGCTGAGTAGTATCTGCTGACTTTTAGGTGGAGGGAAACACATAATTATGAAATTGTGTCATGATGATTCAGTTCCCTTACAATGGTTTAATGTGACTCATTTTATATTTTGGTGGTTTTGAGGGTTTTTTAATACTCTCTCTACCAAAGCTAAGTGAAACTCTAGCTTCTAAGTTCACCAATCACCTGTTCAGGGCCATTATTTATTTTTACAGGAATAGTTTTTTGACAATGGGAAATATGGGAGTATTATTCGACAGCACTTGATATCACTCATATCTGTAGCCTACTTTTAATTTGAAGCTACAGCCAGGAGAGGGTTAGCTTAGCTTAGCAAAAAAGACTGGAAGCAGGGGAAAACAGCTAACCTAGCTCTAAGGATAGATACAATATTTGTTGAGGAACACACTGTTTAATCTGTGGAAAAATGCTCTGTAAAACTGACAAGTTCTAGTTTTTAAGGGAGAATATTCATTAAAATATTTATTTAAAATGTGGGTGGGTGGTTTTTCCATCTTTGGACAGACCTAGAATAGCTGTTTCCAGCCCTCATGCTAAGCTAAGGTAAACTTAACTTTAACTTCATAGGTTTATTGCTAAGTAGGTTTGCACATACAAGGAATTTGCATTGGTGTTGTGGTGTATAAAATTCAAAACATAAAGTGAAGTAGTACTAAATAGTTCTGCTGCTTACTCTGTTTGTTTTACCATTAAACACTTTGTAACCCTGGAAACTGCTGAATAAATAAAGTTATTCTTATTATTTAATGGTCCGATATGAAAGTGGTATCAGGCTTCTTGTCTGATTCTTGGCAAGAAAGACACATTCATTTTCCCGAAATGTCATCTAGCATCTCCAGTCTTACTGCTATTAAATATAAGTTACAATTTAACAATATTTTTTAGCTTTGTATGCTAAATTGCTTGTCTGTTGATATAGCATTTACGAGTAGCTACATGAAAGATGTGATTACTGATGTGTCACTGTGATTGTTTAAAAGCCATTTTGTCCCCTCACAGCTGAGATTACAACTACATTAGGAATAGTTTTGCCTGCTGTGAGCTCAGACTGGCAATGTGGAAATTAGTAACCGAAGTAAACTGAAAAAATGAACTGAAATCCCTGGAAATCCTGGAGGTTGACGTCACGTACGCTGCACACAGTCTTATTATGTTTGTTATGATTCAACTACAGGATACCGAAAGAAGAGACCAGTGAGTCACTGGAAAAATCCTTCTAACTGCTGTTTATGGGACAGTTTCTATTTTGCGAAGTGCCCATACATTACATAAAATTCCTACTTGCAAGTATACACAAACAGTGTTTCCAAAAGAGAGAATGTGATGTTTTTGTCTATGTAGTTTCTATTGCAGACCCTGCTTTTATGAGGTTTTATGCTTGAAAGGCAGGTGGCGTTTTACATAAAAACTCAGCGGGTTCAGCTTTAAATTTAAGTTAAACTACTCCATGACTGCTGCTGCTGCACAACTTCATTCAGCACTCAGAGAACAAAAGGCATCAGAGGTGTAGCCCCCATAAAGTGCACATGTCAGTGGTCCCACACTGACCTGTCCAACAGGAAACAGAGTCTTATCAACAGGAACAGAAGCATCCTCACCCCGTCCTCAAAGGCTCACAGGCCCGTCGGTCGTTAAAGCTCTGAGGTGGCCTGTAAGTCTGCCAGCGTGCACCAGGACCGATGACACCGCAGCCACACTTCTTAGTGAGCAACAGCACTTCCCTGCTTCCCCCCCCCAAAGCCATGGTACCACACATACACACACATACACACACAAGCTCACACGTAGGCAGACGGAAGTAAACACAATCACACACAATCTGGAAAGCCACCATCGTTCACTTCTTCAGACAACACCCTTCCTCATTTCGGAAAGTTGTACTCTGTTTACACATGTTGTTCACATTTTTTAACAAGAAAGATCTTTTTTTAGCTTCAGACTAAATAAAGATCTTCTTCTCTGATTGGCTCCCGTTACTGACAAATTATTAAAGTTGACCCAATCCGGACACTTTGCTGCAGTTAACTTTGTCTCCAAAATCGTCCATTTGTCTTTCCCTACTAAACAATACCTCTCGCTTATTGGATGAAACCTCTGGGGATTGATCCACATTGTTCAAGGTTCATTTCACCTTTTTTCACATATTTTGTCACTTGTTACTGATTGGTCCAGGGTACATGCATTTGTCAGCCTATCAGCATCCACTTTTTCGAGGAATGTGCCTTTAGATGCGCTCAGTTTGAAGAATTAAGCTTTTAATCATGTTATCAGCAGAGTGTCAGTGATTCACAGTTTGCGTAGTGGCAAAGGCACTCAGTGTTCTTTAAGCACAGATACTGTTAAATACACACCTCTAATCAGTATATACAGTACAGGAGGGCATGTGAGGATTATTGTGTGTGTGTGTGTGTGTGTGTGTGTGTGTGTGTGTGTGTGCATACCATGCCCCTGAGTGTCAAACAGCATGTCTGTATTTGGTCTGTCCTGTCTCCTGCTGCCACCCCTGCCCACATCTCTCGGGCATGAAATGTTGGCACTGCTGCTCCACGTTCACTCAATCACTGAACAGAGACAACATCCAGGCTTCACAGAGTCACTAGGTGGTCTTCATTTGGGATGTTTTTACCTCAGATTTTTTTCCTTTAAAGATGAAATTGATTCAAGGTTCCCAGTAATTTTTTTCTTAATGAAAATCACATTTTTGTACTTGCGCACATCTTTTTTCATTAATAAAATTGCATGATAAAAGCTAATAAGCACATTAGCATGCCAATAAACAGCTAACATACAAAACAAATATCACTGTCTTTTTCTAGCTAAAAATAAGTCTGATAATAATCTATATTCAGACCATAAGTTCCATGAATAGATCAAAAACAACAATTAACTGATCCCAAAAACCAAAGCATTGTATAATTCCTCCAACCACAGACCTACATAAATTATCACTTGAGAAACAAATGTGTATTACTCCGCACCTGAAAATAGTTCCCAACAAATGTGCTATTGGCTTCCTTTTTGAGTGATGTTTACTAAAAACTACAGTTCCCAGTTGTCTTATTTTCCACAATGTATCTGTAAACTAAGGATTAAACAATATGTTTTTTCTGCTCTAATGCAAGCTACCATTGTTACCATTGTTTTGCTTTTCTGGTTCACAACTTTGCTGTTTTGGTTCATTCTCACCGCTCTTATCATTGCTAGAAGCAGCAGGCAGCTGTTTTGTCTGTGAAGAAGGTCTAAAAACAGCACCAAACAGCTGGGTGAACATGATGTTGCATTTAGCAGCTAAGGTTATGGTACGTTGGGTGTGTAAATGACTTAGCTGTTTGGTAACAATATAGCCATAACAACTTTATATGGCGACAGTGTGTCAGTGTTGTGTTTGCAGCTTGCTGGGCCGCATCCAAAAAAAAATCAGCTAATGCAGCGTTAAGCCATCTAAGAGCCGAACTTTTGCAACAGGCGCGTCAGAGCAGTAGAACAAAGAGCTCAGGCACACTGTCTTCTTCACTTTGCAATTAGAGTAGATTTATTGGGAACAATGTTTTGGTACACAGACCTTCATCAGGTTATTATAACCTGATGAAGGTCTGGTTATAATAACCTGATGAAAGTCAGTGTACCAAAACATTGTTCCCAATAAATCTTCTCTAAGTCCAAGTGAAGAAGACATTGTGCAAGAGCTCTTTGTTTTACTATAGCTTTAAGCTCTTTAAATCTAAACCTTGTTCCATTTATTCCTTTTTTGTGTGTTTGTGAGATAGAAATGCACTCTGTTTTCCTCCCCTGTGCTGGATGAACGTCTGGATGCCTGATTCATCAACAGCGATCTTTAAGGGCTTTTGTAATAGGTCATTATTTGACATTTATTATGTAGTGCACAGTCCTGTTGTTAGAATGATGTATAGTTATTTCAGCTTATCATGACTCATTTGTTGAAAATTGTCCGTCATATGTCATTGGTTATTGTTAATCAGCACCTTTCCCACACACCTGGAGATGATTGACTATCACTTAACATCAATGAGTCTGATATCACCCTTGATGAAAGCTTGTCTGATGAACAAAGTATTCACTGTTTCCGTTCTGTGATTTTGGACTGCTGCTATCTTAGTTGATATGTTATCTGCATTAAGTTGATATGTTATCTGCATTAAGTCAGCTCTTCTGTCTGCAACTTATTACAAGTTAATAATGTAACTTGTGTAAATAAAGTTTTTTTATGTCTTTAATTTTCCCAGCCTTCCCTGGCACATACTTTCTTATGCAGACTGCACAATGGTCCGGTCCTCTCATATCTTTCGAAACCACTTTGTGACTCATGTTTGACTTGCTTTGTCTTCACACTCCAGTGATGTATTCACTCATGAAATCTGTGTTTGGACTCACTGATTATCTTGAATTTTGAGGCTGTTCATGTCTTTGTTGTTGAGTTTAAGAAGCAAAATATTATTTCTGTACATCTGCCGAAAACTGTCATTTGTTGTTTTGTTGGGTTTTTTTTTTTTTTATAAACCGGTTTCCCAAGCATCTCATCTCTCTTCTGCCTCCTCTTTTTATTTCTTTTGCACAATCTCAAATCCTGCTGTCTATCTTTCTGTTCCTGTCCCCCCCCCCCCCCCCTCGCTCTCCCAGGCTTTCCTTGCATCCCTCTCCTCGCTCCCCTTCACTCCATCCCAAGATAAACAACCTCTGTTCTGAGGCATGTCAGCTATTTGTTCAAAAAAGCTCACAAGTTTTTGGATGCTGTTCAGAGCCAAGTCCCAGAAGGGAGGCAAGATTACAAATTTAGTGCTTTTTCACAATCTCTCCCTCTGTTTTTCATTTTTCTTGGTCTATGCTGCTTTTTTTTTTTTCTTCTTTCAACTCTCTCACGACTTGAACATCTCTCACTGGTCCGTCAAGAAACTTCCCAGATTCATGAGTTTCGACGCCCTTCCACCTTTATGTTTGACCTTGTTTCCAACCCGTCTGACCGCATAGAGTCTTTAGATTCCCTACATGTTTGTTAGACCCTGATTTATTTTGTGTCAGGAACTTTCATCACTCGTCTCCGATTAACACAGGAGGGGAGAACCCGAACACCGGTTCTCAGGCCTCTGAGCAGCCTGTGTCGAGTCCCTCTTAGAGAAACACACACACACATTAACACACACTTCAGTCATTTTGTGGCAAAACACTCCCAATTTGGCATTTGCTTATCGGTGACCTGTTTGGAAAAGCTTTTTCAGTGTAATGACCTGGAGTGGACGTTTCTCTGATGACGGAGATGTGTGTGTGTATGTGTGTGTGGTGGGAGTCAGAATGTGGTGTTCTGTGGTGAGATAAAACGTAAGACATCCAGTACTCTGATGCCTTTACACTGACACAGTATCCCTTGTGTGGTCTACAGACTTCATTGTGTTATTGAGTTGCATGTTTGCCTGCCCTCATAATCCTTCTAAATTCAACATTTTTGACCACAAATGACATTATTTCTTTGTCTTTTGGAGCCCAGCGTTTATCTTATTTTCTCAGGTTTCTCATGTGTGCATATGTGTGCGTGTACATCCAAATTTTTGTGTCGGTTGAACCACAAACACACACACTCACAGACACATGGTCAGTGTACTATGACACACAAATATACAAAGATGCATTCCTTTTTCCTCTGTGAAAATACACGCTGGCTGCAGTGTGAAACCTGCACACTGAGATTTGCCTCTTTTTATATCAAACATACACACACACAAACACACACACACACACACACACACAAACACATAAACACACATGCTTATGCACAATGACAAAGCGACTGTGTTTAGACTAGGCCACCATTCCTATATGTAGATACGGATCACTGTTTTGCTTTCCCGAGCATGATGAAGGGGTAATAATTTTATCTAGCCGGAGGGAAACAACAGACAGAGGCTGATGTTGAAGAGGAAGAGGTGGAGGAAGACGAGGAGGAGGGGGCGCTAGACCAGATGACGGAACAGTAAAGTGGGAGGATGGAGGAGGTGCGGCAGCCTTTAAGGCCTTTTCCTAACATGTGTGATTGTTCTTAGTGACAACTCTTTTCTCAGTGGCCACCAGTAGCAGCAGCAGCGATGGTGAGGTAAATTTGCAAGTTTGCATCTGACAAAAATACCACCCGTCCCCCTCCAACCTGACTCCTGCCTCATAAGTAGGTGTGTGATGACAAACGGCAGCTTCTGCCACACTTGTTAACTGCTCACTGTGATTTACTTTGTGTCTGAGAGTGTCGGAGCTGCTTCTCTGGCCTCAACCAATTTGTCTGTGGCTTGTTGCCTCGATGGGTTCCTTCCAAATGGCGTCTGGAAGACAGAAGATTCAGCCATGATCTTTGTCAGCTGGAGAGTGTGAATGCTGTGAAACACAGTCATTTTTTATCGGGAACTAGGAGGGATTTTTTTCCCTCTAAAAACTTGAGTAATGAAAGCAGAATTGTTTGTCATGGGTTGCTACTTGGAAAAGGGAATTGACCTTTCACAAAACCCCCCTCTTCCAAACAGATATTGGCTAATCAAAGCATAGCAACTGTAACTGTTCTGCTTTTTTTATGGATTTGTGAACCTCTGCACTCCAGAAAACCCAAACAAACTTATTACAAACATTGTTTCGTCCTCAACCTAAAAGATAATATACTGTTTGACTGAAAATACACACAATAAAGCATACATCTAAAAGGTTATGTTAGCATGAAACTGATCTTAACAGATATATTTTTCCATATCGAATACAATAACAATGCCTCCTTTTATATGGAAAATCAGCCAGTGAGGAAGTTGATTTTTTGACTGGAACATGCAGCTTTAGCTTGTCTTTTGGCACAATATGATGGATGTAGCCACCAACTTAGCATATTTAAGTTCTTTGTTGAGTAATTGTCTTAAAATGAGTCCACTGGAGACATTAAAGGACCAGTGTGTAAGATTTGGTGGTATCCAGTGGTGAGGTTGAAGTTTATTTTCAGATGATTATACACTAATTAAAACACACTTACCAACATTATAGTCTATTTCCGGCAAATCCGTTCCACTAGATTCCACTAAATTCTACACACTGCACCTTTAAAATGTCAGCCAAAGATGGAATTTATAGCCAACTAATAGAGTTACAGCTGATAAAATCTGCCAGCAGCAGGTGTAGAAATGAAAAGCTGCTTTTGTGCTGAGGCAGACACTAAAATTACAAATGATTTCAAGTGGTAAATCTGCCAACGTTATCACTGCAAACTGCATATGTGCGAAACCGTGAAAGCTTGCAAGCAGTAACTAAAAGCACATTTGAGATCTAAAAAGTTGACATGGTATGGAGGAGGAAAAAGGGAGGAAGGAGAGTAGGGGAGGCCGGCATATAGAAAAGCATGCAGACTGGAGGAGGAAGGTGTGAAGGGGGTAAAATGGTGCATTGAAACAGGATTTCACAGACAGAACGTAGGGACGACTTTCCAGGAAATTACTTTTACACAATGCAAAAGCCTGCCAGACACGCTAAAACCATTTCCAGCAGGACAAGCCTAAGAAATTCACCCAATTACCAAAGTAATTTTCAAAAGAAATCACTGCTGAGCCAGCTGTAAAACTGTAACCTCTTTTCATTTGAGACCGTAGATATTTTCAGGTAATGAACAACAGCCATCTGAAATTATAAGCAATGGTTTGGAAAAAGTCTCCCTCCCAAATTGTGCGGCAACATTATGGAGTTATGCACTGTTATAATGAGCGCACTTACAGGAATCGTTCTGTTTTGTGGGAATCTCTGTGTTTTGCTGCCACTTAATCCCATAAACGTGCATGGATTAAGCTCAAACGGGCTAATCTTGCCAGTCAGCATACTTTCAAAATGCATGTTGAGACATTAAAAAAGCAGCCGTGACTTCTCACCAGTAAGAAAGGGAAAAAAGTAACCCCCCCCCCCCCCCCCCCCACACACACACACACACACACACACACACACACTGAAATCCAACTATGCTTTTAAGTGGCCCTCTGTCCTTTGTGTGATTTTTGGACACTAAAGCAGACAATCTTCCCGCCAACAGACTATTATTTATAAGTATAAATTCTCACTTTCAAAGAAAACCAAACTTAATTAAATTCAAATTCTCAGTCTAACTAATAGCTTCTTTTTCATCACAGCGGTGCACATTAGAGCAGACATTGAGCACCAGTTAGTAAATCCTGTTTCTGCAGCCTGATCTGCTCCCCAGCGGCCAGACTGGTTTAAATTAGGCCTCTCCAACCTTCAGTGGCCCGTCCGCTAATTTGACTCCTACAATAACAGCAGCTACTGTGTTTTTCAGGAGTCTGGAACCAAACGTCCGTCTGGGGAGTCTGCAGTGGACTCAGGTGCTCGCTCTCTCCCCTCTCTCTCTCCCTCCCTTCAGGATTTTGGTTGAATTATGTGCTCAGGGGGGACTTTTTTACTATTTTAGTGGAAAAAAATCCCAAATGTCTTGTTTTCATCAAGGCTGTTTCCTGATCGGATCTTTACTCTCCAGTCTGTCTGTGGATTTGGCAGCACGCGTGTGTGTCCGTGTCTGCTCATGTTTTGTGTATGTGTGCTGTGAATGTACGCAAAGGCGCGTGTCTGCCAGTTAATCCCGTTTAGATAGCATCGTTTAACTGTAACCTGCAGTTTACAGTTACGTTTGCCTCTGAAAGTGATTATAAAAACTGTTTAACCATCTTGCACACATCCAGAAACCCTTGACCTGCTGCACATGCACACACAACCTGTAAATCCATGTAAAAATGAATGGACAAACTGATTAAAGGAAGATGGAGATATACTAATAGTCTCCAGAAAACACTATGCTCGGCTCTAACCATGCAGGCACTATTGATTGAATGTCTAGTATCATGTTTTCCACACACACACACAAAGGCCCTGTTTACACCTAGTATTAACATGTGTCTCACTTGATCCGATCACAAGTGGACAGCTGAGACACGTTGCTGTTCACACTTGTCTCTATTACACTTCTCGAGTTTCAAACAGCCCCATTCACAGGTGTTGCATTAGTCAGACAAGTGCCAGATTCGTTTTTTAGTGCTGGCTAAAGAGCTAAGAAAAGTGTCTTAAGAACTTGTACAACCATGTGTACTAACCATGTACATCTGTGCTCATCTCCATTCTTTCAACCATTCACCCAAAACAACCGCCACATCCTGCCTTGATGACATATTTTCCTATCATCAGGTCGTATCATTTACACTACAAAAGACGTGGTGAAATGTGTCCCAGACCACCTCGGCAAGTGGTTTGAGTGATCGGATCACGGTGTGTCTCAGAGGTCATTGACACTTGTATTTAGCGCTGTCCACTTGTGATGAGATAAGACGATATGTTAATGCCTGGTGTAAACAGGGTCAGAGACACACACACACTCAGTCACCACATTCATAATATAATCCTCAACCTCTTGATGAACTATTATTTAGCCTTTTTTTTCATTTCAGGGGCTGGTGCCAGTTTCGTGACTTGCTTAATAATCACACCCAGAATTTTGGAGCAATTAAAACCTAAATTATTAAAAAACTAAGCATATTTCTTTCTCTGCTTCATGTAGCTTTTAAAAGTGAAAGTGATCTTTCAAATGACCACATGATAAACCTGACATCACACCTTCAAAATTTCTTCCCAGCAAATTATATGTACGTGAGTTGTTAAAAGGTCAGGTTCATGTCAACGCTGGTTGGTTTGATTCCAAGCTTAAAACTCTTTATGTTGGTATTTTGATGACAAGTTTGTGAAGAAAATGAAAGGGGTATTTATTTCGAAAAACCCACACTGCTGGAACAGAATGTGGTCATGTTTGACGAAACCTAAAAATATAAAAAGTCCAGTTTCCCACCAAAGAAAACTGACAGTCTGTAGGTGTAATCACACTCTCTGATATACTACAAACCAAAAAGGCCTCTGGTGGAAATCCCCACCATTTCTGGTTTCATTTTTTAACCCTCCAGGCCTCAGCACCTCCTGCTCCAGTCTCCATCACTCCACATTCACACGCACAGCATACATGTGAGTCTCCCTTGCATTTCTCAAACTGGGATGCAACGCTGATTAGCTTCCTGACAGGAGCGCTACCACTCACCCCTAGACCCGAAGCCGGGTTCCTCCTTGAGGGCCCGACAGTGGGTGGAGAGCCGTAGCCGCCGCTGTTTGTTTGCACTGTGTCCTTATTTCCGTGAATTCTGACTTGACAGGAAGCGTGGAGGGGAGACAAGACAATGGGCTATTGTGAGGCCGCGCTTTATGTCCACGCAAGGCTAAAACAGGAAAACGCACTAAGACGGACGCATGCATACACACACTCCCCTAGCAAAGACCATCATGTTCCCTGGCGTATCTCTTTATCATGCACACACACGCCTACATTTCACTATATTTCACTTACTCCTTCCTCAACTGTAACATCTCATTTTAACTTTTAAGTAGCCCTGAATTTAAATCCTCAAACTACTCTAAACCCAAATCTAATCCCCACTTTAAACCCAAGACCCCAAATTAAACTCTTTAAAAAGTGAATCATGGAAAATGGATTTTCCTTATCTGTCTATCATTTTCCGGACATCTGTTCTTCACACTGTAAGTATAAAACAGAAATACACACATACACACGCGCACACAGACATACACATACAGAGGTATACTTTCACTAACAACCTGTACATGGGAGCAGACTCATATTTGGAGAAGGATACATACGCCATGAGCACTATCACTGCATCTAGAGCAAAGCTGATAAGGGTTTTGAGACTGGGGTCCTTGATGGCTAATGTTTATTAAGTTTAAATGTGACCCTCTTACACAATACTTAGATCAACACCAGATCAACAGACCAAATGGGAACCAAAGGCAAACATTTCCGGAAAAAATCACACATGGAGAGAAAATAAACTTTCATTGCCAATTACAAACTTTGTGTCTCTTTGATGGCTCTATGGTTCCCGACATTTGAATCATTGCCTACATCTCCAGTCCAAATAGGTTCAATGTTTACCTAATTAACAGATGGTTCCCTCGGGTGAGGAAGCAATCAACCAATCAGAGCTTAGATGGCAGGCTCTTCGTTCCATCTATGTAAATTAAGGACAAGAAAATTACCTTAAAAATGGCAGCAAGCGTGGATAACATTAATATACCTGTCCAGGTTTCTATAAGTCAACTTACAACTCTGAAATACATCAATATTTTTTAATTATGCTCCTCACAAAGCTTCCACAGCTTACATGTTCACTAAACATTACCTCGGCAGGATGGAGAGTCCTGTTAGGGCTAATTAAAACAAAGTAACCCCTCCTCTCAAACAGAAACCAACACGAACATGAGGATAGTCTAAATAAATGAGGTGAGACCATTTTTTATCATCAGTCTGAATATCAGGCTACCTCCATCATGTCAGCGGCAGTCATACATCAAACATTTAAAGAAACAATTCATCTGAAAACAGACATTTTTTAAAAGTTCCACATGTGCACACACGGACACGCACACAAACAAACACCTTGTTAAAGTATGAACACGCTAACAGAGAGCTAGCCCACATTTTATTTCACTTCATCAATATGTTTGAAATGAGTTTTTAGCCATGACAGCATGGCTCCAGGGATGGAAATGTCTGTCTGTTAAAATGCTAACACGCTAAATAAGGTGAACATGGTAAACATTACACCATTATTCATTACACCTCATTATGAGCATGTTAGCATGTAGCTCAACGCACTACTGTGCCTAAGTGCAGCCTCAAAGGGCCACTGTGGCTTCAGAGACTCTTTAGAAGATTTTTTTGGCACAAAGTAAATGTGATTCAGACACTGTAATAGGATGAGCTACATCTGGCATCTGATATCTCTATAAAGAAATAACGCTTTATAATAGATGAGCTGTTCCTTGTGTAAAAAACACATCAATGTAGTGATAAATTGGTCTAGACCAGGGGTTTTCAAAAATCTGAGAAACACCCCCCTCTGACACACACACACACACACACACACACACACACACACACACACACACACACACACACACACACACACACACACACACACACACACACACACACACTTGCTTAATTTTGTTCAATTCCTGGATGCCTATGGGATCATGATTATGTTATCTGATCCCGTAGATACTCAACTATTGAGCCAAGAAAGCCTGATATTGCTCTTTAACAGACTTCAGACTACACCAAATACATTTTTAAAAAGTCTTTCTGAAGGCATTTATTACTTTCTGCTTCTAGGAAGTGGGAATAACCGTAAATATCCCCAAAACTGAACGCTTTCTTTAACCAAATCACACACATTTAGGTTATTCTCCATGATCTCCTTTTGATAATTAATGTAATATTTTTTCATTTCTATTCACTCAGCCTCCCCTGAAACTTTTTGGAGTCCGTCCTGGAGAGGCCTTCCACACACTGCTGTCTTTATCTAAATGTCCGTGAGCCCGTGACCTCGGCCATCTCACCTTTCACGTCAGCTGTGGGCCGCTGTCTCTTAAGCTGGATGATCTATGGATTCACACAAGCTGTCAAAAGAGGCAAAGGAAGGGAAAGATGTAGAGGAAGGGAGGCTATTTTCAGACATGCAGGTATGTGGCAGAGCAATGCTGTTTTCTGTGCTCTATGTGTGAATGTGAGTATGCATTTTCCCGTCAAAGCCTGTGAATCTAAAGGTGTGAAAACAAAGAAGTGTTTACTTAGTTAATCCATTGGTTGGTGATGTCCAAGGACCAGAAAGAAGAGAGGTCAAGGCAGGAGTTTGTGCCTATATATATGTGTGTGTATTATGTGTGTGTTTTTGTGTTGTGAGGAATGTCAATGTCTGACCTTTGTGGTCTTTGTGCGTATGAACGACTGACCTGGAAGACTGACCTTACGGGTGCTGCCTGGCTTCGATCACAGACAGACAGACACCCCCAGACATTTCTGTCCCTGATGAAGCGTGAACGAACCCCCCCCATTATATTCACCTTAAGCATGCAGTACACGCTCTGCAAGTTTTTAAAAAACATACATTGTTGTCAGCGAGTGGACGTCGACTGAAGCCGGTCTGTGTCGGCTGGCAGCTTCAGTACGATTACACTCACCTCACTGTAATTAGCTGTCTGTATGTTTGACTCAGTGGCATCTAAATAACAGTGTTTGTGTAAATGTGGTCGTAGGTTTTAAGTGTGAAAATAGCAGTGTGTGAGGAGAGTGTGTTGAGTGAAGTTTCTATTTCAGTGTGATGGGGAAGAAACAGGTTTAAAAAGGTTTGAGGGTTTCTCTGTGATTGAGAATGACAGCACATTTTTTGTCATGTTCTGTTGGTTTGTTTTTGCTTGGAGTTAATTGGGGGGGTCATCTTGTTTCAGGAAAAGCAGTAGTGAATGTATGTAATGTTTACGAACTGATTTGACTGTTGCTAGGACACCGTGAGGTATAAATCCTGCAGCTGAGTTGACCTTTGGGTGTAGAAGTTCTGCAACATTTTTTCATGTGATGTTGCAACCTGAGACTGGATACTAAGTTTTTTTGTAATAGCATCACTTTATCTCAACTTTCTTATTATTTTACTAATGAACATTTCTCATTAAAACAAACTTGTTAAAAGAAGAAACTTCCATATGTTGTTAAAACAAAGAAAATGATCTAGTCGGTGCCTAAAGAGACTAAACTGAAGCCTACATTAAACTAGAAAAAGTGGAGACTAAACTAAAACAAAGAGCTGAAAGTTACTAAAAAACTACTACAAATAACAAACACATTTATTCTTCTGCAATTTATCACCAATCTGCGATGTTTTGTGTACTTGATGATTTATTTGCTGATGAATTATAATTTTTATGACTATGGCCTTTTTTTTTTTTTTTCATCAGTTAGTAATAACTACATTTCCCATGCTGCCTTTAGACAACAACAGGGTTCTTCTTTGGACACGACTGATGATGCAAGCTGGGGTCGAACTGCATTTGTCTCTGTGTCTCTTTAACATCTATTATGACTGTTTAACACTGGAGCAAGATGACATGTCCCTCTTCTCTTTGATTTTGAGAAAAATTCAGCATGTTATAATTACTGCTTATGTCTTTAGTGTGCAGACATGTTCATATTCCACTCTACCTACTAGTGTCTCTTTTTTTTTTAAAACAGAAACTGATTTTTAAATACAGTCCAAGGTGGATTTTCCCTTCATTTTGAGGTTTCTCATGAACATCCAGGTTTCCCTTGCTTGGACAGTAAATAACGTATGTAGACATAAAAGTAAGTAAGAAGAACTGCAACAGTAAGAGGTACAGTACATGTAGGTACAAGTAAGATGACTTCAGCAGTAATGATCTATGGTACTCTTTCATTCAATGCTCATCCATCATAACTCACTTTTCTTTTCCCTTTCATTCGTCCCCAGGCTTTCTGCCTCTGTGTCCTTTCTCTTTTTCTCCTCATCTTTTTCCTGCTCTGCTGCTGTGATTGCCTGTCTCCTCGTGGCCCGATGCCCAGCCACCACTGGGTAGCATTCCTCACCCCGAGCCAAGGGGAAGAGAGAGGGATCGGAGGGGGGGGAGAAGAGGAGAAGGACAAATGGAAGGAATGAGAGAAAGAACCATAGCGACTCTCCTTATATAGAGTGTGATGTTATATGTCGGCTCCACTCCGCTGCAACCTCGCTGAGGAGGCGAGAGGCGACTTCTTTTCCAAACTGTTTGTTGCTTTCCAGCTTTTCGGTTGAGCCCGCCGGTCATAAACCTTCCTTTTCGGGCCTTCTGTTTATAGTCACGTCCACTCACTGTGCTCGTTACGACACTCAAACTCAGGCCACAAGATACCCACACGGTTTGACCACGCAGGGGTGTACTTAAATACACACGGCCTCACTTCTTTCTTTTTTCTTTCACAGTGGGAAATAGAAATGCCATATCTTGAAGGTAACTTATGATGCCTGTGCTGCTGCTGAGGTGCAAAAATAAAAGATTTGCTGAGAAAGCAGAATGGACTCCACCCTGCCCTTCAGCTCTTATTTCTTTAGTTTATGTGTGTGTGTATGTCAGCTTTGGGGCTTGTAGGAACATGTGTGTGCAGGCAATACAGAGGAGTGTGTGTGTGTGTGTGTGTGTGTGTGTGTGTGTGTGTGTGTGTGTGTGTGTGTGTGTGTGTGTGTGTGTGTGTGTGTGTGTGGCATCTCCTCTGGGAACTGCTGGCAGATGGAGCAGTCAGACTGCGGGTATGGAGGGACGGATAAAGTTTAGCCTGCAACTCAAGCTACGCTGGAACAGAAGAGCCACGCATACAGTCCTTTCCCTCGCTCTCTTCTGTCTTTATTTGAATCATGTCTCATTCTCTTTCTTTCTTGCCTTTGATGGTTTAATTCAACATCTTCTTGGTGGTCTTTGCCCTGTCAGCCTCCCTTGGGTTAACACAGTCCAATCTGATGTTTTAATTACCTGAATACTTGATTAAAACTCTGTTTGAAATGTCCTTTACGGTCGACTGTAACTAAGAGTCTATAGTCATGCCAGGACAGTGGTGCTTTGAGCCAAATGCTAACGTCACCATGCCAACATACTGATGTTTATCATGTTCAACATTACTTTAATTAGTTACAGTGTAAGCACAAAGTATAGCTGGGGTTGATGGGAACGTCATCGGTATCGTAGCTATGTGGTCATAAACTAAAGTATTGGACATTTTTATAATTTTGACTTGATGATGATGTGACAGGAAAAGTTTAAACTTATCACCAAAGTTATTCCAATGTATCCCGAGGGGAACATGAACATTTGAACTACTGCAATCCATCCAATATTTGTCAAGACTCAAACCAACAAATCCAAAGTCATTAGGATACACTGTGTGGGAACCATTTGGGTCTGCACCAGTCCATCCAATGGATGTTGAGATGTTTCACTAGATAAGAAAAACTTTTACCTGCTGGTGGCTCTAAAGGAAAAGTCACAGGATCACCAAAGTCAGTGGGATTTATCCTGTGGGGATCTTGAATCTCTGTAGAAAATGTCATGGCAATCTACGGTATGTATTATAATAGTCATTGGGATGTTTCCTAAGTGGTGGAGCGACCAACAGACCTTCAGACAGAGAGCGATGCTGTTAGTTGACTAGAAATAGTTTTTAATATATTTAATAATAAATACGATAGTTTAAAATAACTTTAAAGACATATTGTATATGTGGAATATGATGGATGGTGTCGATGAAAGGAAACTCAAGCTGATCTGATAGGACTGTTGGTTTACATCATACAAAAAATGTTGGAAACTATTGTTAGCATGCAAAAGTATCTTTTTGTAGCAACTTTGTTTTTTTCTCCAAACATTCTGATCAATCATTCTTCATACATTCATATTCCATTTCTTAATCAAAAGCATCCCTTGTAGACAATGCTTCCCTCTAATGCCATTTAAGTAACACAGGGTGCCGTGCTGCAGCATCTGTTTGAAGTGAATAAGAGGACTGTGAGTAATTTAGTGAGTTACGAAAGCATCGTTATTTGTTATAGTCCTTTAAAAGACGGTTATATGTTCATAAGCAGCAGCCTAAAGGTCACTGAGGCGGGTTTATGACTTGAAAAATGCAAGTTAAAATCCCTGTATGGACTGTGAGAGTCTGAGAGCGAACACATCACCTCCTTGTGCTTGGTCTCAAGTGCTCGTGACCAAAAACCCTGCAACTGTCCCAGTGGAGCTGTTAAGTGGAATAGTGTGGTTTCACTGAGCCGCTCCGACGCTCAGCCTCTCAGCTATAATAAATGAGGTTAGATTAGGAAAATTGAACTGCAAACCAACAGCAATTGGTCATTTTGTGCATGCACACGTTCAGAAAGTTAATCAAATGCATGCATTCACATGTAGTGAAGACACTGGCAGGAGGTCTTTTAAATATAAGTGTAATGCCAACTGAATTTCATCCATGTTTGCAGCACAAACATTAACAATGTCTTCACTTGAACTGTTTGATTTGTTCTTTCATTCACTTTGACATCCATCTTTCTTTGGGGGACCGATCAGTCTGATGGTAACAGAGTCCAGTGAGAGATCATCACTCAGCTCTTCACGAACCTTCTTCTGCTTTTGGAATGATGCTGAAATAGTCTAACCAAAGATATCTGGAAGTATTTACAAAGTAGTATAATTAGATCAGTGGCTTAAGGGTGCAGTGGAAAATATTCGCAGCACAATAATGACAGAGAAAGAAGAGAAGAAACGGCTGGACGAGCGCTTACAAAACATAGGCGTACATTACACCATAGCCAACTAATACCACACATCTTAAGATAATTAAGAGAATGGAAAGGCATTTTATATTCCCATCGGTGTTGTCTCTGCGCATGCCTGCTCCAAAAATGATTAATTTAGGAGTTCAGGAATGTGTGTTCACTGTTTAGTCTTCATCTTCCCCAGGTTGCAACCCCCTGACCCAACCAGATCACCAGAACACCTCTGAAAACCATCAGACATCTGCTTATCTAAACTAAGCAGAAAGCCAGCCTCCTCATTATTCAAACTCCATCCGTGCATCCATCCTTTCCTCGCGTCACAAGCCAAACTCAGTCTTTACTAACAGGAGACTTCTTTTTTTCCTCGGTGCAGACTCAAACAGGCTGGACAGGCATTTCCTGTGGGTGGGACCTGGGAGCAGAGACATTCTTGGGCCAGGCACCTCCACTTCCTGTCTCTGTTAACACCCCACTGAAAGGCGTACAGTCTGGGCCCGCTCTGATTTTACACTTTATGCGCTCTTATCCGCAATGCACGCAACAGTAGATTAAGCTTATATTTCAAAATTACACATGTTGCATGTAAACAAACGTTAAGAAGTGCAAGGTCAACATCTCAGTGCTCAGATAATGGAACAAAACATTCCTGTGAATATAATGTTATGATGTGAAACACAGACGCGCTTGGGTAAAATTTAAGATGTTGGTTGTGAATATAAAAAATAATACAAGGAATAGAAACATCAGAGAAGTGCATGCAAACCTTCATATCAGTGTTGAATCTGTAATAAATTCATATAACTATGGGAAAAATGTAAGCTTGAAATTAAATTCAACTCCAGGAAACATGATCAACAACTCATATCACCCAACATATTTTGTCTCCCCAAACTTTCCATCTTATATCTGTTTTTTCAGCTGCACTTACAATGAGAAAGTTGTATCTTTGCAAGTCTCTAATGACCGGGAATGTTTTTTCTGTGTATGTGTGTGTGTGTATGTATGTAAATACACATATTTATGCACCCTGTGGGGTGTTAAGAGGAGGTGCAACAATCAATTGCTGCCCTCCCAGGGGTCAACAGCTGCACCAAAATGTTGGTATTCGACAGCTGTACCGTTTCAGAGAAGGAATGTGAGGCTTCACTATGGATGGGTCTGATGCGTGTGTTGGGGGGGGTCTTTGTGCATCTGGATACGCATCTGACAGTTTTCAATTACAGTATGTCACACTGGTAAAATAATGATGACACTGTCTCCTAGCTGATACTTATTGAGAGACAATTTTGTGTTTTGTTACCCTTTTTTAACAAGCTAACATTACAGGTGATAAAATGTGTTATTTCATCTGACATGAGTGATGTTTCATTAATGAATTAATTTTCTACTGCTGGTGTAGACACATCTGATTTCCCACTATGTCAAAAAGAGGCTTGTTCCTATCAATTCTGGTTAAATTTCCTCTGCAAAAATACCTGATTCAAACTCTAATTTCTGCTTTTATGGTTAAAGACCATATCTTCATAAAAAGCACATTACTTTGATACTATAAACTTGCATTAAAAGGTGCACATCCAATTTGAAGGGAAGGCAGAGCGTGGTAAGGAAATAAAAAGTTACCAATAACAAATCTTATATAGCTCAATCTGTACCATGAAACCATGTCAAATTTAAAAGTGAATGCAAGTTACAATTTTCATACATACATTCATCTCTGCCTGCACCCTCCAAAGCACTGAAAAGTCTGAAATGAGTTTGTGTTTTATTTGTGTGATCTTGCTGCCCCCTAATGGCTCATAGTGAACAGGACGACTCCTCACAAGTAAACTACAACATTTATTCAACTCCTTTACCTTTATAAAAATAAACATTTCGTATTAAACTGCTCACAGGGTGAGTAACAACTGAATAAAGTGTGTTTGAAAATAAGCCGCACCACATGTCATTTTTGGTCCTTGACAGATATAACAGATATTTGAACTGTGGCTTTGTTTCAGCAGTGGTCATTCATCCGCAAGTATGTTCTCTAATTTTTCTCACAGAGGGAATAGAGAAGTTCGATCTGCTCAGCATACTCGAATCCTGGCCTGTGGGGGAAGGAAATGAACAGTCATGTTAAAACTGCACCAAATCTCAAGTTTCAATGGCTCATACTAGCATCTGTTATTATTATTATTTTTTAACTCTACTGTTTTTTTAACTTTAGGAATACTTGACACTAATAATTCAAAATATGCTTATTTCCTTTCTTACTGCACGTTAGATGAGAAGATTGACTCCACTTTTGTGTCTGTGTGGTAACTATGAAGCTACCACGAGCAGCTGTTAGCTTAGCATTAAGACTGACAACAGTTAGCCTGGCTCCGCTCAAAGAAAACAAAATCTGGCTACCAGCACCTCTAAAGCTCACTAATTAATACATCTTTTTTGTGTTTTTAAAAAAAGTGTAAAAAAAAAAAAAAAAAAAAAAAAGTATATTTTCCATTTTATTGGGTTACATACTAGCCTATTTCTTGTTTAGGACTGGACTGTAACTTCTTGGAGTCTCCGCTGGTTGCCTGGCAACTGTTCCCAGCCTAGAAATAATCCGGCAAGTAATTTCCAGTCTTTGTGCTGAGCTAAGCTAACCAGCTGCTGGCTCAAGCTAAATATTTACTGTACAGACATGAAAGTGGCATCAATCTTCTCTTCTAACTCTAAATATAATAGGTGTATTTCCTAAAATGTCAAAGTATTCCTTTAAATGCCCAGACAGGAAGACTGCACTCTTCTACATACTCCCATTTTGAGATTTAGAAAGATAAGTGGTTTTAGTTTCCCCATGTGATGACCATATCTGTCCGTTGTTTACAGATGGACCCCTCGTCTCTGTACTTATCTCACCGTCCTGGTGTCTCCAAGATGAGAGGGATGTTGTCCAATCTGGGCTCGTTGACAATGTCTTGGAAAGCAGAGATTCCGATGTGGCCTTTACCGATGTCTTCATGGCGATCGAGGTGGCAGCCCAGTTTACCTGAAAATCACAGTCAAAGACAGAGACAACAAAGACAAGAATTTAAAAAAAAAACAACTCTACGAAAGACATTTAAGTGGTAACAGTTCTTAAAGTAGAATAAACCATTTGGCTAATCTGTGTCTGAATTATTTTGGTTCCTAGCTGCACCTTTGGAGTCATTGAGATGGATTGCTTTCAGATAGTCGAGCCCCACTTGCAGATCAAATTCATCGAGCATGGCCTTCACCCCTCCCTCTGCAGCCAGGTCGTATCCTAAAAACAAGAGAAAGAAAAAAACATTTCTGAAGCAGAAATTGACTTTTTTAAATGATCTGATGGTTTTGTAGGACAAAAAAGAACAACGGCAGGTGTCGCTCACCTGCTGCGAAGGCGTGGCAGGTATCAAGACACACTCCAACTCTGGTCTTATCTCCCACTCTGTCTATGATGCTCTTCAGCTCGGAGAACTTACCCCCGACCGTACTGCCCTGACCGCTCATGTTCTCCAACACTGGCCACATGAAGCAGAGAAGACAAGAAGGCACTATCACTATGACATTCAACTAAATCACTACATCGTATTTTTATCCAACCTGCCAAAAATGACTTATACAAATAAATTGGTTTGGCAGCTGTTGTTCTTTCCTGAAGCTGGGGGCAGTTTTTGCTATTGCTTCAGTGTTTTTGCTGGCGTTCGACTGCAGTGTATTCTTGTCACACCAGCGGCATTTGGGGTATGTGGGTCAAAAGGACTGTGGTCTGTGCCCTGGATCACAACAGTGGGAAGCCAGCAGCCAGTTCTGCACATTGAAAGTCACGTATTAACAAAAAGTCAGTCTAAGGTCAGATTGCTTTGTATGAGATGGTGATGCGACAGCAAAAGCTCTTGACGTTTCATTTTTAAGATTATTGACTTGTGGAAGTGAAACATTAATCCTCGTGAAAAGGCTTGAAACATATTAAAGCTTAATTTCATTAATTACATACAAAGGGATTGACTCATTAACTGGGTTTGGCTGTGACTGCCAAGTTCTCTAACTACGCTGAGATTCAGATCCTTAATCCATTGACCTGCAGTAACTTCCTATTACAGTGACGCTCATAATGTTCCCTGTTTGACAAGAGCATCAGGAGGTGAGTATTTAAATCATGGTAAATGTTGAAGCTACAGGTTGTAGTGTTAGAGGGCAAATATCCTATTAAATGTCTGTGTTAGTGATGTTATCTACTGCTATAGCAATCTTCCTGTGTGTTATTGTGTGAATGTGGTTTGGTTTTATACGTTTTTCTCTTAATAGATTACATAATCTTGCAGTATTTGCACCTATCTAATCTCATTTTACCTCTTAAGTTTCTTGATGTTTGCTTGGAGATTCGTTTTTTCAAAAATAGTGATTGTAAAACGTGTTAAATTAATTGGTATTCAACTCAATCGACATCTTCACCAACTTAAGAATTATGATTTGTACTAGTTCGACCCTGAATAGTAGGAGTGCCTGTCACAAATGCAGCAAAGGGAACCGTTTCAAAAATATGGCCCTCATCAACACAGAGCAAAAAATATTAAAGACAGATTTCTTTAACATAATTATGCAATGAAAGTCGGTTTTGAGTTGGGTAAATCCCCCTGAGAGTCTCAACAAATTCCAGATGTTTATCAAAATGGGATTTACTGCAGGGCTGCTGGACTGTACTGTAGTGTAATGTACTGGGTGTTTCTGTTATTTGGTCCACCTCCCATACCTGTGACTACAGCAGGTGTTTGCTGGTGAGCGTGGTTAATGGCTCCTGCTATCTTGTCAATGCACTGTTCAGTGGTGATGGAGCCCAGGGAGGAGCCAGGGTGGAAGTTGTAGAGGTTGAGGCCCAGGAGGCTGCAACGGCTGAGCTCATCCACCAGCAGGGCCTGGCTCTTCTCAAACACGTCTGGATGCAGCACGGTACACAAACCAGAGGAGGATTGTCAGGATGTTGGAAAGATGAAATAACCAATGAAAGACAGGGAGGAGGTAACTGAGGTTGAATGAGGAAGAGAGGTGAACGTGTCATCCGAGTGAGTGTCTGACAAACCCTCTTTAGGAGATCCGCAGTTCATCAGGTAGGACCCATGAGGCAGGATGTGAGCTGGGTCAAACTCGTGTAGGGAACATTGGTCTCGAAACTTGGCTGCAGCCGTGTGGTCCAGAGCGGGCCTCTTCCAAGACCGCTGGGAGCCCAGAAACAGGGCGAAGGAGCTTCCACCCATCTCAGTGCAGGAGTGCACCGCCTTCCATATCCCACCTGGGGACATATTAAAGAAAAGTCAACACAAAAGCTGTGATCATGTATGTTAAAATAAGCACAGAAGTATCTAAACATAAAGATGACATTACCTTGAATGCCAACATGAGCCCCAATGTATTTCTTATTTTCACGCTGCTTCTTCTTCCTGCTGTCTCTTCTCTCCTCACATTCCCCCTCTTCCCCCAAAGCATCCTCAGTTTTCCTTTTCCTTGCATCTCTCTTCTTCGGACCCATGCCTGCAAGAGAAAAAAGTTATTATGTTGACTCTTTTTTGGGGGTCATGAATTAAGCGATTTCTTCACTATATACGCTGTTAATCTATATAGCACACACAGTGGCGTTTAAAGGTTGGCTGTCAGAAAGTTTACGAAGGTCAAAAAGCGTATTTTTTCTATGCATCCCTCTCTGCAGGAGGCAGTCAGAGGGCTTCACGCAGCTGCTGCTACAGGCTGACTATTGGAGAGACGCTTCATGCTGAGCACCAAAATGGCCGCCCGTCAACCGACCGACTCCACAGCGCTTTGAAATCTAACATTTTCTGCACATTAGGGTTCACACTATCACAACGTTAGTACTTATTTGACAAACCAGAAGCTTACGTGTGTTCTTCATCACATGCCACTTACTTGACTCCCTGCTCAGGCGTCGCTGTTGTCTCGACGAATGCCTCAAAAAAGCTAAAAGAAAAAAGAAAAAAAAGAAAGAAAAATCGCACTGAAGCACTTTAGCTAAGCTAGCTAGCGCGCTAGCTTCTCTTCATATGTGATTCTCGAGGTGAGTAGATGTTTTTATTTTTAATTAAGTGTTTTACATTTTTGTCATGTATGTATGCATGGATGCAAATTCACTACGGCCAGCAAAGCTCTCTGTTCATGTAATGCCACTGCGCCTGCTAGCCGGGCTAACGCCGTTAGCTACTTGTAGCTGCTGTATATAACTTAGCTTACCCCGCTAACGTCGCTAGCATCAGCAGCATTTGTCGTTGTGCAGAGGCGGGTATGTGACTCAAGGCTCGGTGCATTTGCTGTTACGGACCGTGTGTACATCAGGTACTAAATGTACTTTAGTTCGCAGCTGTTTAATGTCGTTAAATAGTTTATTATATGCGCGCTGTTGTGTGTGATTGTGTGTGTGTTTGTGCGTATTTTATAGTATTAAGTATGGGCAGAAACCACTCCTTCCTTCATGTTAGCCATCGACGAAATATGTTTCCAGCCGCTTGCCAGTTAAACTTGTATCTTGTATAAACTTGTAAGGACGGGGAATAGATGTGCTTTAGCTCTTTCTCTTTATACACGGCTCGGCTGTAGAGACTTTAATCATCTTTGTGTCTTTTAATTTCGCGGACACTTTGCCATTTTAGCAACCAGTGGCTCCGATCTCCTAATGCTGTTAGCCAGCTAAAGGCTGCTGAGCCCTGTGATAACGTTGACAGGACAACAGGTAAGGTAACATCAGCTGGTGTAGCTCACAGCAGTGATTTGAAGGGCAGCTTGACAAAGCTTTAATGCAGATCTGCAATAACAGTAGTAATCAGGTGTGGTTTTCGGATGCGCCAGGCCTGAGATCAGAAATGCTTCAGGAAGGATGTCAGGTTAGTTTTCCGTGAATCTGGCTGTCCTACCTGCTGGAAGTGTTATGGCATTAAGCAAAAAACGAAACCCACTGAACAGACACCGTCAGGGTTAAGTGGGTGTTCAGAAAGTATATGCATTAAAGAACCAGAGCTATTAAACCGGCATTTTTAACTCAACCTGGTAATATGCTGTTAGATTTTGTCTGCGATTAGTTTACTGCTGTATTCAAATATAGTGTTATCTTTGTTTGGGTGCTTCTTGGATCGCATGCCGTGTGTCAGCTGGGCCTAATCCTGAAGATTTGCCCACACTCCATCTTAGAAACAATCAAAGCACTAGCATGAGTCTTCACTTGGTCTCTTATGATTTTCTGTAGCCATATATAGATTGAGTCCGTCTGTTGATAAGATGAGTTGGCTTACTAAATTGAGCTCCTTGTAAACTGTCTCAATTGGTTGAACTTACAAGTGTGATCAGCTTACAGTATTGTGCATGCTTATGGTAGGGATAATTACTGTTTGTTGCCCACATGTCCAGCAGTATTCTTAGCTCTAGCACCTGATGGCTGATTCATCCCATCAAGCATGCAGTCAAATTGTCGCTTACACACACGGATCAGGGCTCACGTGGCCATTTGGTTATTGTGATGGTGTCTTTTTCTCCTGATTTTTTCCCCCTTTCCTTTCCCGAGGTCACCATTTGCATATGTTTTTTGAGCAGCAACTCTGAAATGGTGAATGAATGACTACATTTTGGAATATCATTCTCGTCCTTTTTAGAAGAACGGAGCATCAGGACAGGAGCAGTAGTTCATGGAAGACAAGAAAAGGAAAAAAGACGATAAAAGGAAAAGGGAAGCCTCTCAGAAGGTGAGCATGTTCATCTTGTCAGTTCAGGTTTCCTCAGTAATAGTCTTGGACCATTGGTATACTCAAAGTTATATAGAATCTGGTGTTAACGTAGACTGTGGGATAACATTTGATTACTAAAATACATGGAGATTGGCCAACCAACTTGCATCAAAGCTAACAAGCAGTGAACATGTACATGTGACATGAGTCCATCAACCATGAAATATCATGTTCATTGTTGAATTAAGGTATCTAAATGAGAATTATTAATATTTTGAAACTTAATTTGATATTAAAAGATTCCAAATGAAGAGCCCAGGTAATTAAGCTCCAATTGGAGACACATCTACCAGCAACACTTTTAAAAGTAATTATTTGGAAGTGGGAAAGAATAAATGATTAGTTGTCAAAATATAGTACTTGTTGCATTTGATTGTGTTTTAGTTGGTGTGCTCTGCTGTTCTGGACCTGTTGGTTACATTTCATTCACCAACATAATTTTTCATAGAAACAAAAGTGTGCATTGAGCACAGTTTGGAAAGACTTCAATGACCTGGGGGACATTTTGAAATTGCTTTGAAAATATGAGGTGGAACTAATGGGAAGAAAATCAAATGGTCATATTGGATTATGTCTATTAGTGTAAGCAGAATACTGTTGGAGACACAACAAGTCTCAACAACTACAGGATCTTGAACTTAGGGGATGAGATATTTACTGTTCTGGCACACCTAGACCTAGGACATTGTTTTCTTGATCTAACCACAATCACAGAGTTTCACTCCTGTTAACCTCATACGGTGTCCTCATTTATACTTTCTTTTTCACATATTTTACTGAGGTTTGACATTTGAATGAAACGTATTAATGATTATTAGAAGAATGACTTATTGTGTTTTTTTTCTGTTTATTTTAGGTTACTGAACAAAAGAACAAAGGTAAGCAGCACAGTAATGTATGTTTGAGTTTGAGTATAGATTTTAAGTGGATGCTGTATTCACAAAACTTCATCGGCATCCTTTCTTTCTCTTCCTTGGATCCTCTCGCAGTGCTAGACTTGACCAAGCCGGCATCTGCCCAGCCTCCTGCCACTCAGAGCAGCTCTGCCTCCCCCAGCCCTGGACCCACCCCCTCTGCTTCCCCATCCCCAGCCACCTCGGGCCCTGGCAGTGCTGCCACCCAGTCACAGGGTGGCAACAATGCCAAGCGCCTGGCGGTGGCCAACGGACAGCCCACCTCCACCACCAGTTCTTCCTCCATCGCTGGCGGCCCCAGTGCTACTGGAAACGGGAGTGCAAGTAGCGGAGGCGGAGCCCAGGCGCCTCAGCAGCAACCCCGCTACATGCCGAGAGAAGTGCCGCCGCGATTCCGCTGCCAGCAGGACCATAAAGTGCTACTGAAGAGGGGTCAACCGCCACTGTCCTCCATGCTGCTGGGAGGAGGAGGAGGAGGGGACGGCCCCAATGCAAACATGGCTGCTGTCTCAGGTAAGGGTTAGCAGTGTTGTAGGTCACCTTTTTTAGAATACATCTGTTTTATGTGAAGATTGACATTTATTGTTTTGACCCCTAAATTTTCTCTATTGTTGGATTTACCTTTCCAGATTCCAGTGCAGCTGCCTCCTCATTGGCCCTCACCTCATCATCAGTTGCTGCTTCTACTACTACTTCTAATTATGCAAATTCCATGTGGGGGGCGAGCTCAGGCAGCCAAACCTCCTCTCAGGGCAGGGAGAAGGTGATTGTCGATGGCAACGACCTGGAGGAGTGGCCTAGCATCGCTGGCAATGATGGGGGAGGAAGTTCTTTCGCCGTGGCTGGAGGGGGCAGCAGCAACAACGGAATGCCTGTGAACAGCATCAGTGCCTCTGGCAACCAATCTTCACCCACTTCCTTGTTCTCTTTGCCCAATGAATGTATGCAGTCGTCCAACGGTGTGGCATGGGGGACGGCTGCCTCCCAGGGTCATCTTGGAGGAGGGAATACAGTAGCTGCAGCTGGGCCTCTGCTACAACAGCCCTCCTCACTTTCCAAAGCCTCCGCTGTGCCAGGGAGCCATGATGCCAGTGGCCCCGTTGATGGCAGCAGTGGGATTCCAGGTGCCAACTTCAATCCAAATGCCAACCCTTCGGCCTGGCCTGCCCTGGTGCAGCAGGATGGGCCTGCTGCTGCAGGGGAAGGAGGTCAGTCTTCCTTCCATCACCAGGGCCCTGGAGGGTCTTTGTCTGCCAACAACTCTGCTTCCCTGGGGCTGGGAGCCGGGACAGTTGGGGTGTTGGGGGGTCACCCACCTTTATCTGTGAATCAATCAAGCACCCATCAGCACCAACTTCACCAAATGCAATCCAGAGACAGAGAGATGGGAGGGGGGAAGTGGGACAGCGAATCAGCGGGACCAAAAATCGCAGGGGGGGAAGGGATTGGGGGAGGAATGGACCGTGGTGTGGGAGGAGGCGGGATGAGTGTGGGAGATCACAGCCTTACCTCCTCATGGAGAGGCCAGCCTTCTTACCCTGCAGCTAACTCCAAAACGGGTGCCTCTAGGACTGACGGATGGGAGGGCGGAGGAAGTGGCACAGGGGGATTCGGAGCTGCTGAAGGGGATACTGGGACCTCGAGTTGGGGGTATCCAAGTTCCACTAGCGGGGTTAATGCTTGGGGTAGCGCTGGAACTGGGGGAAACGGTAGTCAAACCTCCGGGGTATCTCAGGGAGGGTGGGGCTCATCAGGAGTAGGAGGGGAGAGAGCGGTGTCGGGCGGTGACTGGGGCGGGAGCTCCACCGGTATTGGCGGAGCTAATCCAGGAGGAGAGGGCATGGGGGGCACCTGCAGCAGTAACAGCAGCAGTAGCGGGGTCAGCACAGCCGGCAACCCCCCCGTCACCTCCTGCTCCTCCTCAACAGCCACCGCTTTGACCAGAGCTTGGGACAATCAGAAGGGAGAGGGTGAAACAGGGGAATGGGGCGGAGGAGTAGGAGGACAGGGAGCCCGGGGAGGATCCTCATCCAGCGGTGGAAATTCCAGAAGTGGAAGTGAGCCGAACAACAGTAACAGTCGTCCTCGCCGCCCGGCACCCAGTGCTGAAGGTGCCTTACAGAGCCTGCTCAGCCGGTCTGATCTGGACCCTCGGGTTCTGTCCAACACAGGCTGGGGCCAAACACAGATTCGACAAAACACGGCCTGGGACATGGAAGATCATGGAGGACAGAGTAAAGGTGGATCGACATCAGCTACATCGAAACACCCATCTACTCTCGGTGTTTCTTCTCAGTATTCCGGTGGACCCAGGACCCTAATTAATGATTCTATGGGTCCAGGGGTCAATCCTTCCATGGTTCCATCTGCTGGGTCCTCTGGAGAGGGCTGGGAGAGCAGCAGCAACAGTAGCAGTAGTGGGGCTTCTCTATCTGGGAGGGCCCCACCACCTTCAGGCTCCAACATGAGGAATCTTGGCGTCTCACAATCTGGGCCAGTGACCACAACAGGACCTGGTATGGGGTCAGGGGTAATACCAGGACATAGCCAGCAGGGGAAGGCTACAGGCTGGGGTGGAGGAGGGATGGGGTCTGGAGATGGCAAGGAGGCCAAAGGTTGGGGGAACGAGGAATGGAGGAACAGTAGAGGAGGAAATGGAGGAGGGTGGGGCGACGTTGGCCAACAGGGTGATCAAGTGAGTGGAGGCTGGGGAGGGTGTCAGGAGGAGAAAGGGAAAGGGGGGTGGAAGGAGATGGGAGGAGATGGAGGAGGCAGTGGGTGGGGATCAGGACAGAAGGTTGGGGCAGGTAGGGACTGGGGGGATCAACAGTCCAAATCAAATAACGGAGGCGGGGGTTGGGACGATGAGAGGAAGAACGGAGGAGGAAACTCAGGTGGGGATTCAGGTGCGGGTGGCTGGGGAAACTGGGACGAAGGCGCTCCCCGGAGAACCTGGGGAGCAGGGGGCACAGGGGGAGGAGGGAGCGGAGGAGGGGGGATGGGGTCCAAACCCCATCAAAGTTGGAGCGGAGGAAACAAAATGCACCAGATGCCAAACAGCCAGTCGGGCTCCATCACAGGCCCGCAGGCACAACTGCAACAGCAACAATCACAGTCCCGCAATCAGCATCCACAGCTGCAGCAAGCATTGGACCAAGGGGCTATGCAAGGGGGCGGGGCGAGAAAACCCATCTCCCAAGCCCAGAACCAGAACCAGAACCAGAACCAAAGCTCAGGCTGGACCTCGGGGCCCATCCCTGGTGGCCCTGGAGGAGGAAGTGGATCTGAACCAAGCGGTTGGGAGGAACCCTCACCGCAGTCTATTAGCAGGAAGAATGAGATAGATGATGGAACATCAGCATGGGGAGACCCAACCCGTTACAACTACAAGCCGGTCAACCTGTGGGATAAGAACAGCGCCCCTGCTGGCCAGCAGCCTCACGGCCAGGCTCCGGCTCCACAGCAGCAACAGCAGCAGCAGCAGCAACAGCAACAGCAACAGCAACAGCAGCAACAGCAACAGCAACAGCAACAGCTACAGCAACAGCAGCAGCAACCGCAACCGCAACAGCAGGGACCTCCAGTACAGCAGCAGCCTAGCAGGCAGCCTGCTGGGCTCGGAGGTAACAGAGACTTCCACACTGGCCATGGACCTGGGAAAGCTGCAGCAATGGGTGAGACACTAGAAACTGTGGTTTTGATTTTAAAGTTGTCATAATTTTTTTTTTTTTTTTAAACTTGATTGATTAATGAATTTAGGGGGGTCTAATATTGATGCTGTCTTTCTCTGCCTGACCAGTAAACCTGTCTGGTCCCAACTGGCAGGTCATGTAGATATGTGGACAGTTCCCCTAAAGGAGACTCTCTAGCAACCATCATTGTACTGTTTAAACTTTTGACGGTAATGTAGGCACAACGTTAATACAAACCAAACAATATTTAGTTGACCACTCTGGGGTTTTTTCCTTTGTTGTTTTTTTCATAAACTGTTAAATTGATTACAAGTTTGTTCAAAGTTAAGAGACGATGACCATCAGGCAAATATCACAAAGATTAAGTTAATTAAGCATTAGACGTCGACTGTGGATATCTTAAGTGGATATCTCTTAAAGTTGCTGGTCTTTTTGGTACAATCCTTCCAATGCAACTAAGTCAGACAAGAGATACACAGAGGGAATTTTGTACTAAAAAGACTAACTTTGGGAGATACCTACTTGATGTGACCAACTCAGATCACTGAATCCTCAAATTGGTTTCAGATAAACTTGGAATATATTTTTGCATGGAGTGAGACTGTAGATTTTGTCCCTCATCACTTACATTGACAACCCATTTGGAAGGGATCTTATAATGGCCAGGATGAACAGGAGGAGTGATTACAGAGAGCAAAACCTGTTTCAATGTCCTTAATATGGACACCTGACTATTGTTTTAAGACTGTTAAAATGTTTTGAACAAACTACGTGCATTCATGCACGCAGCCTTTTCTGTAAAGATGAATTTGTAAAAACAGTTCTCCTTTTTATGTCGTCGTGGTGTGGAGTTTTTTTTTTTCTCTCTTTCTGAATCATCTCAAGATAGTAAGACATCTTGATAAATGTTCCTTAATGGCTGTCTGCATGAAAATTACAGTGAAATGAAGTGGTCAAAATGCTCTGCTACGACTGCTGCCTTTCTTGGAAATGTTGATCCAGCTGATTTTAAAGGTCGGCGTCAATGTTCAGAGTAAGCGACAGCTGAGTCATGAGCTATGTAGCAGGTCTCCAGCGAGAAACTTGCTCGCTGTCTCTGCAGTTTGATCTCGCAAACCACAGTAACAGTAGTCAGCAGCAGTACTGTAACTTCTCAGGTGCTCCAACTGAGCGCGGCTGAAGTGAAAACATTTCCTCTGAACGTATATATTCTGTTTCCATATGGTGAATGCAGAGAAGATGCTTTGTTTTTTGGAAGACAAAAACTCATCAAAAAAGTACATTACACCACTATTCGTACGTTGCACCAGTATTCACCCCTGTAAACATGCAGAGTAGTCCGTCTCAGTCTGCTTTTACTTTAGGAGTCCAGACATTGGACTTGCATTGAGGTAAATAATCATGTCCTTACTCAAAGTGTCTGTGTCATGTGTCTCAACTTCAACCTGCGTCATCCTTGTGTGTCCGCAGGTTCGTCAGGTTGGGGCGGTGCTTCTCCAACCAGTCCAACAGTAGACAACGGCACAGCAGCTTGGGGTAAACCTAACGATACCCCCACTGACTGGGGAGACCCCGAGGACGCAGGAGGGAAGACGACAGGATGGGGAAACCCTACTCCCAACCCCATCAAACCTGGTCAGATTTTTTTTTTTAAATAAAACCTTAAACATGGGTATCAATTTCAGATCTTCTAATTATCTTTTTTCTCACATCGTGATAACGGCTTTAACTGCAACCCCCCCCCCCCTCAGGTTCAAAGTCTATGCAAGATGGCTGGGGGGACAAAGAGAGCTCTGTGGCAGCCTCGCGTCACTCGAGCTGGGAGGAGGAGGAGGAGGGAGGCGGCGGCGGCGGTGGTGGTAGCGGCGGCGGCATGTGGAACAGCACCGGCTCCCAGGGAAGCGGCTCGTCTTGGGGACAGGGTAGCAACGGGGGCTGGGGTCAGACCCACCCTGGAAAGAAGCCCAGCAGCAAGGTGGGATACTGGTTTCTTTTCACTCAACACTCATGATACAAATTGCAAAGTTGCCACATTAATCAGAAAGTTTTGCCTCTGCTCTGTGAAATCTTAGGGTCCAATGAAGCCTGGCGGAGGAGACTCATGGATGAGCCCCATCAATAGACAGTTCTCTAACATGGGGCTGCTGGTAAGACTTGTTACTAAAGTTTTATTGTGGTTGAGAAAGGAGGAAATATATCTACCTGCACAATGCCTGTTCTTCAGCTTTATTATATATTCTATTATTTTAAGTGCACAGGCATTTAGCAAGTTGTAATTCCTCACATGGTGGTGGTGATGGTGGTGATGGTGGTGATGGTGGTGGTCATAATGGTGATGCCGGCCCTTTTTGCTGGACAGAATGATGATCCCAGTGGCCCAAACATTGACCTGGCTCCGGGTTCTCTCCAGGAGAAGAAGATGGACGCCGAGAAAAGAGGCATGGGAATGACAGATTACAATGGCGACATAAGGAAAGGAGGAAGAGTAGGAGTAGGAGGAGGAGGAGGAGGAGTAGGGGGGATGTCATACCGCTCACCCGTTTCCAAAGAGGCAGCGCCCGGGGATGCCGGTTCCTACTACGACAAGGTAGCGCCTCTACTCGCCAACCTCAGCAGTCTTTGTGTCTTTCTCTTGTCTAGATAACATTTTGTCCTCTTATCACTCTTCTTTGTTTCCTCTTGTGAATTCTACCTTTTTTCCTTCCCGGTCTGCCCCATTTCTCCTTGTCTGCACCTTCCTCTACCCTCCCATTTTTCCTTCACCACCACTTAAAATTTGTCTTCCATTGGCTGTCACTGTGACAGACCTTGCCTTTGACCAATCAGGATGGGTGCCTTGGGGAGGAGGGTCCTCGCTCTCTGTACTCACCACCCACTGTCTACAAGCCCCATTCCCTCTTCAACCACACTATCCCCTTTAGACAAGTAAGATAACCCCTCCTCTCGTTTCCGTCCCACCATCTTTACATTAGCTTCTTGTAGTTTTCCCCCTTTTTCACATGTTAATCGTTCAAGTATACTCCTGAATTTTCCTCTTCCACTTTGATGTCGCGTTTTTCTCTATCAGTATATTTTTTTGCATCTGCTGTCACAAGTACCCCGTCATTTAATTTCCCGTTGTCCATCACAGAGCGGCCACGGTATCTTTGGCAGTAGCGGAGGGATGGCTCAGTCAAGACACCAGCCCAGCGTCCCACCCATAAACCAGTCCCCAGGGATACGAGCGCAAGTGCCTCATCAGTTCCTGTCGCCTCAGGTACTAAAAACTTGTGCTTTCATTCTGCTCATCATCAGTATCCTTTCCAGCCGTCGGTTTCACATTTACCATTGACACAGGAAGTGTGTGGGTTGACTGACGGAGGGAAATAGGTTCAGTTGTGGTGCAAGTCATCTTTACTGTTAATGTTTGCTGCTAAGATACCAATAGTACAGGATGGGATTTGCTGTATGTTTAGAGACTGTGTTAGCATGTTTAAGCTAATAAGAAACCCACCATACACTTTTCTATTGATTTTAAGGCAAGCTTGCAGTAAAATGACAGTTCACAGATGTGTTTTTGTGCTGTGAACTTTTAAATATAAAATATAACTGTCTGATTCTGTTTTTGAGCTTACGCATAGTGGTCTACCAGCTGTGGCCACGGTGTCTATTAGCCAGTGAAGTCCCTGGAGTGCATAATCACTCCTCAGGACAACATTGATCATGCTTCCGTTTCTTGCTTCTAGAGAATACAAAGTGAAATGCACGTCTTTTTTCAAGGAACCGACTCAATTTCACTCACTCGTTTGGGTCGAGTCAGTTGTTAACACCGGCTAATGAGAACATGAAGGAGAATCATTGTTAATCGGGGGAGAAGCAGTAAGCTAATGTGGTTGCTAGGGGTTACAGCACCATAGCGTTTCTGTGGTAACAGGTGTGCCTGCCTGCCATTGCCATTTTATCTCTAGGTGCCAGGCTCCGTGCTGAAGCAGATGCCCCCTCCCAGCGGGAGCGTGGGGGGTGTTGGCGGTGTGGGAGGAGTGGCAGGAGTCGGGGGAGGTGTGTTCCCTCCACAGCTGTCCCCCCAGCATATTGCCATGCTCAGCAGCATCTACCCACCTCACATCCAGTTTCAGCTGGTAAGAAGCAGCACATTATATCTCTATACTGCAGGGTCTGGAAGTGAATTGAGGAGGTTCACCATCCAGAACTGTTTGGAAATCTTCATTTTGGGAAAAGAAATGAATTTTAAACATAGTATTCAGACATGTTTATGCCGCCTGTATATACAAACATATATCAAAAAACTTTGATTTGTTGATTTTTTAAATATTTGTTGACTAATCTTCATGTACAGAATGGGATGTAGGATGTGTGCAGTGTATTTACGTCTCTGTCTCACTTCTTTGTTTCTTTTTCTGTCTGTTTTCTCTCAGGCTTGTCAGCTTCTCCTCCAGCAGCAGCAGCAGCAGCAGCCACAACAGCAGCAGCAACAGCAGCTGCTGCAAAACCAGAGGAAGTTCACTCCGAATGTGCGACAGCAGGCTGATCCTCAACAGGTACACACAGACACGTACACAAAACATATATATAAAATATCCCCCACTCGTTTACTAGCGGCTGACTCTTGTTTTTGTTATGTCTTTTTAAGCTGGCCAGGATCATGGCAGTGCTCCAGCAGCAGAGGCAGCAGCAGCAGCAGGTCGGAGGTTTAGGCGGCAGCTCCAGACTCTCCCCCTCCCACCACAGTGGAGGTGGCGGAGGAGGTGCCAAACTGCCCGGGGCTGATCCCCTGCCCCACCCAGGCCTGGCCAGATCCGTGGCTGACCTGCACCAGAAAACAATTGGGCCGTACTCTGGTGAGCAATCATTCCATGCTGGTTTCATTCAGAATAAAAAGACTTGTGACACACAGCTGCCATGCTGCTTTTTACAGTTAGTTTAGAGGTCTTCAAAATGTATAGTGCATTGTGGGGTTTTTTCCCACCTTGGTGCATCTCCTGCACTAAGCCCTCATACCACTGCAGTGTCTGAATACATTTCCCAAATATCACCAGTTAAGCCAACACTGACTGATTATTTTATTTCTTGTGTTGATTCATTTTGGAGGGTTTTGTTTCCAGGCTGAAGGTTTTCTAGCAACAATCAAATGTTCCAATCAACGTTCTTCATCGTTCCCTCTGTTTTTTGTCCGTCTCTGCCTGTAAACAGGGTTTAGTTCTGGTGTGAATCTCCCAGGTCTCGACCTAGGCGGCTCTGTGGTAGGGGGGCCTGGGGGCATGAAGGACCTCGGGGGTCAGCAGTCCCGTTTCAAATGGATGATGGAGGGACACTCCTCCCCAGACACCTCCCCATCTGAGGACGCATTCCACAAAAATGGTGAGACGGATTTTAAAATTGTACTCGTATGACTTGTGTGTTTGATAAGACGTGGAATGTGAGGGTGCTTAGACAGATCATGTTAATAGGATTATATGTGAAGTGGAACATTACAGTGATTTGTGAACCCATCTGGTGCTCGGTGATGTAACGTATATGTCGTCACCCTCTGGCAACCTCCAAGGTCCCGTCACCCCCATGAAGATGCCCGGGGGCTCGCCCTACTCTCAGTACGACATGATGGTTGGAGACGGGCTGGGTAACAACTGGCATCGCACCCCTGGCAACAAGATGGGTAGCAAGCCTACCCCCACTCCCAGCTGGCCCCCTGGTGAGTGACTATTATAGAATCATAGCTGCATCACTGACTTGAGATCGAGTAAACACCAAGCTTTTTTAAAAGATTCTCTGTAGTTGAGTCATTGAGGGACATGTGATCTTCAAAGCATAATGTGTTCAGTGTGTTTTGGATTAAGTCCAGCCGCTCTCTGGCTTCAACAGACAACATGTGTGTGTTTCTTCCTCAGAATTCCAGCCTGGTGTTCCCTGGAAGGGAATCGACCGCGTTGACCCCGAATCCGACCCCTACATGACTCCAGGGAGCATGATGGGAAACGCGGTGTCCCCCAACCTCAACGATACTGAGCACCAATTGTTACAAGACAATACTGGTGAGCATCTGACAGTGTCTCTGCCTCATCTAATTGTGACACTGCTTTAGTATAATAATATCTAGCTGTTTGGTCTTTCTTTTTGTTCAAGCAAGTCTCCATAAATAAATAATGATTGTGGTGAACTGTGGTGAAGTGAATTTCATAATGGCTAATGCTGTTGCTCTATGCCTTTCTCATAGATTCCACCCCTCCCCTCAACACCTTACTGCCTTCACCTGGTGCCTGGCCCTACAGTGCCTCAGACAGTCCTCTCAACAACGCACACTCAGGTAACCACACACACACACACACACACCAAGAATCTAATTTCTGGGCTGTTGTGTTGCTCAGTCTTGCTTTTCAGTTTTTCTCTCGCACATCATTCTTGTTTGTAGTCTGTATTTTGAATTTGAACTGAGTGATGTCAGCTGCAACCCACATGTTATTATAAAAATAATTTTAATCTGAGTTAGCAGCCAAACGTGGACAGCGTCACCATCTCTAGCTTCAATAATTGGAGAATTGTATCTGCATGTCTATTGCTTCAGCTTTATCTGAATATGTCAAGTCTAAAATATTGGAGAATATTGGCATCATTCCTGCCATGCGAGACTGACGTAATGACTTCACATCTTATTGCTGATGCAGGGTTTCCGCCAGAAAAGTTACTACACCCGGGGGAGAGGGGGTGCTGAGCACAACATGTTAATGTGTGTAAATGTGTTACTGGTGATGCATGGTGTCAGGCACTAATTACATTACTTGCCCACCGCCCCATCTGCCTTAGTAAAAAGAAATACAACCCATTTAGTTGATTTTTGTGTTTTAGTACCCTAGTCCATCACATAAATAACTGTAATTTGTAACATACTTAGTGTGTTAACAATGCTCAGTCGGACTACAGACCTACAATTATGAACTGAAAGTGTCTGCTGTGAGACCGTCTGCAGCAGCAGAGTGAGATGTCTGTCCTCTCTCCCGCTCTCTGCTGTAAACACACGTAGCTGCTAGCGAGCAGCTGCTCTCATGTCTCCTCGGGTCTCGGTGTTTGATTTCAGCAGCATGTCTCTCTCCGGATGGCAGGTGGGTTTGTGGTTCTGGTTCCAAGCGGCGGTCGTCCTCTGGCTCGTCCCCACGTCTGTGTGTGCAGACATACACACACGCACCCTCCCTCCCGACCGCACACTCACAACACATTGAGCTATTGAGGGTATACACTACTTGGATAACTCATTGGCAGTCCACCGGGCTTACAGCACACTGGCGGAAACCCTGCTGATATCGCTACTTATTGGTTTCATATTTACGCTTATCCGCTTCTCTGTCCCTTTACAGCAAAGTACACAGACTACAAGACCAGCTGGCCCCCGGAGCCCATTGGACACAAGTCTTGGAAAGCCAGTCGCGGCAACAGCCAGTCCCAGCTGTCCCGCCCTCCTCCAGGACTAGCCAGTCAAAAGCAGCCGTCGCCTTCTCCGTGGTCAGGAGGAGCCCCTCGGTTGGCTGGCAGGGGCTGGGGCGGCGGCTCGAGCACCACCGGTAATACCCTGACACATCTTTAAATATTGAGCTGATTTAAATGTACGCGGGGTAAAACAGCTGCGTGTGATTGCTGAGATACAACACAGTGCTCTTTTGAACGTAGTGGTCTATTTATATTTGATCTGGAAGAGCGGCCAAGTCTCTGTGAAAGCTGCAGGGAACGTTATTCATCATTCGTTATATTTGAGGAGCCGAGGGGGAAAAAACAGAGTGGGATTGTGTTTACAGGAAATGTGGAAAAGTCTAACTTTTTTTTTCTGTTTGCTCTCTCCCTGCAGCCTCGACCTGGAGTGACGGCAGCTCTCGTGAAAGCTGCTGGTTGGTGCTCAGCAATCTCACACCACAGGTACAAACACACACACACACATACAGACATTATACAAAAACAACTACTGAAACTGCTGTGGATGGAAACCAGAGCAGACCAGCGTAACTCCAATGGGGAAACATGAGCATGCTTTGAATTTCATACCTCTACACATTGCTCATCCCTCGAATTTCACTTTGTACTGTACTCCTGGTCTTCTCCTGCAGATTGATGGCTCCACCCTGAGGACCATCTGCATGCAGCACGGCCCCCTGCTGACCTTTCACCTCGGCCTGACCCAGGGCACCGCTCTGATTCGCTATGGCTCCAAACAGGAAGCAGCCAAGGCCCAGAGCGCACTCCACATGTAAGACTGGATCCGCTGCGTAGTCTGTATCGTCACAGATGATTTGTCAGGACTAGACATCAATGTTAAATATCTTCTGATTGGCTTGAAATAACGTTACACCTCAGACAGCACTCTCTTAGTGGAATGATTCATTGTAGCACTCAACTTGATTTAGTGCTCTTATTAAAGCTTTAAATTTCAAGCTTTAGCGATCCCTTAAATATTAATCAGGTCAGATTTTTTAATCCATCCAATACTTTGATTTATGACTAAAACTAATGACATTTTCATCAGTTTCAGCTGTGCGTTGTTGTTTTGTGCCAAATGACCAAATGTTGGCATGCCCAATCGTAGACTCAGTTATCTCACTCTCTAGCTTTCAAACTTGCAGGTGGGAAGCATTGTTACCAATCAGCTCAAGTGATACACACAGTTTAAATTGATGTATCACAAAATGATCTGGAATCATTAAGACCAGTGTTATACAGTAATATTGTATCTTGATAGTTTAATAGAATAAAAACACAAAAAAAAAAAAAAAATGGGTATCACATAACAGCTTTTTATAGGTTAAATGTGTTTTAGTCACTTAAAGAAAAACACTTAACATTAACTACAATTTTTAACAGAAAGGTTGTAATCATTACACATACATTGGTGATGAACTGTTTTTGTTTTTGACAGGTGCGTTCTGGGTAACACCACCATCTTGGCGGAGTTTGTGAGCGAGGAGGATGTGGCTCGCTACATTGCACATTCCCAGGCTGGAGGAGCAGGCAGCGGAGGAACCACCTCCGGCTCTGCGGGCTCCGGACCCAACGCAACTTCCGCAGTGGGGACTAACGGTAATGGAGGGAGCTGCGACAGAGGCGGAGTGGGAGGCAACAGCGGAGGGGGAGCAGTCGATGGAGTTTCCACGGCCGGAGGAGCAGGAAACGGAGGGGTCGGGCCCGCCAGCTCCGGATGGCAGAGTCTGGACAGCACAGGCAGCTCATCAGACCAGTCTGCCAGCCAGGGGCCCGGGCTGGGCATCTTCGCCCAGTGGAGCAGCAACGGGGGCGGAGCCGGAGGCATGGAAGCCGGAAGGCAGGGTCTGTGGGGAGGGATGGGCGGGATGAGCGGGGCGGGGTACCCCAGCAGTAGCCTCTGGGGTTCCCCGGCACTCGAGGATCGACACCAGATGGGCAGCCCCGCCTCGCTGCTGCCAGGGGACCTGCTAGGCGGGGGGGCCGACTCCATCTGAGGGTGGGGAGGGGGTCCCGACTGACATACACACATGAACATTTTACACCCATGTTATAAAACATATGTCACCCTCTGCGTTTATTTACACGTAGAGGTGACGTGAATCCAAGCTACACTGGTCACCTAACATTCATACTACACACAGGCTACATGCAGTACACGCACACATTACTTTCACACATGAAAACCGCTTAACTTTAAATGAAGACAACAGTAAAACTTGAACCGGGGAAAAAGGGGAAATCCATTAAACTCTTTAGGACTCAACTGGATAGCTCTTTGTCTTTTTACTCCAAAAAATCCCACCATCTGCATTCAGAGACCCGATCACTCAGGCATGCACTGTAGACAGGCTCAGCCAGAGTCGTACATGTCAACAAGTTTAGCTATTGCTGTTTTTAGTGTGCCACAGTTGTTGTTTTTGTTTTTTGTTTTTTTTCTTTTCTTTTGTATTACTATTTAATGGTCAAATCTCAAAAAAATTCAGACTTGCAGACTGAGCCCTCTTTAGACCTGGCTGGCGTACTTCTGAGTTCCGAGAAGCTCGAGAAGCGGGGAGGAAAGGATCTGGAGTTTGTAGGAAGGTTTTTTTGGGGGACAGCGCCACACTACTGAGTCAAATGGACGATCAGCAAAACCTTTTGAGATACGGAAAAAGAAGAGCGTTTTCAGTAGGTACCGACACCTCTACCTTGGTGGAAATATGCCATCAACATGGGACCCAGGGTTTAAAAAAAAAAAAAAAAAAACAAACAACAAAAAACAACATTAGCCAAACTTGCACTATATATGCCTCTGGGTTTGTTGTTGACACATCCTCCACAATCCCTCCATTATTATTATTATTTTTCTTTTTTGAAAGAGAGCTACAACATAACAACTACACAGACCTTACAGGACGACTAAATGTCACAACAGCAGTGGCCTTGGCTAACACCCAGCGGCCGCCCGCCCGCCATGTCAGCAGCATCATACCTTTCTCATCAGTTACACACTGCTCTTATATTTGACAAGCAAAATTGTATCTCCTTGCTGATGTACATCGGTTGTTTATCTTTTTTTTTTCTTTTTTCTGTTTTAAAAGAAAAAGACAAAATGTGTGAAACTTTGTGGAAATCCAGAGATGTCCTTGTTGTTTTTGTTGTTGTTTTGTTTTTTTTTCCTTCAAACACTGACCTCGCTATTGTATTTTTTTCTTACTCGAGAAATCAAGTTGGTTATTCTATATTGTCATGATAATGATGATGATCACTTATTTACTCGCTGTACAAGGTGCCCTCCTGCCTGCCTGTGTGTGCATGAAAGGAGCGTTGACAGTATGACCGAATGGAGGAGGAAGTGATGAAGATAATGATGATGATGATATCGGGAGTGTCTGTGTTATTGCTACAATGTTGAATGTTTTTTTTTTCTTTCTTCTTCTTTCTTGTCCATGAGAGATTCATGAGGTGCGTGTGTGTGTGCTTTTGAACACTTATCTGCTTCAGTCAGGGAAGTGAATAGATGTTTATCTGACAGCTTGCATTGAGAGAAAGATGTGTGCGTGTGTGTGTTGGATGTATGTGTGTGTGTGTGTGTGTGTGTGTGTGTGTGTGTGTGTGTGTGTGTGTGTGTGTGTGTACACGTTTGCGTGCTTGATCACCGGATATTGTGATAGCTAAAAAGTTCAAAAACATTGGCACTATTGCATATGTCTCTTAAGTTGTGTTTTTTAGCAGCATTTTGTTCATTTGTATTTTTTTTTCTTTCTTCTGTCGAATGCAATAAGAAAATGATATTTTGTTTTTAAGACGAAGCAACCAACTGAAGGCATTTCTATTAAAGATGCCAAATCCTACCATACCAAGCTGAGCTGGAACAGTGTTTTACAGACACGTTAAAGACATTACCTGTTTATGTTTTACTTGTTTGTTTCTTTTTTTTTTTGTTATTATGTATCAATTTAAATTAAGTCAGTCTTTATTATCACTCCTGTTCAGGATGTTTTCATTTATTTCAGATGTTACACAAAGGAGAGGAAATTAATTTAAAGCGGAAAAGAACAAGATAATAAAGGTTGAATTGAAGTCTGTGGTGGTTTGTTGTTGTTTTGTTTTTTTTTGTTTTTTTTATACATTACATTGCATTACGTTGACCTCATTTACTTGGTAAGTAACTATGATGAGGTACAGGTTTTGGATGAGTTGGAGCAGACATTGCAGCTAAAAAGGGTTTTCTTTCTTTTTTTTTATCCATATTTTTTGAGTGGAACTTAAAGAAAATCATAAAATTAGTTATAACTTGTCCTTTGACTTGTGTTAAATATTAGATGTGCTGCTGTGGTGTCTAACACTAATTCACAGTAACCACCAACATTATGGAGGTTATTGGCTTTATAATGTGAAATGTATGTCCAATTTTTTGCCTGCAGATTGGACTGCTGTTCTGTGGTGGAGCAGGATCAACCACTAGAGGGCGCAGTTTGACCTTTATTAATATTATCATTACTATAATAAACATTAAAAGTTGACTGAGTAAAAACAGGTAAAAATCCATGTTGTGCAGCCTTTATGAGGACAAATAATACGACACACAACATTTTGATGCTGTGATTATGTTTTGATATCAAGTAGTGCTGCTGGTGGTTTCATTCATGCCTGTCTAATGTGGCATTCAAGTACTGTCGGAATAACCGGAAAAATAACTTCCCGTCTGGGAAACTTCACGTGAACGTCCCCTCAACTACTCTGAAAATCGGCGAAAGTTTTGGTAAATTACTACGTAGAAACATGTTTGGTTGATGGCCAGAAACTTTTTATTTCACATAGCATATATATATATATATATATATATATATATATATATATATATATATATATATATATATATATATATATATATATATATATATAATATTATTTTTTATTTTTTTAGCTCACGTCATTTGTAATGAGGTATTATATTGTCACTGTTAGTTGCAGTCTACGTAGAGTCACCTAATTTTAGAAAAGTTATTTATTAGCTTTAACCCTGATACGTCAGGTAAGGCCACATTTTAGTACTGGCGCGGCAACGAGATAGACACAAAATAAAACACCTTTTTTTTTTGTAGCGCCCATGTTATTTCCTCACGACCTACAAGTCCGTGAACGCACCGACGTCGGAAGTACGACTTCTCATCTCGGGAAGTGAGAGCATCCGAGGAGCACGTGAATGCACCATAAAGACAATCCGGGCATCTCTCTGCAAGTCTGTGGATGACATCATTGATATTGTCAATGGTGGAGAACTGAGAGAGGGCCGGCTGGGTGGGCGTGTGTGAGAGAAGAGAGAGGGAGAAGAGAGGAAGAGGAGAGAGGAAGACTTTAGTGTTTGGTTTCAGCGTTTATCCTCAAAAAAAGAAAAAAATCGTGACCGTGAGAATTTTCCGGATATGTGGCTCTTTTTTTCAGGAGTGGGGGTGTTCGGGTCACACATCTCCGAGGTTATGAGCCGTCTGAAGCCGCGTCGGTGCACCGCTGTCCAGGGTCCTGAGTGAGACAGAGCCGGAGGGCGACCACGGAGCCTCAAGGTGTCTGGAGGTTTGTGTGTGTGTGTGTTTTCGGGTTAAACCAATAGAGTCCAAATAGAGTCAGGTTTGGGCGGGGGGGGGGGGGGGGGGGGGGGGGGGGGGGCTTGTTTATAAGGAGGGTGCGGCTGTCTGAATTATTAATACATCTGATAGTCTGTGAGGGATGAACGGTGTGCACCTTCCCCCCCTTTATTTCCTCTCTTTCGGGGGGGGGGGGGGGGGCAACTGCATCAAGTCTCTTTGTCAAATATCACGTCTCACCTGATTTTGCAGTCCTTTTTTTGCAGCAGCATCGGGTCTCAGTTTTGTAACAGTGACAGGAGAGAGGAGAATGAGCTGGAGAAAGCTGAGGTAAATGTGCAGCAGTGCTTTGCTTCAGTGTATGTGGATGGGGTGTATGTGGGTGTAGGCCTACTGTACTTACAGTGCAGCCAAGACTGCAAAAAGCATTCAGTTGCAATGTCAAACTGGCTCGTAACCTCTGTCCATAAAAAAAGCCCTCTGTTATGTACCACTTACTGGACGGTTTGGGGAGGTGGGGTGAGGGGTGGGGGGCATGACTCATTCGGATTTCGTCAGGGGACTCCAGTCAGAAATTTGGGAGTTTATGCAAATGTCTCGTGCACAGGCCCAGACTCCTTTTGAAGTGCTGTGAGGAAGAGTGTGTGAGATGCCAAACACCCCCTCCCCACCCCCCCTTTCCTCTTCCCCGTCCCACCCCGTTCCAACCCTCTCCTTTGCACCTCTGAATAAATCATGTTACACAACTCCACGCTCTGTTCTCCTCCTCTGCTCTCACCTTCTCCCCCGTGCACTTTACAAACACTCGCGCTGGCCTACATTGTTGTCCTCTTGAGACACGAGGATTTATTATCACACGCGTCCCCTGAAGGTGTCACGACTGCAACTCCACCACATGTGGCCGATGGGAGCAGGGTGGTTACATTATGTTTGGGGTTTCAGTCGCATTATAAGGCGCTTCGTAGCATGGATTGAGCAACATTTCCAGTGATTGGACTCAGGGTGCACTACGTCACCGTTTTGGCTCTGGAGTTCTCTCTCTCTTCTTCTTGTTCTTTCTCATCTCTCCTGTCGATGTATCTCGAGCACCCAGTGTCATTTTCTGTCATGATACAGCAGCCTCAGAGCTCGCAGCTTTTGAGTTTCAAGTCTGCAGCTTTGCACCACAGTTTCCTCCTGCTCTATTGATCACAGGCGATTGATGACAGCTTCTGTGTGTGTGTGTGTGTTGCCCCTTTCAGTGAGTTGAAAAGGTCAGGAGCCATGGAGTTAAGAGTGGGAAACAAGTACCGCCTCGGGAGGAAGATAGGGAGCGGATCCTTTGGAGACATTTACCTCGGTGAGAATTTGGCCTGTTTTCCCTTTTTTTTTTTTCCTGCTGAGTTAACACACAGACGCCGTTTCTTGTATTCATTCTGCTGTTTCCTTCATCAGGTTCTAACATCGCTACAGGAGAGGAAGTGGCCATCAAGCTGGAGTGTGTGAAGACCAAACATCCACAGCTCCACATTGAGAGCAAATTCTACAAGATGATGCAGGGCGGAGGTGAGGAGTGAGGAGTTTAGGAGCTTTACTAGGGGGCGCTGAGCAGTAGTGAAACGTTTTATAGGCACAAAGGGGTATTTCAGGCTTTTGAGGGGTAGTTACAGTTGTTGAGGGGTATTAATGATTACAGTTGTTTTGGGAGGCTTTTAGGGAAACATTTGTAAAACATTTCAGGGCAGTTAAGGGTGCGTTCAGGAAGTAATGAATGGATATTAAAGTCTGTTTAAGGTTGCTGAGTGATAACAGTGGTCATGTTGTTGAAGGGTGCTGAAGAGAGCTGGAATTAACAGATGTAAGATAATATAAGATAAGATTTATTCACCCCTGTTGAATTTCACAACAGGGATGAATAAATGAAAATGAAATTCACATGTTACAGCAGCACAGAGGCAGGTTAAAAGGTAAGAAAAGCAGATAAAAAAACTATATGAATGAAGATAAACTTAAATTAACACACACACACACACACACACACACACACACACACACACACACACACGCTCAGAAATGTGTTTGTTACTTCACGTAGATGTTTGAGTTTAAGAATGATGACAAGGCTTGATTAGTACCCCAGAGACCAATGGGCACTGACGCTCATTCCCCCCTCATTATTCATTTATGTTCTAACCTCCTTTTTTTTTAGCCTTTTTGAAAAAGCTATCTATTTGCAGGACTTTTTTTTATTATTGCGGATGCTTCTTTCTTTTCCTTTTCTTTTTGTTTTTTCTTTCTTTCGGCAGCCCTGATGGGCTTTTAGTTATTGCGGGTGCTGTCCATTTTCCGCTAGTTGTGTGGCCTGCTAACCAATCATCACTTTGCCCAGCTGTCAAACTGACAAATAAAACAACCAATCACGAGAGTCAATTTTCTTTTATTCTAATTGGATATCGCTGCAGTTGTGTAGAAACCTTGTAACTCCATATTTCGTGTGGGACATACTAGGTTTCCGACAGCAACCATCATTTTCAACATCAAGACAATGGGTCATGCCTTGTGTCGTCTTTCTCTAGAGTCTGGTAATAAAATAAAAGTGAGGGCCCCCTATCTGCTCAAGGGCCCCCGGACACTTGCCTGGATTGCCCATATGGTAAATCTGGCCATGAATGAGTTGATAGTTATGATGTTTTATACATTATCGCCCTCCTCTTCCTCTCCCAACAGTGGGAATCCCGTCTATTAAATGGTGCGGAGCAGAAGGCGACTACAACGTTATGGTGATGGAGCTGCTGGGCCCCAGCCTGGAGGACCTGTTCAACTTCTGCTCCCGCAAGTTCAGTCTGAAAACAGTCCTGCTGCTGGCCGACCAGATGGTGAGATCATCAGAGGTTGATCTGAGAAAGCTAACAATGAGACATACCATTCTGAGCATGTTTAAAAAAGCTGAACATACACCGTTACTAGTCAACCCTGCACTGAAGTCGACCTCAGGCTGGGAAATTACACATATTTCAATAAAAGGACGCAGCTATTTTTGGACTGGAACTAAATGGATCACTTGGAGTGAGAGAATAATGCTCATCTAAAGCTAAGAAGCTTATCCCTTCAGTATCTTCAACCATTTAGCTCCTTCATAAAAGTCAATTCCAATCTAGAACACGGAAGCTCCGCAAGACGGCCTAATCCTTGTCGCAGAGGTCGGCCCGCGGTGTCTTTCACGAGCCCGTTTAATCTCTCATATGTCACTTTTTAGTCTACAGCTGCCATAATTGTTCTTTTCGTCCCATTTTCTCTCAGCTGCCGTGCCCTCTTTTTCCCAGCTGTACTTTCTTCTGTCTCTCCTCTCCTGTAAAGGTGCAATAACTAAGATTTTAACCCATAACAGAAAATGACCTCTATATACTGTGTCTGCAGACAGGCTGACAGGGTTATGGTTCAATAACAATGACTCAACTATTTCACCGCCCAATGAGACTTTAAAATTCACTTTCAGATTTGAAATAAGAAAAAGACTTTATAACTATGGGGATATAAAATCACTCTCCACCAGAGATGCAACACCACTGAATTTCAATTGATGATCTCAAGTGGAGCAACTGACTGCCAGTCATTAAAAGAGTGCACTGATCTGGAAACCTGGAGATTTTATTCTACACTGGGTGTTTTGAATGCATTTGACCAGAGAGGATCAAACCCTCAATGAATAGATTTTACACATTAAAGGATAAGTTCACAATTTTCACATACCTGTTCTTCCTGATGGGGGCGATGGGGGGACAAAATCCACAGACCTTTTTTTGAGCTAAAAAAAAAAACTCCATCTGAAGATAATAGTTATTAGTTATAATATGAGGCTTCAGCAGTCTGAGTTAGTCAAATAAAGTGTACATCATCCACAGTTACAGTTATGTCTTTGTGTCTCAACAGACAGGGTTTTCCTGTTGAGCAGCAGTAGAAGAACCATAACAAAAAACAAAAAATTGGCACTAAAAATACTGCAACTTTGAAATATATTTGATTTATTTGACTCATTTGGACGGCTGAAGCCTCATATTAGCGGTTAATCATTTTTTAAATAAATGTGCACAGAAGGAATACTGTGGATTTTGTCCCACATCATTTACTACTCAGTCTGTGAAAATAGTTGCATCATTCGTTATGGTGCTGGAGGGAGCTGTTTTTACAATCTGGAAAAAATAACTTTGATGATGTCATCAGACATATTACGAATTTGAAAGACGAGGGCCTTTAGCAGGTGCTGAGGATCTCAAGAAAGACACTGTTGAGTTGTATTATGGGAAGTGTAGGATCCAGTGTTTTTGACCCATACTCTAAAAGTATGGATATTTGGCAATTCTCTTTTTCAAATCTGTTGCCAGTACCTCAACCTTTTGAAAGTTTAGTACTAAAGAGTACACTTTGAGGTTAAGAAATATTTAACATGAGTTACTTCCTGGCCAAAGCAATCTGTGCAAGTTGACTTTAACAGAAAATTGACACAAGATAGGTCAGGCACTGCCTAGAAAGTCTTAACTTTCTCCAAGTTAACTCCACTCCCCGTCTCTCTGCTCCAGATCAGTCGGGTTGAATACATCCACCTGAAGAACTTCATCCACCGAGACGTGAAGCCTGACAACTTCCTGATGGGGCTCGGCAAGAAAGGCAACCTGGTTTACATCATCGACTTCGGCCTGGCCAAGAAATACCGCGACGCCCGAACGCACCAGCACATCCCCTACCGCGAGAATAAGAACCTCACCGGCACCGCCCGCTACGCCTCCATCAACACCCACCTGGGCATCGGTGAGAAAACACACACACACGAAGGCTGACCTAGATATTTGTGCAGGTGTCTCTTCAATTCTCTCATCTACTACTCCCCTCCTCAACCTTTTTTTTGCCTCTTCATTCTCTCTCTCTGTCCATGCTCTAACCCTAACCTTTACCCTGTCTTTTTTCCTCCACAGAGCAGTCGAGGCGAGACGACCTGGAGTCTCTGGGCTACGTTCTCATGTACTTCAACCTGGGCTCTCTGCCCTGGCAGGGGCTCAAGGCCGCCACCAAGAGGCAGAAGTATGAACGCATCAGCGAAAAGAAAATGTCCACTCCCATTGAGGTGCTCTGCAAAGGATACCCCTGTGAGTAAAGATGAGATCAGGCAAGACGGGAGTTTGAGCACAGTTAAAATATATATTAAAGGAAAAAAAGCACACACAAGGGGATTTAAAGAGGGCACTTGCAGTATTTCTGTCCCTTTTTTCCCATTAACACCATACCTTACTGTCTCCCTCCTGTGCCCTCTAGCTGTGTTCTCCACCTATCTGAACCTGTGTCGCTCCCTGCGCTTCGATGACAAGCCAGACTACTCGTATCTGAGGCAGCTCTTCAGGAACCTTTTCCACAGGCAGGGCTTCTCCTACGACTACGTCTTCGACTGGAGCATGCTGAAGTTTGTGAGTGGTTCCTCCAGAACTCATTTTCCTGTCACGCTCTAAGCAGAATAAACAAACTCGGAGGTTCACGTCTTCTCCGTCGTCTTTCCGTTGTGTTTCAGGGGGCCAGCAGGACGGCGGAGGACGGAGAGAGGGAGCGTAGGGAGGGAAAAGACGGAGAGGAGAGAGCAGGAGGAGGCCAAAGAGGAGCCGGGGGTCGAGCTTTGCCGTCTGGGCCGAACCCTTCAGCAGCCAACAGAGTCAGGAATGAGGCAGACGCCACTCCTTCTAACCCGGTCACACGTGTGGTCCAGCAGTCAGGTCGGGACCTCGTTTGGAAGGAAGCAACATTCGAAGCATAGAAAACACTGTAGCTTTAATTTCATTTCATGTGTGTGTGTGTGTGTGTGTCTGCAGGTAACCGCTCTCCTCAGGCGGGCAGAGCAGAACGAGCCGAGCGGGAGAGGAAGGTGGCCATGAGGCTTCATCGCGGGGCCCCTGCCAACGTCTCTTCTTCTGACCTCGCAGCACGCCACGACCAAGCACGCATCAACGCATCACAGGTTGGAAGGCTGTGGTTTTTACATGTTCAGTGAGAGTATAGGTGCTTTCCTGGTTAGAGAGAGAGGGAGACGTGAGATCGGACACAGAAATCACATGACATGTCAGCTGACCAATCAGGAAACAAAGATAAGATAGACTTTATTAATCCCACACTGGGGAAATTCTCTTGTCACTGCAGCTCATTCAAAATTGCACGTATACATAAAATGTGCATATGATACACCTGTGACTCCTCGGCCTAAACTCCTCGTTGGAGCAGTTAGCTGAAACTCCCCTTCACGACGTTGTGAAGGGAGTTGGCGTTATGAGTCTTTTCGTCATTAGGAAATTCAGATCAGGAAGTACAAATGACATGCTTTAGCTTTAAAGGGGAACTCTTCTAAAATGTGGGAGACTCACAAGAGACAGATAAAATCAAAGATTGATCCAAATTGAAGCAGCAGAAGCTCTGAATGCCTGACTTTTAGTCACATTTAGTCACTTCCCTAGTTTATAAAGCAGGTGATCTGTCACAAGTCTCTAAACTTGACCTTAGATAACCCTGATGATATCACATATTTTTCTAATCTTATATAGTTGTTTCCACAGACAGTACTCATTGTGATGAGTCAACCTATTTTGATGGGTAAAATTGGTGGGCTGTATTTAATCAGCTGCATCAGATATCTCTTTCTTTCCTCTGATGATGATACAGTTTCATAATTCATGAAGCCAAATTGAAAATATCAAAGCTGGGAAATATTGAGACATAATCTGCTCGTAATTGCCACCGAGATGTTAAACCGTTTTTGTGACTCTGCAGTTTCCATTTGATCTATTGTGATATGAACACAGACTAATCCACCGAGCCAGGCCCCCCGTGTCCCAAAGCTTCTTTATAGTTTGTAATTGGATTCTCTTCATTGGTTCTTCATTTGTTAGCGATCCTGTCTGCAATGACTGCATCTACTCTGTTCTCCAAATGAATCCCACTGTGCTTTTATATCACCGTTCAAAGAATCTTGCATGCAGGACAATAATTAGACACAGCTGATGTTCCAAATTCAAACAAATACAATCTCAGTTTTACAATGTACACGATATAGACAAAATAATAGCTACCTAATCACAACTAGCTACGTTCCAACTAAATAGCCCAAAGAAATAAAGACAGGGCGTACATACAGTGCTGAAAAAATGAGATAGTTTCCACTTTTTGTCTTTGTTGTGCTTCAAGCTTTTCATCTTTCCCTCGACACGCAGGTCAGTGTGCCATTTGAACATCTGGCAAAGTGAGTTCCTCTTGTCTGGCCTGCAGGTCAGTGGCAGGTATGGTCACACACACACACACACACACACATGCACACACACACACACACACACACACACACACACACACACACACACACACACACACACACAGTCCATGTTTCCATCACTTCAGAGGACATTGACCTGAACCATAACCGCTGCATACCTAATCAGAACTTTAACATAACCCTAAACTAACCTTAACTTTAAACCAGGTCTTCACCCAAAAAAATAATTATTTACATTAAAGGGACTTGCTTTTTGTCCCCATAAGAGAGGTGAGTTGCCACAATATTAGGAATGCCTGGACCCCACACACACACACACACACACACTCACACACACACACACACACACACACACACACACACACACACACACACACACACACACACACACACACACACACACACACACACACACACACACACACACACACAAACATAAACATGTCCTAGGTCACTTTTGGGGACATTACATATTTTTACATCAATTTCCTAGAGATTTACCCTGACCCTAACCTTAACCACTGACCCAAAAATCAGCCTATTCTTAATGGGGGACATGGCTTTTGTCCCCAATGGATAAGCTGTCCCCAATTAACTGGTCTTCAGTCTGAAATTTGTCCTCGAAAGTAGCCTATGACAGACATGTGAGCACCGGCAAAAATGTCCACACGATGCAAGTTTTAAACTGACCTTGGTTCCATAACAATTAACAACAAATATCAATTATTACGCTACTCAAAGTATTCAAAATCTATTCAATATCTATATCTGCATTACATTTGTTTCTTTCAGAATTAAAAGTTGACATGTTGCTGCTTTCCCTCTTCCTCCTACAATTTAAAACATCAAGGATACACATCTGTTTTGGTGTCGGACAATCAAAAGCAACCTCAGACAAGAATGCAATGCAGCCACAAAACAAATGCTTTGCTTTGAGTAAGACATGCATGTGTGCTCACTATACTAGTAAATAATAACACTTGCAAAACAACATGCTCCAAATTATCAGTGTCACAACAACAGTGTCACAGTATTTTAGAATGGGTGTAAACTGTTTCGCCAGTCAGACATTTTCCTTTTTTGTAACATGCTGAATTTAAAGGATAAATCTGGTTATTTTTTCTTATTGTCTGCTAATCCCATAATCCAGCAATGAATTGATCCTTCTTACAAGTATTGTTTGTGTAGCCAAAGCCTGATATGCATTATTTCTCTGTGCCATAGAGCTCTATTGTTGTCCAGAATCTATTAAAACACATCAGTTAGCCACAGCGTTACACTACATCACATGTTCCTTCATTACCAGTTTTAAAGTGATCTCACATTAGCCTACATATTGAAAACTAATACACTATTCACTATTTGCACTGTTCGAGAAACATTTGCTAAAAACTTTTAAGCCTTTTCTAAAAAATGAGACAGAAAACCACTGTTGAAGTTGGTCTTTTTGTGGGATTTTTTGACAATAACAAACATGTAGAATATTTCCAGTTTTATCTTTTAATAAACTGCAAAAAAAAAGTGACATTTCTCTTCCTTGCTTTGCTTTGTCGCCGTGTTGCAGCAGCTGCAGGGTATCGAATACCCTTTACTTTTCAAAAGGTGAATGAAAGCATGAATGAGTGGAGGAGGAGAAGGAGATGAAGAAGAAGACGAGGAAGCAAGAGGAGGAGGAGGAGGAGGCGTTGTAGGCCCTTAAAAGGGGGGTGCCGAGGGCGTCCGCGTGTCTGTCGGTATGCTGTGTGAACACTGGTGACCGGGAGGAGCCCTGAGATGATGGAAACCAGTGAGACAAACAAACTTTTGGCTGGAACTGGTTTGTTTCTGCTTTTGGCGGCGCGGCCGGAGATGGGAACTTGGGGGTGCGGGGGCAGGGAGGGGGAGAGAGAAACAACATGGAGGTCTCACCCCGTCTTCACTCATATTCACCATCGACTCATACGCTCAAAAAAAAAAAAAAAAGGAAAAAAAAGAGACATACATCAAATTGCACAAAATTGACTCTATTTCAGTTATTCTGTGGTTTACACCTGTAATAAGAATACATTTAGCCTGCTAATGTTAAAGAGCTACATCTGCTGCTTGTGGTGTTAAAAAAAACAAACAAACATGTAAACAACTTTGGAGCGTCGCAGTGAGACGAACTTAAAACGTGTATCCGGGCCTACAGAGAGGACGAGACGGGAAAATGCTTAAAAATAGAGATCAGAAGGAAGAAAGGAGGGAGTGAATGTAGAAGAGTCTGCAGTGAATTTGAGGAGGGGAGCAAGGCTGTTTTTTGTCAATAAATGTCAGTGTCCGTCTGTGTGTTATTGTCTTGTTCGTTTTTTGCCTCCAGCTTTGCTTTAGAGTCCGAGGAAAGGAGAGACAGAAGAGGGGAAAAGGGACGGTTGATGAATTATAACAGGAGATTTGTCCCTGATGTGACCTTTTCATTAGAACTTCCTCCTCTTCAGCACACTCGAATGTCTTACCCGTTAGATATAGACAAAGAAAAACACTCATCGGAGGAGGAAGAGGAGAAAGACGGGATAAAGGGTGAGCCATAAGGGATTGTATGATATGAAAAAGCCTTATTCCAGCTTGTAACTCCAGGTATGAAAAGACTTGAGAGAGTTATATGATCTTGGTGATGAACAAGTCTGGTGTTACATTTGTAATTTTGGTTCTTTGCTTTTTTGTAAATGTGAAATGTATAGATACTGTTTGGCCAAAATGTGACAGATTGTTTGAAGGTGAGGTTCGGAAGAAGAGTACTGTTCACCTCCTGAGAGTCCTGGGACAAAAAAGGGACATTTTTACCACGCTGCCAGATGTGTGTGTGTGTGTGTGTGTGTGTGTGTGTGTGTGTGTGTGTGTGTGGTTGCCAATGGGAGAAGTTTGGTGAGGAGTGTTTTTTGACCCAGGCCTGTCAGGATGTATGGATGTCACTGATGTCCTGTACATTTCTTAACCACGCTTCAACTTTATTACTATGATATTTGTGTAGATTTTCTGAATCAATAAAAATATACACAGCTTAAACAGAATTCTAATTGTATGTTTTCACGTGATAATATATTTAATTGTTCCTATTCATAATCCCATAGTGAATATTTGTTGTTTTTATATATATTTTTTATATATTTAAGAATGATCTCTCCACTTTAACCATTTTGAACGTTCATTTGACACATTTAAGTGCTGAAATTGTTGCTTTCGTATACAGTAGCTCCATCAATTTTGAGTTTTTTGACATTTGAAACAGTGAAATGTGAATTTAAAATCCACTAACTACTTTTTTACCAGAGCTTTCAACTACATTTCATGGTCTTCATCAGTGGGTGGAGCTATTTCAATGACATCTGAGCAAACTTCTTGTGATTAGGACAAAGACGTGGTTAAATGTTGTGGAAAACTAGCAAAAGGGGTTTGAGTTAGTATTGTTTGTAAGTGTTTTTTTAAGTTATTGCTGTTCTTTGTAAACTTCTTTGTTTGTGCGTGCATGTGTGTATGTGTGCGTGTGTGTGTGTGGTTTAAGCTCTGAAAACATCAAAATAAAGCATTATTACATAAAACAGGTAAGCATTGACAACAGAACCAAGAATATGAATGAGCATGATGTGAGAATATGGCTGGAGTCAAAAAGGAATGTGTATGCTTGTTAGTGGATTGATTTATTCCAGCTGTGAGTGGGCGTTTCTTTTTAGGTAGGTGTACTTAATTTCTCCTTTGCCTGGTAAGTGGTCAGGTGACTTCATGGTTACAGTAAGTTACAACATTAATTAACACCGGCTGTATTGCATTCACATTTGCCAATTCATATTCTGATCGTGGCTCACTGATATCTGATTTCCCACTATAATGGAATTTTACTATGATGATGTTGTCAATTACCCCAGAGCTTTTGGTGAAGTAAAACATTTTTCTTTGGAAAACGGTTGTAGCGAGGATTTTGGAAAATAACTGACCTTCAGCAGAATGCATCCCTTATTCAGAAATGTGTGAAGTAAAAATTGACTTTACTATGTATCCATTAAACCATTCACTTATAAGTTCTGTTCATTTTTATCTCCCCACATAATGGTCTAAAGGTAACTTCAGTGCCTTCTCATTGGCAGATGCAGTATGCAGCTGTGGTTAAATACCATATGCTGTTTTCTGCCTAGAAACTGTACAATTTAAACATATTTGGTCTAAAAAATATCAGTTAACCTTAATATGTGTGTAGTCATTAAATGTAAGCACCTCTTAAAGGGACACACCACCAACATCATACTACTCAGCTTGTGAAAACAGCTGTATAAACTATTCTGTGGCTCTGGAGGAGCTTTCTAAAATCTGCAAAATATTATTATTAATATTATATCAGCTTGGGCTTGGACACTTCAATGACAGAGGGTCAACACTAAACAAGTGACTAGACTTTTGCAGTCAAGCCCCCTCAGCTCTGGAAGTCCCTTAAATTAATGAGTGTAATGAATTACTTTAATCATACATCAATAATGTGAGTGCTACAGTTATTATAACTGTATAGCTGCTGTTGCTATGGACACTGAGCCTTTTGTGTACAGGTAGGAAGTGAGAACCATCTCTTTAACAGGAACAGTGTACTATTTAACATCAGCTAATGTATTTACCTCAAGCTGATGCAGTTCCTCAGGCTTTCTTAGTGCAACTGGCCCTGATTATCACTTTCCCTGCAATAATATTTGAGACTCGTCTGAACAAATTAGTTTACATAAGTAAAATGAATTGCTCAAAATAGAGTTTGTATCCCTTGTCCAACTTTGACCTTTTCACATCTCTTTGACTTTTTCAGTAAGACAGACAACATCTGCAATTGTGATTTTCAGCAGAAGAAGGGAGAGGTTGACCAGAATTAAAACCTTTGATGACGCTGCATTTTTGTGCCGTATGCAATCTCACACATTTACTTATGAGTCAGATGATGTGATGTCAGCTCCAATGCAACCTACCAGACACTTACGCAATCATCAAACTAGTGAATGACTTTCATCACTGGACAATTAGTAAAGTGAAGTATAGTCTAAAGTGGGAGATTTGCTCACATTTTCAATAGTGAACTGTAAATAAATGTAATAAGTGCCATACTGGTTGGACATATTCTGTTTTAAAACATATTTTAATCTGTCTTCACTTTCATTTATCACAGCTTTTATTGGTAGCTACAAAGTTTCCGGGAAACTTAAATGTCCTTTTATGACTATGAAACCAGACACAAAATGGAGAACTTCTATATTGTGTCTATGGGACAGTGGAGATGTACTGACTTATCCTACTTTTGGGGACACATTTCAGACTACTAAAGACCATTCAATTGAAGACAAAAGCCGTGTCCCCAAATTGTAAAATGCGGATTTTTGGGGTTAGTGGTTAAGGTTGGGGTTAGATTAGGGGTGAGGGTTAGGATTTAATGTCCCCAAAAGTGACCTAAGTGTGTATATGTGTGTGATCGTGTGATTAGCTGGGTGTGTATTTTTGTGTATGATGAGTATGACGTCCTGTATTTTTGTGTGAAGTGGTCTTAGATTCATGACTTTCTAATGTTTTTTTAAAGAAATGATTACGTGTTTTTATTGTTGAGCTCAGCTGAATTTCCCCACTTCCATTTCTTGTCCTATTTTAAACACTGTGAGTAAAAGTCGCCTCCCTCTCTGTATCCTTTTAAAAATCTTGCTGTTTTCCAGGGAAATTGTTGTTGCTGGGAACAGCGGAGGGGAGCGGTGGGTGGGGGGGGGAGGCGGTGGCTGGTCATGGAAAACTTCTGGGATGCAGGGATTCCTTGTTTACATCCTCCCGGAGTACGCCGCGGGGGCGGGGTTGGCTCCGCCCTCATTCTTTAAACCTGACGTCATTGTCGCTTGTGTTTTTTATGAATGAAAGAATCCAACCTCAGAAAGCAGCGGAGTAATTCCGGGAAAAGGCGGACTGACATTTTGTCGCCCGAGTCGCTTCGACCCAGCAGGTAAATGATAATCTTTTCGCTCGAATATTTTAAAAATAATATTATTTTCGCTTGAATTCGTCGGTAAGAGCCGAGTAGGAGAGGAATGCTACCCGTCAGAGAGTCGGACCAGTGAGCAGGCAGCTGTTTGCTCTAATCTGCTTTAGCTCGTCACAAACCGTTCATGCTAAAGGTGCTAGCTGTTAACATTACTAGCATGTTGAACGGCGCGGATAATTTGGCCATAAACCTTCACATTTATACATTTATGCTTTTATATACGCAACGTTTGATTGCTAGTGGAGTACTCTAAAGCCTCCACTTTTCACTGAATGTTTTAAAACAATTTAAAGGGAGTATTTAAAGGCTTACTAAAATGGATGTCGAGGGGCACTCGTGATGGCTGTTTACTATAGCAGCAGCCTCATCTCCCTATAAGGATAAAAGGGTGGATTGTAGTTGTAGCTAGAGGAATAAATACAATTTCCAGTCGTTGTGTAGTTGTGTAATATAATACAGAATAGATATTTGGGTGTTTTTACATGATAAACTGTGTTATTTGAATCGTTTGGCGGTGCTGCGTTCACTTGTTGCTCTCTACTTCGGTAACTTAGCGTTTTTGTTATAAGCGTTTTATGTCCTCTAACGTGGTGCTTTTGGGGAAGTATAAACGTGGATATCCTGTGCTGTTTGTATAAATACAGAAAGACGTGGTCACTTATGGTTAGCCTGTGTTTGGACTGACTGGCAGGCTTGGCTGAGCAGAGCAAAAACGCTTTATTGCTGAATCACCCTGACTTTACGAAACGGCCGGCGGTCTCGTCGGTTTACAGCCCGGAGTCCGCCGGCTGTTGCAGCAACCTCCACTCCCCACGCATTTCGGGAAATGAAGTGTATTGTTTGGGGAAAAGTACACGCTATTTTAACAGGTGTCCTTTGAAGCATGTCCGTCACGGCTCATAAACATGTTGTAGGCCTCCATGTGCTGTTAAAGCCTGTTGTTGTTGTACTGTTAATAACTGAAGTGTTTACATAACAAAGTGGTGGTAAAGTCTGCCAGAAGAAATGTGACTTTGTAACTTCATTAACACTCTTTTCTTTTAGTTAGTCCTTCCTGTCTGGTTAACCTGACTGGAGACTGAGATAGTGTGTTGTCTGTAGTAATTAGCTACATCTACATCTTGTGTGAGGCTGCTGTGTTCACACATGCTTTAATATTTTTTAAAGTTGACAGTTGTGAGTCCAAAAAGGCCACCAAGAAGGCTATTTTCATTATAGGTCATGTTCCAGTTATAAATGAAAGTGTGCTGCTTTCTGTAGTATTGAAATTGTAAATGAAAGTAACCCATATCAGTTCGGCAGCCTTTCATAATGTGGGGGGGTTATAAATGTGTTGTAATTCTGAATCACACTTTCAAACAAACAGGAAACAACCAATTTCAAGTCAACATAACGTGACTTAAAATAATCCGCATTAAAAATGGATTAAACTCAAAAGATATGCTCAAATCTAAAGTGACTATAATGGATTTCCCCATAGGTTTCTCTCACATGGTGCTTTGAAAACAAAGGGCATGCCCCCGTCTTCAGGACTTAGTGGTTGAATGATTTACAGTAGGAAAGAGACTGAAAGAAGAAGAAGAAGAAAAAGTCTAAAAGATCATAAATATGCTCTTGGATCCCAGCGTAGACTGTAAATAAGATGCAGTGAAATTCAGCTGCTGTGTGACCTTGTCTAGATCAGCCTGTCTCTCAAAGACAAATGACAGTGCAAGGAGTTGGGTCATCAGAGGAGAAGCCAAAAAGGTCAAGGACAACCACAAGACTGTGTTCTGACACTTCATGTAGATGCTGTATCAGGCTTTTTCTGCTATTCATCGCTGTGGAGTGACATAATAAAACCCCATTCCCTATTGAAAAAAACCCCAAATGTTGCAATATTCACTCTCCAAAAGCTGTGTTGGAAAACACCCTGTGGTGGTGGTGATGTCAAGGTAGAGTATTTTGATAGAATGTTAATGTCAAGAGATATTTCTGCTTCTGCAGCCAACGTGTGTGAGCGAAGCTGCTTAATCAGCAAAATTGAGGTGAAGTGAACTCAGCCAAAGTTAAAGTGCAGAGTCATATTTTTATCAGCATGATGATGACCTGAAGCCCACAACCAAGAAATGACGAGGGGGGAAAAGTTGAAGTTTAAGTTGGCCCACTTACAGCTCGGACTTTAATCCCACATAACAGCTGACCTTTAGAGTGGTCTAGAAAGTCCCCACGCTGTCTGTTAAGCGGGAAGAACAATTAAATGAGTTGACCAAATCCTGTGGTACCCTTTTCTTTTTAATATCATATCAGAAAAGGTCAAAATATAGTTTTTACCCTTTTAAATAAACTTGTTATTATCATATTAGAAAAATGATTCAATACTTTTAAAAAAAAAAGCTCTATGTAGTTGTGTTCTTTTTCATTTAAAAGATCACTTAAAACTGAAACACACTTTCCTTTCTTCGCTTTTTATTCTCCAATGAAAGCTTTGAGCCGTTGGTGTTGTGTTGACAAGAGGAAGTGAATTGGTTAGGACACCTGCTTTGAGCAACCAAAGGGCAGACACATGATAGCTTCCTCCTCACTATTCCACCAAACACACACACACACACACAGAGAGAGAGAGGCATGTCCCTTTCAAAACCTCCTCCTTTCATATCGAACCACATACTTTAATGAGAGAGCGCTTTTTTGGAGAAGCATGAAAGATCAGCGGCTTCTCCTTTCTCCTTTGTCGTGCATGACCGGCCGTCTTGTGAGCGGGTGGTAAATGTCAGGCCAAATATGGACCATGGCGACGTTATGCCCCCCCCCCCACGAGTCACATGTCATAACATACCTATTTAATGTGTCCTGTTTTGTCTTCTTCCAGAGTGTCTGTATCTGTGTTGACTGGTGCTTCAGATCATGACGACGGAGAGAAACAGCAAAGCCCTGAAGGTAACGCACAGCCAGAAATAAAAAGCCTGTTTTATTATCAGAAGAATGAGTCATGTTTATGGCCTTGGGATATTTTTACTAGAGGGGAAACGGTTATGTTGAAAAGATTTTTTTACTGTCCTCCCTTTTGAGTTATTCTTTAACATTTAGCATTCCTTTCTCCTCTTCCTTTCTCGTGCTTACTCATCTTTTTTTTTTCCATCACCTCATCCAACTTCCTGCTTCCTCCCTTTCAGGTGAAGCAGGAATGCGGTGAGAATGTGCCCGTCCTGTCGGACAGCGAGCTCATGTCCCTGTCGGTGCGGGAGCTGAACCTCCACCTGCGCGGCATGTCGCGCGATGAGATCCAGAAGCTGAAGCAGCGCCGGCGCACCTTGAAGAACCGGGGCTACGCCGCCAGCTGCAGGGTCAAGCGAGTGTCTCAGCGCGAGGCCCTGGAGCAGCAGAAGCAGGAGCTCCAGAGAGAAGTGGACAGGCTCGGGGCCGAGAACGCCGGCATGAGGAAAGAGCTGGAGGGGCTCGGCGCTCGCCTCGCCGCGCTCCAGAGGTTCGCCAGAGGGCTGGAGGCCGGCGGGGGCAACCTGCTGGCCACGGCCCCGCGCCTCAACACCGCCTCAGTCATCACCATTGTCAAGAGTCCACCACAACCTCACCCACAGAGAGAACAGGAGCCGTCCTAGAAGCAGCTACTGCAGCCAGACTGGTGGGAGGGACACAACCTGCAATGCAACTACATACACACATACACACACACACACACACACACACACACACACGACAGGAGAACAGGAATACAACATTAGTAGGAAAATACTAAACACTTGCATTACGCCTCGTTCACATTATGACATGCAGTCAGAGCGGTGTGTAACATCACCTTGCAGACAACAACTATGCTCAGTTTTCCCCAAGTAAGGGCCAGGAGCAGCTGGAAAAACTGAGTCCCACTGTTCTCTACTTAATGCTGCTTTTATAACACTTCAGCTTAGTTGACAGATTTGTGCTTTTTTTTATTTTTAAAAAAGCCTCTCAAAGTTTGTTCAGAAAGAAACATGCGGCAGGTTTAATGTGAGCGAGGCGTAGAGCGCTGACACACCCACAAAACCCAGACAGAACACACACACACATACGCACACACATACATACACGTGCAACAAAACCCTCACACTCTCCCCCTGCCCCCTCGACCCACACGGGAGGGGGGGCGTTGACATTGACTCAAGTGGACTAAATGACTGAAGCCAGACCAACCCAAACCACAGTTACTGTACATCGTCACTGCTCAGCAAGTCCAGCGGTGATGCCGGGGGGCCGAAGCTTTGCTCCGCTTCTGTGTTTTTTTGTTTTTTTTACAGCACCTGACAGCAAAACTCAAAGGGTGGAGCGGACGTATGCACGGCCTCCTCCACCCCCTACAAGCATCTGCACTCCTGGTACATTTGTAGTGTGACATTACTGGTTGTTTAAGTAGAGTTTCTCAACCTCTGTAATTGATAAGCAGGCGGGGGATCACGGGGAGATCTGTAAAGACTAATATATGATGATCTTTTTGAGTTTGGAAAGGAGTCAGAGCTTCCCACATGCTCAGATTTTCATGTGACAGCTCTCTAACTACTTCATGAGTCATCACAGACACAGTCCTGGAAAAAGGTTGAGAAACGCTACATTAGCACATCACTAATTCCTTTTTTTTTAAAAAGATGTCCATTCAGAGAAATTCTTTGTTTTTTTTTGGAGGGGGGGGGGGGGGGGGGGGGGGGATTTACCTGTCACTACTCCTCTACTTCTTCTACCTGAGAATCCTCCCTGTTCAGGATAGTAGTTTTTGTTTCTGCTAGTGAACACACCTCACACGAATGCAGTGCCTTCAAGTGTATGCAGGAGATCCAAGAAACCTAAGAGGTTAAAAGTGGACTGTAATCGCTTCTTCTCGACTGTTCACGACCGACACATTTTGACTCTTTTTGTGATTTGTAAGGATTCTCTACTATAATCGCACATTACTCATTTCACAACCCCCACCTCCCTCACTGTGCAGTAACTTTGCTACAGTCTGCTGTGGCTTCCTTTTTTTTTTTTGGTCATATCTGGTAAGACCTGACGACAGATGTTGGTCATTTTGCTTAAAAAAACGTGTCAAAGTGGAGTCACATCTGGTAGGAATTACGCTCAAAGTCGACGCAAACTCTCAGCATACATTCCTGTTGTGTTTTTTTTTGTTTGTTTGTTTTTTTTTTTTTGTCGTTCTTCTTTGTAATGTTCGTATGTGCCGTTGAGAGACGAAAATGTTGAGTGACATTTATCAGAGATATATTCTATATTTTATTTGTATTTAAAGGTAGATATTATGAAAAAAGACAAGCTAACGAGTGCTGTGATGTTATCTATGTTTTCAGAAGTACTTACATATGACTAGTCTGGGGATATTCTCATGTCTAATTATTGTGTGGCGACGACGATGATGATTACTTTACAAAAATGTTAATTATTAGCTATGTAGAAATATGCTCAAAGCCAATGGCCATATTGCTGTATGATGATTTTTTTTTGTTTGTTTTTGTTTGTGTGTGTGTTTTTGCCACGTTTTTACTGGCTTGTCATAGTGAATTCTTGGAGGGATATTATTTTTCTATGATGATTTGTATGTTATGTCGTGTGAAAAAAACAAAAAATTTGAGGTCACTTCCGAAATTGGCAGGGCGGGGGCAGAAACACGGGACGTTTTTAAAGGATGAATCGAGCGGCTTAAATTGGGAGAGATGGATGGAGAAGAGGAGGAGATAAGAAGGTTGAGGAGTTGTAGGATGATGGAGAAAGAAAGTAGGCAAAAGGCAGGTTGGGGAAGAAAGTGGGAAAGAGGTTATTCACTTGAAAACCTCCATCGATCGTAAGCCTGTTTGAGTCCAGATGTGCTAACTCGGCTCAAGCTGGCTTCGATTTCATGGAGTCTCGGCCACTGAACAGCGCTAGCAATATCATTTCTAAGCAGGCATTGTAACACAATTAGACTGTGTTGACAAATAACTCCTTAAAGATACGAGGCATATATTTAGCTATATAAATATCCTTGTGGCAAAGCATTTATTCTCAATATTTTAACGTCTCACATCTGTCAAAATTGTGCTGGATGTTTTGTAATACTTGCAAAACAAAAAATGGTCTTTGTATTTATTACTTGTATTTTTTCTATTGTGAAAATTTAAGTACATTGTCTATTTTATATATTAATTATAATAAATGTTGTACATATTGTACATAAAACGGTGTGTTTGTGGTTGTCGGATGGATCGGAGCAGCAGCTGAACACGTGGAACAAGAATCTACAGCAGTGGTCACCAACCCTGATCCTGGAGAGCTACTGGCCTGCATGTTTTAGGTATCGCCCCACTCTAACACACCTGGTTCTAAGCATTAAGTCGTTATCAAGCAGCTGAAGTGTGTCAAGGGTTTGATAACAAGTTAATTATTAGAATCAGGTGTGTAAGAGTGGAGAGATTCCTAAAACATGCAGGCCAGCAGCTCTACAGGATGTATTGGACTCTGGATCAGAAGATGAAGTTATATGTGCTTCCGTTTTTAAAGGATAACCTACAGTGACAAATGTGAGTTTGTTTAAAAATTATGTAACAAATTCAGAGCAAAAAAAGGACAATCTGATAACGTACAGTTGTAAGTTATTTGCATATTTGGGTGCATCTGAGGCTACTTCTGCTAAATTCCTGGCGTTGCCATTAATTAAGGTTACATCTGCTGTGGCCTGGGTGTTACTGTCAGTATTTTTGCATTGTACAGTGTATATAGGTCTTAATGTGTTACTATAATCTGCTTCATTGAGATTGACAGTAGAACACCAATAGACCAGGAAAAAGATTAGTGGTGTGTGTGTATGTGTGCGATATCAGTATTGTACAGTGTATATAGGTCTTAATGTGTTACTATAATCTGCTTCATTGAGATTGACAGTAGAACACCAATAGACCAGGAAAAAGATTGTATATGTTGTGTGTGTGTGTGTGTGTGTGTGTGTGTGTGTGTGTGTGTGTGTGTGTGTGTGTGTGTGTGTGTGTGTGTGTGTGTGTGTGTGTGTGTGTGTGTGTGTGTGTGTGTGTGTGTGTGTGTGTATGTGTATGTGTATGTGTATGTGTATGTGTATGTGTATGTGTATGTGTATGTGTATGTGTATGTGTATGTGTATGTGTATGTGTATGTGTATGTGTGTATGTGTATGTGTATGTGTATGTGTATGTGTATGTGTATGTGTATGTGTATGTGTATGTGTATGTGTATGTGTATGTGTATGTGTATGTGTATGTGTATGTGTATGTGTATGTGTATGTGTATGTGTATGTGTATGTGTATGTGTATGTGTATGTGTATGTGTGTATAATCCCAGCTCATCTTATTCAGCAGAGCTTTTGCCTAGCCTATAAAATCAATGAAGTACCCCTTTAAAGTAGCTTGTGAAGATTTGGAAAACCAAAACCTATATATACAAAATAGTCTGAAAGTAGAGTTTTTAGAATAATAAATAAAAATCTGTTAAATTTATTTTTGGCCAACAGTATATAAAACAAAAGAAAAGTTTGAGTAAACATAAATACTTGACTAAACATCTTTTATTATTTCTCCAGATATTTATCCTTTGACATGAAACAGTAGCATCATGAGCAGCTTCATAATATACAAGACTAGAAACCAAAACAGTCATTGAAATAATAATAATAAAAAAAGTTATGAATTAAAAGTACAAAACTATGTTTTTCCTGTGCTCAATGTTTACAGCATATATAATTATTTCAACATACATCACTATTATTCCACCTGTAGACAGCACTTAAAACTTCATATACAATGTTAGTCTACAGCATTTCCTCAGCGATATCCATATACATCTCATAAGATCATGTAACACGTCACCAAACCATGTTGAAAGTAGAGAAAGAGGCAGCTTCAAAAGTGAAATTATGGCATTCAAAGTGCGGTAACATGGACATGCTGTCTACATTACTGTTATTATAATATCAGGCAACATCAGGCAAGACAAACTGCCTTTAGGAGCTTCACTGAAACAATTTCCACCCTGATAAGAAAATATGTAGGAAAATTGCTTTTTTTATAGCACAAAAATAAAAGTTCAAAATTAAAGAAGCACACTACCAGATTCACAATACATGCTATAAAGTAATACAGGGTGTTTTTTGCTCGGTCATGATAGATGCAATCCACATTTTGTATCTGTGTCAAACTGCAGCAAACCAATTATCCAGACAACACTAAGCGATGTCTAAAAAAAGGCCAGTTCTCCTGTGCACAGACGTGGCTTCTCTCCTGTTTAAAACTATGTCAGGCAAAAATATAAAAGAACAAAACGCACACACACACACACACACACACCAAAGTGATGAGAAGATACGAAAGTGACAGTGAAAGTGTTGCTCGGACAAAAGCTCTTCTTTTTCTCTTCCTGTTACACATGCATCAAGCTGGAAGTGTTAAGGAGCCTGCCTGCCTGCCTGCTTGCAGATAACAGTGAATGTGTCTTTTCCACACGTCCCTCTGGTGTTCATGCACAGTCATAGCAGAGCAGTGAAAGTAGTTACAGTAAACACGTCAGCAGACTCGGCATGACTCACTCAAGATGACTCAAGAACTCCAATTATGAGTAAAAACAGCTCCGACTGCGGTGGAATTAAACCAAACAGAAAGAAAGACTGACTGGAAGAGCAGGAGAGATGTCAAAGAGATGCAACAGTGTTGCAAGTTTTTAGATACTTTTTTTTAGCTTTCATATATTAAAGAGCTCAGGATAAGGTCTGTATAATGTGCAAAAAGGTAGTTAAACTGACGGCTTGGGCCCTCACAAGAAAAAAAACTTTAGCAATACTGAAACCTGACAGGCAGATAAAGAAGTTATTACAGCGAGCGTGTGAGCGCGAAAGCAGAAAACTGGCTCGATTTGATGGATTTTTAGCAATTCCCAGATAATTCAAGGAAGTCAGGCTGTGAGATGCATGGCTTTTTTAAATCAAAACTATTCACACACATTTATAGTTGAACTGAAATAACATAAATCAGCACATATCTCCTTGGTGTTAAACGCAGCCTGACGAAGCCCCAAATGTTTGAATGTTGTAAAGTGACAGATGAGATTTGCTAATCTAACATGACCGACATGTGTGGACTGGTTTGAAAAAGGGAAAAGAAATATGCTTGTATCAGCATTTGTGGGCTACAATGTGCTCCAGCTAGTAATGTATCACTGAAGTTACAGCAGCAGCCTTCACATGTCAGTCAGCTGCTGCATGATAAGTGAACATTTTAATGTCAGTTCAACCGTAAATGTCAAAACCAACTGCCTTTTAGCATCTTTTGTCTTTTCTATATGAACAAAAGGACGGCTTAATTCCTGTGATAGAGCTCTACAGGCAAGTTAGCTTTAACCTCTATTCCTCTACCGTTTTCCTCTCTATCCAGTTAACCTACATTGTGGCCTGCAGAGGTCTACAGCAGTGAGCCGGCACAAGCTTTAATCCCACCCGTTCAAATAACGCCCCAATTACACCGGCGTAATCCTGCCCAGCTCTGGCCCCTTCACTCTTGTTGGATCAGATGAACTGTATAATCTATAATCTGCTCTGTCTCGCTCTCATCTGTTCCATCAATATCAACAACACATTGATCCATACAACCATGACGTGAGCTTGGTTTCCCTTTAAAAAGCAGACCCCACTCTGCTGTGAATGCGTCCCTTAAAATGCAGCGATACGCTGGGGTCGGCCCACTTTATTTACAACTGATCTATGTACATTTTCTTTAACTTCGTACCACTGAGCGACAACACTGCCATGACATTGAAAACATCTTGTGTTTGAAGCAAAACTTATGAGCTAAATTTGTCATTTATAAATGAATACCTAAATTCACAAAACTTTTCAAATTTTAATGAAATTTTCCATTTCCAGTCATAGGAAAAAAATTGTAATTCAACTTTGAGCTTTCATGACTGGAAACCTTGATAAACACATTGAATGACCATGTGAGAACAACAGGGCCTTCAAACTAAGAATAACATCCAATAGGATTACTTTGTCGCCTCGGAGGAACACATTTGGGCAAAAGGAAACAAGACCGAGCTTCTATCCAAGCCAGGAAATGCAAGTTTCAAAAGTCAAGTATGATTCAGTACGTGCGACTGTGCGTGACTCACAAACTTTCCTAAAACAGACACAACCTTTTTCATTTTATGGCCGACGGTTTTTAACACCAAATTAGCTTTGAATGTGACTCTGGGGAAATGTGGGTGCAGAAATGTTTACGAAGGAAGGCCCTCGCTTTCGATCAGGCTCAAAAACAGGGAAAAAAAAAAAAAACCCAAACAAACACGCAACTCTCTGATCATTCACACGTTGAAGAGGACGGGGCCGCGCTGGACGATTAAGTACTTTTCCATCTGCCTTAAAAAACATCAGTCTGATTCAGCTGTGAGACCGGCGCCCCTTTCTTATGATGTCTCCCGTTCCTAGAACTCGTCGTCGGAGCTGAGCAGGAGGGTCTTCTCTGTGTCGCCGCGGGCGCTGATGACGCTGAGGGTGCGGGAGACGGGCGGAGGGGCCCCCTGCTCCAGGGTGGACTGCTGGGTGTACTGCTGGTAGGCCGGGGAGAAGTTGTGGATGGCGTCCTGGACCATGTCGCCCGGGTTCATGGTCTCCTTCAGGCTGCTGGAGATGCTCTTCATGGGGGCGCAGCGGCCTGAGGGAGGTGGGGGAGACGAAAGACAGAAGTTAGACATCGGGGGGGGGGTTGCGGTTTAGACAAGTATGTGGAAGAAAATAATAGCAAAGGGAGGAAAAGGGGAGGAAAGGAATGTGTGAAAGAAAAAAGGAATGAAGGAGAGAATAAAGGAAGAGGAGATGAGGGGTGATTTAGTGGAAGGGGGAAAAGGCTGGGAGAGGAAAAAGAAGGGACAAAAAATAGAGAGGAGGGAAGAAAAAGGGGCATCAGTGATTTAAATGTTGTTGGACAGCGAGACAAAAAAGGAAGGAAAGGGTAAAAAAGAAGTGAAAGGAGGAACTGTACAGTGGATGTGATTTAGAGAGAGGACATAAAAGGAAAATGGTCTTTGTGGTGATATAGAGGGACGCGGGACAGGAAGGAACTGAAAGAAAAAGGGAAAGAGTGTGGGAATGATTTAGAAAAGGAAACAATGTCAACAGAGCGAGACGTTACAGGTAAACAACACACCCAAAAAACCAAGCGGGGGATAAAAAAAGAACAAAAATAGGGACTAACTTATCATCATACATCTCAGGACAACATGTTTAGCTCAAAACAGCAGCAGTGTGAAAGAAAAAAGAAAAAAAAGGAAAAGAGTGTGGAGTATTTAACCTACCAAACTCTCCATATGTAAGAACGGGTCCTTTTGTGACGCAGCACAGAAGAAGAAAGAGAAAAGTGAGGACGGATGTGTAGAAACACGACAGGAGAAAATGAACAATGTGGTGGTGAAAGTAAAACATTTGAAGAAGGGGTGGAAAAAGAGAAAAAAAGGAGAGAAAGTAAACAAAGGAGGGTGAAATTTGGTTTAGAAAAAAAAAAAGGAAAGAGAAAATATGTGTTTGAACAGATGAGGATAGACGAAAATAAAACATGGATGTGAAAGGATATTTTAGTTTGTGACCAAGATTTTTTTCCTTCCCCCCGTCTCACCTCGAGAATCCAGACTTTTGTCCATGTAGACTTTGTACGTGAACGCGTGGCGCAAGGCCAGCGCCGCGAAAAACATCTCGATGCAAATGATGAAGTTCTGGTAACCGTTGGCGACCGTGCCCTCGCCGACGGACACCTCCACTGAGTTAATCTGAGGGATGGCGCCGCACTTCTCCAAGATAGCCAGCAGCAAGCCTTAAAAAATTAATAACAAAACGAGATTTAATGAAGATAAAACAAATTATTACCCTATCATATTTGAGTGTTTTTAATAGCGGTCGTCGTACCCTGCCAGAAGGAGAGGAAGATGACGGACTTGACCATGAAGAACTTGAGCATCGGGCTGTAAGGGCTGAGCAGCTCCCGCGTGGCGAAGTAAAAGAGGAACAGGGCGTACAGTGACAAGCTGACGGAGATGTTGTAGATGATGGTGATGTACAGGTAACCACTGGCAACGCTGTGGCGAGAGAGGAAGACGACAGAGTTATGTCACCGCTGGTTATTTGCAGGTTATTTTAATGTGGTTGTGTTCTGATTATCTATAAAAGCTATATTTTCCATTAGAGATTAAAACCCCAAAATGACAGATGAAGGGAGGAGTTGATGATCAGGTCGGGATATTAAATTAATCTTTTTTTTTTACATTTATGTAATCTTAGTTGCCAGATTCTGATGACTGTGGGGTTTTTAAAATGGCTAAATAAGCAACTATTCCTCTGCTGTCATCCCACTCATTGTCAATTCAGGCTAGTTGATAGACTTCTAAGCTCTTACTTGAAGTCTCCGTCTTTGTATTTGCCGTACGCCTGCAGGACGACGGTGATGATGGCCATGAGCGGTTTGACCACGCAGAACTGCAGAGTGGCCTGCTTACAGAAGCGCAGGAAGCTGATGGAGTAGGCCTTCCTCCACAGGCAGCAGGTACCGTACATACAGCTGGACCTGAAAGGAGGAAAAAACCACTGAGTTTACACTTACTGACGCAATGAAAAGGAGGCATTGCATCTCTGGGGGATAGACGGTGATGTAGCAGCAAAACGGGAGAAATCTGAGACTCACTCGATGGGTTTCCCTCGGATCTCTGCCATGATGGCGCTCTCACCTCCCAGGTACTCATAGCACAGACTCAGGAAGTTGTAAATTACAAACGCTGGGGGAAAAACAGAGACAGTGCTTGTTATTTTTATGTGTAATCACACATTATTTCCTCTTCTTTTTTTTTTTTACCCCTGTGTTTTCTGTTTCTTGCTTTTGACAAAACTTTCCTGGTTGTGATGCTGTATTCATTTTCTGAATTAGATATGGTGGGATGGTCGATAGGTGGGTGGGGGGCTTTGTTTCTCTTCACACTTTTCATCCATGATGTAACGGTTAGACTTGTGGCTACAGTATTCATCAGTCTTCCAGTAATGATATTTACATGGAAAATATGACTATAAACAGATTTATACTTTCCATGCCAACTTTGTAATAGTTTTACATAATTTTCATATAAAATATTAGCATTACACTTGTCAGGTTTGCGGAATGGCAGTTTCAAATGACAACAAGAGATAACTGTATAATATATAATGTAATGTCGGGGGCCAATCAGCTGTCTGTCAGATGATGATTTAGCTTCTGGGGACAACGGCCAATATTTCCGAGGCTCCTGGTGTAGCCAACAGATTAACGGATATCCTGGCTAAGACTTCCTCCTTCATGCGCTGGTCGTTGTTTACAGTCTGATTAGTAGCTTGAGACGTTCCAGGCGACATTTCGGCTAATCTCTATAAACAGATATATGCATATAAATACAGATAATTTTCAAAAAGAGCTAAATTGTTGTCAGATGATAGCCAATGGAGACTGTGTTTCTGCCAATTTGTACCCCCTCATTTTCTCTCCACATGGACTGCTTACGTGCATGCAACCGAAGCCCGCTCAAACGTGATTGGTCAATACTACTCAGACTACACATAGTTAACTGTTAGCTGTTTATAGAGATTGAAACTGTGATACCAAACACTGACAAATACAACAGAGTGACTCATACTCAGACCCACACACACAACACAAAACACATCACTTCCTGTCACACAGAAAGCAGCTGCTCTTCTAAACATCTGCTGGGAAACACGTTGCACAATCATAATGTGTTATTTATATGTTATGTTCTAACCACTGAAAACAGCAGCTGACCATGCTTGATCGCAGACGGAAGATGTCAAATTTATATCGTTTCAGCAGAACAATGAGAATCGTCATTTCTAGAATATTTCACGGGGGAAAGGTCACACCTTCAGCAGCTGCAGACACTCCACAGAGGTAGGACTTCAAAGGCTGTACGCTTGACTCATGTTGCACGATAAATTTCCCAAAAACATCATAAGCCATACCTGGATTACCAATGTCCAAAATTAATTTTTTTTTTTTACCTACAAAAAGGTTACTCAACTAAACAAAAAAAATTCCAGCATAAAATCATTTTTGCTGGCTAAGTATTAAAAATTGTTCACCAGTCTAATTTGATCCTTAATGATACAGACTCTGTTCATCTGAAGGCTATAAATGAAGCTTGTCATCCATCATAAAGTGCAGCTGATTCAAAGTTATGTTATTTTAAGGTCTGTTGCAGCCATGGTTTATCTACCATAGACAAACTCAATAAGGCAAAAAGATATCTCTTATTTTTGTCTAGGATATATCTCCAAGTTTGTGATTTATTTTTTTCCTATGATGTCAAAATGCCACTGTGAGGGTAAAAAAAACCAGACATTTTTCCATTTCTCACAGCTGGAATTAGAATTAGGACAAGAGTTGAGCAGCTAAACCAAAGCTAAACTAATAGAATTCCAATTGTTTATTTAGCAAAGAGCATTATACAAAACATTAATTTAGCTTTTTTTTTCAATCTTTAACATTAATTTAAAATGTGTTGTTTGAAGGATTCAGATTCAACTCCACAGTGCAGGGTTAGTTGTTTGTCTCTTTTAAATGGACCTGGAGTCTAATTAATAAAGTCTATATCTACATATATCTATCTTAGTGTTCAGAGGTCAGAGTGAATATAGTAAGCCCGACTCCCTCCCAGTATCACTAATCCCAGCATGTATGTGCTTGTTTATGCTGAAACTATGAGTGAGATTAAATGCCCACAGGAGATATGATGTGTTTTTTCTAGTGAATCAAACAAAAACATACACAGTATGCCTCAAGCAGCGAAAAATAAAAAACAGAGCACAGATGACTGAATTTATGCCGAAATGTTTTTAGTGAAGGGTTTCTCATAAATCGTGTACAAAAACACATACACACACAGACCCTTGTAAAGTCCCTCCACTAATTCTTTACAATAAAAAGAACTCCACTTTCAGGGTAGAAAATATCAGAATGGTTCTCACAAGGACAGAAAAATAAACCCCTCTCTCTTTCTTACACACACACACACACACACACATAGACACAGACACACAGACACACACCTTTGCCCTTGTGACTGATATTCACCTGACCGTCTCTCGTGACTGTGGTGGATTATCTCTCCTCTGTGCTGCTTCAGTGAGAGGGCGATGACGACCAAGAAGATCATAAAAAAACAAGGCTAATCCTGTTAACCCCCCGAAGAGTTTCCTATCCCTGTGTGTGTGTGTGTGTGTGTTTATACATGCACACAAATACATATCAGACTATGGTCACTTTTAGAGACATTACATAGACTTACATTTATTTCCTGGACACTTACCCTAACCCAAACCATCACCACTGCTTGCGTAACCTGAACCTCAACCACCCAACGGAACAAGCTGTTGTCAATCAACTGGTGCTGAAATTTGTCTCAAGTTTGAAATGTGACCACACACACCCACACGCACACACACACACAAACACAACCACACACACACACAACACAGAGTGAGGATATGTTTGTTATTTGTGTGACTGTTTGTGAGGTAAAATAAGGTGAGGGTGTGTATCAGTTAACAGTGGATGTGTGAAAATGTCAAATATGCTGTATGTGTGTCATTGTGTGTGTGTGCGTGTGCGTTGCAATATTGCGTCACAGCACACATCTCAAAGCAGATCTCAGTAATACCGCTGACAGTGATTCTTGTTACATCAGCTCTTTGTAGCAGAGTTATTCAAATCTCCTGTTCTCCCTCTGTCTTTACTTCTACTCCACCCACCCACCCACACACACACGCTCAAACTTCGTCACGGTCTCCTCCACGGTGTCCTGCCTGACGTCAGGCGCCTGTCAGGCGATGCTCAGGTAATAACATACATGCCGTCTTCACTGTCAGGCTACACAAAAGCTGCCATGGAGTCTGTGATGAGAACTGGTCGATCTGCTTTGAGCAGCTCTGCGTGTCTCAGCTGTTTACCATTTCGCTCTCACATCTCCCAAAGGACCCTCTGTCAGCACTGGTGGTTGCCACGGTGATACAGTAGGCCTACATACAATGAGAAGAGGAACTTTGCAGCAAGTTTGGCGGGTAGAAACTCATTATCTGATGTAGCCAGTACGGTTTGACGAGGAAGATTTGTGAGCGCCGTTGCCACGCAACAAGACAGTCATGCTTGCTCAAAAGAAAGGATCTGGGCAGGGCTCTGCAGCCACTTGGGAAAGTAATGCAAACAGGTGGAAGAGTGGAGGCAGAGTTGAGAAGAAGAAGAGGAGGAGAGACAAGCTGAAGGTTTAAAAAAGAAAAAAGCAGAAGGAAGAAAAGAAAGAGGAGAACTTCAGTGGTCATTTTTGTCTGTTGGAGCGATATGACGACCAGAATACAGAAAACCCTTTCTGCTAAAAGCAGAACCATACACAGAGCGCCTCCCAATCTGCATTCATATAAACCTGACATCATCGCTTACTCTATACGGGAAGTGACGACCGGGCTGAGTGTCATTGTGTTTGGACTATTTCTATCCTGAACGTCAGGCTTAGTGTGGAGACAGAGGAGTAGGAGGAAGAGGAGTAGGAGGAGGAGGAGAGGAGGCAGTCAGCTGCTTTTTACCACCTTCTGCCAATTCAAGGGTGTAAGAATAGTTGGATATTCAAAGCATTAGGAAGCATTTGTTGTGTTTGTGTCATCCGTCCACTCAGCAGAGCTGCCAGCTCACCGTCTCCTTCAACTTTTACTGACCCGAGACAAGTAAACAAACTTTATTCTGAAGAGTAAATGAAGCTACAGAGAACACTACACTAATTCAACTCGTACTAATGTCAAAATGAAGCCTCAGCTGATATACACTACACTTAACACTTCATAGCTCCCATTCAAATACATATGGAGATCTGTGGATAGGAATCCAGTGTGCACGAAAGGCAGAACTCTAATAGAGGTGAATGTGGCACTTTGCTACATTAACCGTCATCGTGGGTGGAATAATCCGTTAAGAAAGGTTGGATAAACTGTTTATCTCCAATCTGATGTGATCACAATGTGGTTCAACAACTCAACTGGAAAAGTGGTCCACGATGAGGTAGAAAGGATTTTAATCAGCACGACTTGTAACCATCAATGGTATCAAAACGAATGACAGTTAATGTGTTTATACAAAAAAACAGTGTTTCATAAGAGCTACTGTATGTGGACCCTGCGTGGGAATAAAAACTAGTAAAACATGGCAGTGTTGTTGCCATTCTTTACCGCATTACCATAAATATATACTATACATACACATTTGCCATACATAATGTTTCTGACACTACCATACTGAACCCCAAAACAGCACTCCAACAAACGAGCATTAGGTAAGGCAATTATCTATCTATCAGAGAAAGAAAGGAACAAAGAGAGACATCGCATGTGCCTACCTTCGTAGCAGTCCCTGACGGTGTCAAAGTAGACGTAGTACTGGTCGTTGGTGAAGAAGAGGAGGCTGAGCCAAGAGTCAAAGGCATAAATGGGAACGATGAAGAGGATCCGTACGATGTGGCGCTGCTCCCTCGGTGAACTGTAGAAACGTAGGTGCATGTAGATCTGGGACAAAGAAAAACATGTGGAAATGCTTCTTTGATTTACTTTGAAAATAATTGTAATAGCTGAAATAGTCCTATAAAATATAACAGGGTTTTAAAAACAAGTCTCAAAAGAGCTGCTTGTGATTTCCCAGAGGCACAGTCATATTTATAACAGGTAAGCACTGGCTGCAAGGTGAGTTACATGAACGGGCCTCTGATGAGTAGATCAAATCCACCTGAGTATCATCTGAATGCTTCAATAGAAGAGATACAACTCAAGGAAACCTGACATTTTGTACAAAAGGAGATAAGTTGCTACAAATTTGCTTAAATGTTTTTTTCAACTTTGTATGCTGTATGTGTGAACACAAGAACAATCTTGGCGTCTTTAATCAGAACATTTCCTGTCGTCATCTCACAGGAATGTATGAGAGGAAAATCTATGACTCCATTCAGCATTTGTACTTTTTTTCATTCAGATGTCATACAGGCTTTTCATCCATCTAGATCAATTTTCACCCTTGCATGTGTGTTGGTGTATGTGTGTGTGTATTTGTGTGCGTTCATGCTCCGTATAGCAAACACCCGCCGAGGGATGTTGCCAGGCAACCCCTGCCCTTGTCTGGGCCTGAGCAGATGTGTGTGTTTGCAGGATCACATCAACCTGTGCATAAAACAACACACAAAGCTGCCTCTTAAATATCCAGTTTATAAAGTGTAACTGCTTCACACAAGTCAGACTGTACAATTACCCAGTATAGTTTTAGGTATTATAGTTTATTATAAGTTTAATATTTTAAAAATGTAGACGTTTTTATGTTCTGTGACTTTTCAGTAAATCATGTTCAAAATTGGGGAAATGTGAGCACCATACTTCTGGAGACTCAACATGCTGGCTCGTGCTTTTGATACTTTTGGTATCTAAATATTTGCCAAGGCACACAGCTGAGCAAACGCTGTGCAGTTAAGTGAGTGTGGTTAAGCCCTGCTTGAAAGCGGTTACCTGGTGACAGGTGAGGATGAGTGCTGTCCATACGAAGAAGCCAGACACAGCCTGTGCAGCAGGAGTCATGAGGAAGATGGGCTGCTCTGAGCTCAGCAGAGGGGCTTCAGGGAGCCAGGAGATGTTAGGGCCACCTGTCAGGGCTGCTGTGGGTGGGGGCCCTGGTGCCGCAGCCAGAGGAGAGTCCTCCCCAAGCCTCTCTGAGAGCGGGACGTCTCGCCTCCATAGCCTCAACATCTGGAAAACAACAGTGTGTCAAACGTTCATGTCTCTACAGCACCAGTTGGACAGGATAAGATGACAAATCAGCCAAGTGGCACACAGTGTGTGTGTGTGTGTGTGTGTGTGTGTGTGTGTGTGTGTGTGTGTGTGTGTGTGTGTGTGTGTGTGTGTGTGTGTGTGTGTGTGTGTGTGTGTGTGTGTGTGTGTGTGTGTGTGTGTGTGTGTGTGTGTGTGTGTGTGTGTGTGTGCGCTTATATTAATTGAACCTTGGGAGTGAAGACATTTTTGTAAAGTGAGGATATTTTTGCCAGTTTTCACTTTGGGGACAGACCTACAAATGACTGTTTGAACGTTACAACTTGGTTTTAAGGTTAGTTTAAGGTTCAGTTTTGGGTTAGAGGCTGGTTTAGACATTTAATTGTGATAGTTAAGGTTAGGGTAAGGGGTCACAGAATGCATTATGCCAGTGAGGGTCAAATGAGTGTCTTTACATATAGTATATAGAAACCAATGTGTGTCACTGTGACTTAATTCATAAAGTATGAACATCCACTTCCACTAGTAATCATCAACCTTGCATATAGATCACACACTGTGTTATCGATGTAATGTGTAATCTGAGTTAGGAATGTGTGTGTATATCTCACACTCGTACAATGGTATCTGTGTTGGACTCTATGTAAAGGAGACTACATGTCACAGAACATGTTTTAACCACTGCCAGATAAAATGCCTGAAGATTTACTTTTCCTCTCTGGGTTTGAGTTGTGATTTCATTTTGTGGCTTTTCAAGTTAACAAAAGCATGTCAACAGGAACATGTAGCAAGGCATTCTGGTCTGATGCGGCTACTATAATTTAATGCATTTCAATCGATTTTTTTTAGAATGAAACAAACCTTTAAAACCTTTTAAAAAAAGAAAGAAAAGTAAACACAGTATCAGACAACAGAATGAATGTAAATCGTGTTACATATCAGTGATAAAATATGTATTAGGGTGGATTTTACACCCTCTGATAGGTGCATTTCTTCCCGTATCTGACCGGTGACTCAAACAAGACTCAACGCCCTGGAGAGGTTAACAAAAGATGTCATATGTGCTGCTGTTTCCACTCCCCGCTCCTGAAGATGACTGGACTTAAAGTAGCCAGAAGACACATTACATAAGCAGCAGCTCATCACCGTCTCCGGGGTGACACAATGGTGTTCTCGGGGTGCATTTGTTCTGGTACACTGACAGACAGTTGTCATGTGAGCGCTCGGGGGAGACGGAGACCTTGATGTTGCGATGGTGGGGGCTGAACAGAAACGCGCTATGTAATAATAATAATTATAACAAGAGTGGGCATAAGTTCTAAAAATGGAAAAAGAGACAATGAGAGATGCTGTCTTTAATTATGTCTCTTCTGTCAGATGAGCACTGCAACCGAGTCACATTAACATGGTGAAATAACAGTGCAGATAATGACAGGTGGGCATAATGCTGTCCCAACGCAAGCCACCATTCAGTTTCTTTACAACATTAATCATGTCAAAGTCATGATCGAATTTAGAGGTTCCATAAATCTAATTAGGCTGCATTTGTGCTTTTATATGTGGGAGACTGAGAGGATTTATGGATTCCCTGTTTGTGTGTATTTGTGTGTGTGTGTGTGTGTGTGTGTGGGGGACAGCAGGTCATTTGTATTGGTTTGCGAGGCATCAGCAGATCTACATGTGAACAAGAAGAAGTGAAGGCATCAGCAGCCCCGCACACACACATACACACACACAATGGCGGTGACAGTGAAACGATGCTGTGCTGAAGCAAAAGGACATCTGTGTGTTTCATTTGAAAGGCAAAAAGGGTCAGCCTGTGGAGTCACACACACGTACACACACACACACACAGGAATAATACATGAGTGTGGCAGAAGGTCAGGAGTGAGCAACAGATGGTAAGGGGTGATGGGGGGCAGCCAGGGTGTGTTTTATAAATCATAATAAGTACTAATGTGGATGACAGCCAGACTGGATTATAATACTGGCAACAACAACAATAACAACAATACTGGGATTTAGTCAGCAGGAAGCCACTCACACATTTAGGTTTTTTTTTCTTTACCTTATTTCCATAACAGTTTTTTTTTTATCGTGCTGCAATGAATTTATACCAACTATATGTAGTGTGTAACTCTGATTTAACAGATTTGAATAAACATGTAAATGACGCTCAAACACAAACAGCAAAGTCATACAAGACTCACCTTTGCTAATAGTCTGTCACAGCTGCTCACAGATTCACTTTTAGAGTGAGTTTTAAACCTGAAATTGAGAAAGAGACTTCTATTACTCAGATAATGAAGTGTTTGTATACAGGTAGAGTTTTCTAACACCTATTGCAGACTTAACTCACCTTTGAAATCCCCTTTAGCTCCGTCAGAGATTCTTTACAGCCAGAAATAACCCAGAAACGGCCTTAATTCCTCCTCAGAGCCGCACCGTTGCTCCCCGGACATCCATGTTTGAGTCCACAGCGGACAGCAGCCCCGACAACCTCTTTGCGTCTCCCTAAAAAACTCACCTACAGTTTGCACGTCATGTTTAACAACTTTTATATTATCCTTTTAACGCTCATGTTGGTACACGTACGCCAGAGAAGGTGTTGGTTTCTGAAGTTGAAAGAGTAAACTCCGTCATTCCCAGCCGTCCCTCTTTCTCTCTCACTCTCTCCCTATCTGTCGGATTAACTGCAGCTCGCACCAGCCCCGCCCACTCCGCGAGGACGAGCCGGCTCAGCCAATCAGACGCCGACCTTCATTAATAAACCGGAAAAGTGCGTGTTGTAGTCAGGTTGTAGTCTTTTTGGGGGTTTTGACAATTGAGCATGCGCAGGTCTATTCTTGGCCCATCGGCAGTGGGTGACCCTAACCTGCACCAAATTCAGCAAACACGAAACCTTCAGAGTATTTGCTGAAGGTTCTCTGAATGTTATATAATTTGCAGCACTTTGAAACCCTCCTGAATTAGTTTGAAACAGTTGTAATACTGCCAAGATTTTTTAGGATAGAATGCATTATGGTTGTATCTGTTTTTGAATTTCATATTGTAGTTTGGGTTAGTTTTAGATGTTGAATTTATGTGTAATAATATCTTGCTTACGGGTAAATTTTACATATACAAATGTAGATTTTTAAAAATTGCTCCATGTTTTGTCACATTTAAAATGACACAATGAAACAAGTGAAATTTAAAATGCATAAGATTAAATGGAAATGCTCAAATTGAAAGCTTGACGAAATGGAAATAATAAATGGAAATACTTAAATTAAAAGCTTAAATAGAAGATCTTTGGAGGAATCTAATATCAATTTGTTGAGGCAGAAAAATGTTTGTACTTCTATTCAAATAAAAGTGTAAATAGGTGTAACAATCTTGCTTTTTCATTACACTTCTAATTTTAGGCTAACAAGATGTTAAAATAAGTGTTCTTCAAGACACTTTTGCAAGAACAGAAAGTCCCCACACCCAGTCATGAACCTCAGTCCCTAAGGGTACAGTAACCACTCAACCATACCTCAGCTCCTTCTGACATACAGATCTGCAGCTATTTATATACCAAAGCTAGGGCTAAGTATCGTTTAAAAAATGGTGATACCAGTACCAAAGTACCTTTAAAGTGATACCAATACCAATTGAGTACTTCATTCGATACACATCATATGAATAGAAGCATTAAATTGGTACTTCAACACCACAGACAGGTTGAAGCTGCTGTGGCAGTGTCCCAATCCCATGCCACATCAAATCGAACAATGCTTGCATTGATTGGCTGTGAGTAAGTACATACAAATAATCATATTTTCTAGCTCTGGGTGCAAAAAGGATTGATTGCAGGTATCGTTTGATGGGAGACATTTCGATACTGGGTATCAATTTATTTTGGTCGATACCTTAAAGGTATCATAACACAGACCACCAGGAGTGGGAGTTGAAGCTGTGTTCAGTCTTCATAAAATGGATCATGGAAAGGTGGTGGTTGAAGAACTCCCACCATTATTGGAAGTTTTCTCTTTATCAAAACCTTCTACCACCTGTCTCAGCAATGAGGCGAGCTCTGGCTTTTCCATTGCCACAATGTGGATGCACAGTACAGTCCCTCTTCTAGTTTGGAGTCAAACTGCTTGACTCACTGTGATCTTTAACAGGCAGCTGCCCCTTCTGTCCATAAGGTGCTTCTGCACCCCAGCCGGTTTTATACCCTCACTCCAGCCTCTTCATTTATGTATGGCTTGAAAAGTCAATTGGCAAATGTCTATTGGAAAATGGAAAAGATGAAATCTGAAATGGCAGATTGAAAAGGCAAAATATAAAATACCAAATGGTAAAGGCTACAGGGTTGAGATTCATGTTTGATGTTTTGTTTTTCTTATTTCCACTGCCATTTTTAATTTCATCTTTACAATTTAAGCTTTCAGTTTGAGCATTTCCATTTAAGCTTTTGCATTTTAAATTTCACTTTTTTTCATTGTTGTTTCACATTTTCAAATGATCATTTTATGTTCTAAATTTGCTTTTTCAATTTGCCTTTAAGTGGACTTCTATTTTTTAATTATGACCCAAAATATCCTCCATACTTTCAGGACAACAGCTCGGAAAAAAACTCATGTGACACTTTACATGTTATCATTCAAGGTCATATGAGAAACATTTATCTTTCAGTGGCCAATAGGACTCAATAGAACGTAATACTGGACAAAAATGAAATATATTAGTATTTTTTTTGTCTGTTCAAAAACCCTAAATGTGTGACTCCTGCCATTAGACAGCTGCTACGACAGGGGGCGCCATTTATTTGACGTGAAGTACAAAATGACCTCTACCCTTCTGACGTCACCGAGCCTCACGCTTTCCTCCTGTGACCTCAGGCTGGACCTGCTGCATGTCTGCTAGCCTTTAGCTTCAAAAAAAGCCTTTGGGAGCTCTTCAGAAACACCTTAAACTAACCGAGGACTGTTTTACAGCGACTTGTTCGCCGTGCGCACAGCTGACCCGACAGAGAGGAGCCGGCCAGAGGGAGACATGTCCGCTATCGAAGAGCTTTCCCCCGCTGCGGGCCCGGTGTCTATCCGGCCCCCCGAGGACGAGATTGACGACGATGAAGATGAAGATGTAAGTAGCCAGGCGTTCAGGGCAACTCGGACATATGTGTTTGAATAAAAAAGACATGTATCTCGTTGCTAGTTTGTTCTTTTCTCTGGTGAACAAGGCTGGCAGTGCAAATGCTAACCAGCTAGCTACTTGAGTAACTACTGAGGCTTAACCGGCTGTTCACTTCACTATCATGTTACTCTCTTAAATGTAATGATGGTATTCATGAGAATTACTCCTTGTATGAACACCAGCTAAACCAACCTGTTTCAAACTGTAGGATTGTATGTACCCAGTTAACAAGTGAATATAGATTTCTTCTCCCTGCATGTTCTCATTCAGTCTTTTTGTCCTAAAGTTTCATATTTGATGTTTTTTCTCTTTAAGCTGGATGAGACTCTGACAGAGAGGTTGTGGGGCCTGACAGAGATGTTTCCCGACACAGTTCGCACCGCTGCTGAGGTTTCTGCACAATGCTCTGTCTCAGTGATGAAGAAGTTTTACAGGTATGCCCTCCCACCTTATCATTGATCCCAGACACAGCCAGTCAGTCCTTTGCATTCCTTATTTAGACAAGGGTCACGCTCTAGATCCATACACACTGGACTGGCACATTTTAACACATCAGATACTAATCAGGTTGTCTGCTTGTTTCAGTTTTTCCCGCGCGGCCCTCTGGGTGGGCACTACCTCCTTCATGATCCTTGTACTGCCTGTGGTGTTTGAGACGGAAAGATTACAGCTGGAGCAGCAGCAGCTTCAACAGCAGAGACAGGTGAGTGTTCGCCCCCCAACTTCGACCCTTGTGGGATGACAGTGTTACCACAATGCTACGGGACTAATTACTTACAATTACTGGGGTTCTTGTAGTTGGACAGTGTTTGCGAATGGTCCAGTATTGAGCGAGAGCAGCCTGCAATGTAATTTTTGTCGCAATAGCCGCCCTGTCAACATTGGTCCATTAAAAGTGCCTGTTTTTGTAATTGACCGGCTCAGATTGTTATTTTAAGTGTCTGACAACATTATGCAGAGGACCTTACCTGTGGAGAATACAGTGTTTTTCTTTACCCTTTGCTTCATTTGGTCTGTTTGTTATTGTGTCTAATGAAGTCTCACTCAAGGAGAAGTCTCATTCTCTGTTTCACGGCTGCTGGCTGAAGCACTCGTGCTCAGTGCTGGACCAATTTTAAAAATTGTTGCCGCTATTAGTCACCCACAACACCCAAAATGATAGAAAAATAGGGTCCAGGTTAAATGTACTGAAAAGGTTAATAAATACAGAAGTTTCCCTTTAAGTGAATCAAATAATGGAGTACATAATTAGTTTTTTATATGAAAGAACATCTGTAGTCACATATTTGCCCCAACTGAAACTGATTATAACAAACTTACCCAGAGTGTCAATCAATCAATCAATCAATCAATCTTTATTTGTATAGCGCCAAATCACAACAAAGTTATCTCAAGGCACTTTACACATAGAGCAGGTTCTAAACCGTACTCTTCAAGTTTTAATTTAATAAAGTGTAACTATTCTTTTTGATCAGTCAATATATTGATTAGTCTGTAAAATGTCTAATATCTAATATATCTAATTTGCTCATCTAACAGTTTAAAGCCCAAAGTCATTCAGTTTATTATGATAATGATATAAATCAGATAACCACCTGAAATCCTCACATTTGAAAAGAGTTAGAGGATTTTTTTTTTGGGGGGGGGGGGGGGGGGGGGGGGGGGGGTGGGGGGGGGGGGGGGGGGGGGGGGGGGGGGTTTGCTTCAAAAATCTCTGACATGATTAATCGATACTTAAAATCATAGGTCATAATTTGTCTTCTGATTAACTAATTGATCAATCCACTAATCATTGCAGCTCCAATGCAGTTGTAATATGAACAACCTGAATGTCTACTTCTCCCTCTTTAGATCCTGTTGGGGCCCAACACTGGAATGTCTGGTGGGATGCCGGGCATGATGCCTCCTGCTCCTGGAAAAATGTGAGGGAGACAAGAAGGACCAAACACGAGCCTGAGATCTGCTGGAATAACAAACAATAATGTGGAGGCCGGCCACAAGGAGAGACAGAGAGACCAAAGAGAAGGAGAAAGAACTGCAGTGATAAAAAAAGAAGCAAAAGCTGCGTGACAACCACAAAAACCTTAGGCTGACTCAACTGTATTGGGTTGACTAAGAGGAGGAGGAGGAGGAGGATGCGATGCGTGTCTAACACTTCTCTCTCACTGTCTCTCCTTACTCCAACATAATGCAGAGACTGATTTGCAGGAGCACTGGGCTTCTATTTTCTTTTTTCTTTTTTTTAAATGAATACTTCTATAACATAAATAATGTGTTCTTTAGGGGATAGCGGGTACAGGTGGATAAATTAAAAGAAAGAAAAATCCAGAGGTTACCAATATGTCTCAGTGTTTGCAGTCTGAAGAAGGTTAAGCTCACTCCATCATCATGTGCTTGCTTGGTTTCACTTGTATGTGGAGAATTATGTTATTAGAATATCTGACAGACAGGTCAGATGCAACATGACAAGGGGAGCATACAACAATAAGTTTATAGTGAAGGAAAAAATAGATTGGCCTCTGGAAGTCCTATGAACTAAATGACACCTTTTCTCTTGGTGCATTTCTGTTTGTCACAATTCACTATTGTACTGTGTATATATATATATATCAAAGTGCAATCTCACTCAAAACTGGTTCTAGTAATTGATTTTTTAAAGATGGTTTTCTGGTTTTAAACAATGGATTGTATGAGTCAACGACACCACATTTCATGCTGTTCAAAAGATTCAAAGATTGTTGTGTCGTTTTCCATTGCTAGCATGTGAAATTAAGATAGGAGACGCCTCATATATCTTTGGACAAGTGTGATAGTGACGGTTGGTGGTAACGTTGTGATGCCAGATGTCTCAATGTTACCATGTCCAGTCTTTAGACAGTTATTTTCTTTACTCTGTTGTCATTCATGTGAAAATGTTCCAATCTTTTGCCTCTGTTCACTTAGCAAACACATGTCTCTGTTCTGTGTTCAACATGACTGCGGTATTAAAACACCAAATCAAATGGGAAGTCTTGTTTTTATGTGTATTGGTTCAAATACATGAGTTAGGAAGTTATGTAATTATGCTTAATTAAGATCTATAAAAAGACCAGATGTAATTATTATATTATTAAAGGCATAAACATATAACATTGTCTAATATTAAAGTAAATGTAAGGTATCATGTAGCCTGAATGCTTATTAGTTATTTTACTGCATTTTTTAATTCTAACATAACTAACAAAAAACAAAATGGTGTAATTGTTTTCTAAAAATAGCTATGTGACCCATTTCTACACCTTTTTTCATATCAGACAGACAGAAACAGTTTTTACATTATCAGAAGAACGTATTTGTCAAATGCTGCCTTCAGGGATCGTTTACAGCCCCTGGTCCTTAGCGTTGCAATCGGATGTAATAGAAACAAGTTTAATTTTGCCTCAATTTGGCATTTTTGGTATTTTGGAAAATGTTGTCCTTGCTATAAATCACTTTAAGAAGTTGTTAATATTCGCTTAACTCTTCAAGTGTCACACTGACGTCGACACGGACAGGAAGCGGTTATTAAGTGTTGGGTCAGCCATATTTACGTTCGTTCAACTAGTAAAAACTACAATTTCCAGTTGCATTTTAATGCGTCTAAAGAAAGTATCAGTAAGTAGGTATTAAAATTCCCGCCAGTAGCGCGAGGACTTCATAACCAAAGAGTAGTTTGCTGTTTAACTGAAATAGTTTTTTCCCCCGTCATTCCTTAATATTTTTGTGGTTTGCTTGTTAATATATTGAAATAAGTCAATTTGTTATTTTTAATGCTTTTACTGAACGGTTTTATTGATTGTGAAAGAGTTGAGTTGTTGAAAGAGCAGAGGAGAGCTAGCTAGCTGTTCACTTGACCTCAGCTAAAGGTTTGAAGGTCAGTTCTCTGTCAATATGAAAATGAAAGCTTCAGAGGACCAGGTTGTCGAAGATGACGCTGCTATTCAGGATGATGAGGTGAGATATAACTATTGATTAATCTCAGCTAACATTAACTAAAACATCATATGTACAAAATCCCCTTACAGCTATATTAAATGCCATGAATATTAGTGTGTCAGCCCACCTAAAAACTACCCAGTACCACAATCACACTCAGTCACCATTTTGACCTATGTAACATAATGAACAAGTACAATCTATTAGAGAATCCAAAAAAAAAGTCAAGTTTAATACTCAACAACTGTCTTAAATATATGTTTTCCTCCACCTAACAGGAGTCCTTTTTCCAAGACATTGACCTCCTACAGAAACATGGGATTGTGAGTAAGCAGCAGAGTGACAACAGCAAGAGTCAATACACCTATCACATCAAAAGTCAGCTGTCTATATGAGCATCACCTGTTTCTCCCCACCTGTGACCGCAGAATATGGCCGACATCAAAAAGATGAAGTCAGTGGGTATCTGCACAGTGAAGGGCATCCAGATGACCACTCGCAAGTCTCTGTGCAACATCAAGGGTCTGTCAGAGGCAAAAGTGGAAAAAATCAAAGAGGCTGCCGGGAAAATGCTGGTAAAATAGGACTCGTCGTCTTAGGAATGAATCAGTTTTGAAATAAGATGAATAACAAATAGCAAGCGTACATATGTATGATTACATATTAGATCATTCTCTTTACATTATAGAGTGTTGGTTTCCAGACCGCCTTCGAGTACAGTGCCAAGAGGAAGGAGGTGTTCCACATCACGACTGGGAGCCAAGAGTTTGAGTTAAGATTTACTCTTAATGTTTGAGAACGTGGAGAATGTAGATATAGATACAGTAGCTTCAGTTAATTCATACAATTTTTCTTCAGTTATTAGTCTTCAAACAGAGTGAACGTATCAATGAATGCCAACTTACTGTACATTTTTACCACCATGCCAAAGTATTCACCTTTACTACTTACATTGGCATTGGTGACATTGGTTTTATACCAGAATATATTTGGTAAAATTGCGAAAGTGGGGTTTCACCATTAGATACTGTGGCTGGATGGATAAAAATAAAGAGTTAGTACCTCTGATTGTGTATCTGTTTAAATATTTCTGCGTCAACATTTGACTTTATCTCTGCAGCAAACTGTTGGGTGGAGGAATAGAGAGTATGGCTATCACAGAGGCTTTTGGAGGTAAGGAAACATCCTACTGTCATATGTTCTGCCTGTGTCTCATTAGAAATATCAAATATCACTCAGTTTGTAGCGCTGGCTCAAAACTCACATTATTTCATCCTGCAGAGTTCCGCACTGGGAAAACACAGCTTTCTCACACACTTTGTGGTGAGTAAAGAATTATTTTTTTTTACTGTCAACAACATGGTACAAATCAAATCAATTGCATAAAACTCTGAGACTTTGGGTTGTTTTTGTCCAGTGACTGCTCAGCTGCCAGGAGAGGACGGCTACTCAGGCGGGAAGATCATCTTCATTGACACAGAGAACACCTTGTATCCTCACATTGATGAGATCAATCATATAACATAATAACATTTGCAGTTTGGATTGTGCTAAAGTCATAAACTGATGTGACATCCTGCCATGTATTGATTTATAAAACATGAGAGATATTACTTCAGCAGGTACCAGAATCTAACTCCTATGTGCTACTGCTTTTGTGTTTCCTATGATCCTTGACTTCTATGACTTGTACCTGTCTTGTTCCAGTCGCCCAGACAGACTGAAAGACATAGCTGACAGGTTTAATGTGGACCATGACGCTGTGCTGGACAACGTGCTTTATGCCCGGGCCTACACCAGTGGGAACATACACTTCATTTAGACTGGAAAACATTGATAGTGAGCAGTTTGAGTTGAGACATATGAGTATCTCCTACATGTCTTCTCTCTCTCTCTCTCCAGGTGAACACCAGATGGAGCTGTTGGATTTTGTAGCAGCCAAATTTCACGAGGAAGGAGGGGTCTTCAAACTGTTGGTAAATAAAAAAACAAAGTCTTTAAACTCTGTATCACATATTCATTGTTTTGTTGGTTTGACCTTGTCCTGTTCGTGAAATCACCCTCTCTGTGAAGCTACTGGAGTTTTTTTTATTCTAGAAAATGCATGTGATCAACAGCAGGTATAACTTCCAAAAGTAAGTGTTCCTAACTTTTTCATTCTCCTCGTCTGCTCCTCCCTGTCATCAGATCATTGACTCCATCATGGCTTTGTTCAGAGTGGACTTCTCTGGTCGAGGAGAATTGGCTGAGCGGCAACAAAAACTGGCCCAGATGCTCTCAAGGTTGCAGAAGATCTCTGAAGGTCTGAACCAGGAGTGTGCTGATGTGTATTTATGGGGGGGGGAAAGAAGAATAATCAGCTTTATGTTTTTGTTTCATTCATGTTTTTTTTAACAGGGTGTGTCTGCAGAAGTTACTGTTACAATGATGATTATTTTATATTTTACCCATGCATGATGCTTTCATTTATGTTTTTTTTAGAGTACAATGTAGCTGTGTTCATTACCAACCAAATGACAGCTGATCCTGGTGCAGGAATGACGTAAGAGATGGCAAATTTCCTCAGTTTTGTGCTAGAATTTTTGTTCTTTTCACAACATTGTCTGAAGCTTTGAGGAGATATCTTCTTCTCTGTTTTAGGTTTCAAGCTGATCCCAAGAAGCCAATCGGTGGACACATCCTGGCCCACGCCTCCACCACCAGGTTGAGTTTGAGGAAGGGGCGTGGAGAGATGAGAATTGCCAAGATATTTGACAGGTAGTTATCAGTTTTATTGGAAAGTCATGATGTCTGTAGGGCTTTGAAAATTCATTAAAACTTTTTATTATTGCCAGAATTCAAGGATATTTAACATTCTTTTTGATCACTGTAATTATATAACGAATTGTATAAAATTGATAATTTTGCTAGATTTTTTGATTCAGTGACTTAGAATTTCACATTTCCTACACAAAGATTTCTTAAAAAGTTGAATATCTTAAGAACACATGTAGAAATAAGATGTGGAAATAAATCAGTGACCAAATTTGAAATTTTAAGTCTGACACTGGACTCAGGGTTTGTGATTTCACTACAGCTTTAAGTTACTAATTTATATCCTTTTCCTGATGTCTTGTAGTCCTGATATGCCAGAGAACGAGGCCACTTTTGCCATCACTGGTGGAGGAGTCGCTGATGCCAAAGAGTGAAGCATTAAAAGCAGACAAACAAACATTAGCACATTTACTTGTTCTCATTTTAAGTTATTTAAGGTATTTTAAACCTATTTATTTATTCAGTTTTATAACTTTGTATAACCTTTTAAGAGTAATCTTATACCATGTTGCTTTTTTGTGTATTTATTCTAAGATAAGCTGTACTTTGAAGGATCCTTAAGGGAAATGTAATTGTATTTATATGCTTTGTTGTATTTGTTTTAGTGTTAATGAGATTACAATAAAAAAGGACAACATATTTGGAGTTTGTCATCTTTTATTTCATGTATGAGAGAGAGACAGCTCCATTTATCTGCAGAGGTGTAAAGTTGGTGGTACAGCCAGCTGAGGTCAGCTGCTGGCCTCTAGCGGTGTTTGGTGGTTGTGCAGCAGCTGAGCACCACTTCTCCTCGGCCGGGCTTCACAAAGCGATGGGAACTTCACCAAATGTGCTGCCAAGAGTCTAAACACACCAGCAACTAAACGCGTTTTCACGGAACCGTAAAAATCACACACCTTTCCCTTCAGCGGACAGGTTGTCAACTCTGGAAAACGCAGCGATGGACTCGAGAGACACAGCCCCGGATTCGTGGGAGCTGGAGGAGGATGCCGAGGCCCCGGCTGCCGCGGCGGGGCTCCCGACAGCCTTCGCCGCCCTCAACGTCAACGCCAAGCCGTTTGTCCCCAACGTTAACGCCCCGGTGTTTGTGCCGAGCTTCCTTCAAGCCAGCGCCGTGGAAATGCCTCCTTCAGACGGTGGGTGAATGTCATACAGCTGCCTGGAAGTTAGCATAGCCTGCTAATCCAGCTAAGTTAGCCTTCCTGTGTGAAACCAGTGTCACAGTTATTGCATTTCCACTAACTAATCAACAAGTCGACAGAGTGGTTGTCATGTGCTGCACTGGAGGAATACCTGATGTATAACGCATTATCTGTCACAACCTAACCAAAAACGTGACCCCTCTTGCCTAATAAATATTTATGAAAGTTTGACATGCTTTATTTTCTCTCCTTAAAGGTGCCCCTGATCCAGTTGCCAGCATGGAGGTGGCAGAAACAGCCGGTGTGCAATGTATGTATACAATGTACTGTAAGCATTGCATGGTTAGGTTATTGAGTCATAACCCTGGTGTGCACATGTACCTGCAGCCAGGTTTGACACCTCAGACCAAACTTAATGCTGATAGGAGTGTTTGGAGGTTCACTTTGAAACCCCTGCTTGTAGGAACCATATTTGGATTGCTGGCATTTGTAAACTCATGTGCATGGACTCATGTTTAACATGATGCAACCTCACTTGTCCATGCCCGAAATAGACGTACCATTGGCACACATTGTGATCGCTGTCAAACCCTGCACGTCCAAGACCTTACCCCTGTATTTGTTTATTCCAGATGAACATAGTCACCTTGGTTCCCACTAGTTTTAATTCACCTGTGTTAGGTTCGTTCACATTTCTGGCCTGACCCGGGACGCTGTGCCCCTCCACTTGAATTACAGAGAACTGATGATGTTTTAGTTTTTTTTTAATAGAGAGGCTGAGCGCTGCAGCTGTAGCCAGACTGAGTGAAATACAGACACAGGATCACATGATCAGATGTAGCGTGTATAGAAAAGATAGACACACAGTATGAATGGTGTCTAGAAACTCTTCCCCTCTCATCTCTAAATGACAGCTTTTCACGGCGACGCTCGTTCCAGCGCTTTTTATTTCTTTTATAAAACACACTCAAATTCCTCTGAACATGTCTGAACGACAAATTATAATTAGAGCATGGACAAAGTCAAGGCAGGAATAGCTTTTCTGAGTTGCCAACAGCAGTTTCTCACAGGCTGATTATAAAGGACGAGGGATGAGAAGAAAATAGGCATTGTACATGACTGCTGGGCTGCATAATTTCATAGTTATGGAAATGGGAAGCTTATTTGTTTGTTGCCATGGGAGGCTGCCTCTTCTCAGCAGATTTCCATGTACTCTTGTTACTGTTTATTTATACGAGTTGTGCTTGTTTTCCTGGAAGATAATTGTGTTTTTAACAAGTGGACAGCACGAGTAAATGATAAACAGCAGACCACACACAATGAAGAGATACAATGTGTTGTAGATGGATTGTGAAGGCAAATTAATTTTTAAGCATATGCCCTCCTGAAGGCCTTTGATAAATGGCATATGTAGATTGATTTAGATTTTTCAAATGGAAATAATTAGTGCCCGACTGATACTGGATTTTTGGGGCCGATACCTCATATTAGGGTGTAAAAAAATCTGATATCTATATGTTGGCTGATAATCTTATATATACATAAAATGCAGTTTTTATAAAAATAAAGTTCATAGTTATTTTTTATAACTATGAACTTTATTGTATGAAATTACATTAGTTCACCGAAACCGTAAACTACACAGGGAATTAAATCATTATAAATAAAATAAAATAATAATAAATAATAAAACTAAATAATAAAACAAAAAATATATACGTATATATTAAACTTGAATTAAGAATAAGGATCAAATATACAAAAATGTTGCCTATATAACTTTTAAAAATATATCGGTGCATATCAGATCATATATTGATATTATTGATCGATATGATATGCCAATATCGACTGACCGGTATATCAGTCGGTCTCTAGAAATAATAAATGGAGCTCTGTTGCGTCTCATTCGTCAGATTGGTTAATGAAGTTGCAATTTATTTAATTTAAACAGGATTAAGAACTAAAAAATGTTATGTTGTAGAGCAGATTCACAATCAAGATGAAGTCACAATAGAATAGAATTCAATAAACTTCTTTGATTCATTTGTTCATTGTTTTCTTGATTAACTGATTAGTTGTTCAGGAAATGGTGAAAAATATCCATCAGTGTTTCCAAAAGTGTCCTCTAATGTCTTGTTTAGCCTCGACTGACAATCCACAACCTAAAGATGTGTCATAAAAGACTAAAGAAACTAGAAAATATTAACATTTGAGAAGCTTGAATCAGAACATGAACACATTTTCTTCTTTAAAAAATTATAAATCGACTCATCAGCTAATCGTTGCAGCTGTAATGTATAAGATAGGCGTGTGACTGATAGTGGTGCAGCAGATAGAGATGAATAAGAAGACTTCGCTCAGTGCAGCTCAGTCTTTGAAGTTGGAATGGCCTCTGTGCCAGGAGGAGATCTCATTTGGAATATTTGTGCAAAAATGTGCAAAGTGGATTTAAGTTCGGTGAAAAAAAAGAAAACTGGTAGATATATGTCAGCTTAAATGACACATTTTAAGGCATGTTAAAGGTCTCGTATTAATTTCCCACCTTGTGCATGAAAAACAGGGGGTTAACGAGTAGAATGACATCTTTAGTAAATAAATGCTGTATGGTTGCAGCTCCACTGGAGAACGGAGGCACGGAGGCAGACATGACCACAGAGGAAGAGACGTGGGAGCAGAAGGAAGAGCCGGGGGGAGACGGAGGAGGCGGAGGACAAGAGGACCCGGGGGCGGGGGGAGCCTGCGAGGAGGGCTCAGCCAGGAAGGAGGACGAGGAGATGATGGAGGAGGAAGAGGAGGAGATGCCCGTACCCAAAGTGGCCCCCGCACCACCAAACGCCCCTAAGAAAGAACATGTGAACGTTGTCTTCATCGGTCACGTGGGTGCGTCTCATTCCTTTATGTCCATGTTAATTCATTTAAGTAAAGCTGTTTTCCTCTTATGATTTTTATACACGTTTTTGTCTTGTTAGATGCTGGAAAATCGACAATTGGAGGACAGATCATGTGAGTAATACATTTTTCATGTTGTGTGTTGGCGGATCTCAGCGCTGAGAGGCTCACGATAAATAAAAAATACAAAGTACTTAAATGTCATGTTCAGGGTGGTGTTGTGTGTCTTTTAAATGAGAACACTTTATGGAAAACTTCAAACTGCCTTCAGATTTTGAAAATTAAAAATAAATTCAGTGTTTATAGTTGGGAGAAAAACGTCCCCACTTGTATTACGTCATCTGGCCGTTACCCAGAGTGCAACAGGTCGCCTTTTGCTCAACAGTATCTTCAGTTTTCAGTGTGTGGCGCCACAGATCATAAAGTCACCTGTGTGTTCCTGCTTTGCCAACATGTCCTTTTGTTGTGTTTTTCTCTATAGGTACTTAACTGGAATGGTGGACAAGCGAACCCTGGAAAAATATGAAAGAGAAGCGAAAGAGAAGAACAGGGAGACATGGTGAGGAGGGCTTGTGTTGTTTCTGAGATTCAGAATCAATTAAACTGCATAAAATATGCTCATGAATGCTATCAGAAGCTTTAACACTTGACATATTTATCCTAACCATAAAATTTGATGTAGAGCTGCAACAATCAATCAATCAATTACAGGGTTCCTGCAGATCCTTAAAAAGTCTTAAATCAGATTTTCAGAATTTAAGGTCATAAAATGTCCTAAAAAGTCTTATTTTTAATGACAGTAAGTCTTAAATTTTGAGGTGATGCCTTGTTGCTTGAGAAATATCCCCACACAGGATACACTGATTTAAATATGGTTACTCTGTGGGTTACAGCTTTATTGTTTTACAGAGTCAAAATTAATTAAATTAAAAAATTAAATTTAAATCTTCATCTTATTTTATCTTATGTAAAGTGTAACTTTGGGACACAGTTAATAGCATTTTCCATTAATTTGATTACTTTATGTGATTTTATGTATCATATATGGGGATATAAAATTATAAAATATATCCCTATTATAATGTAATAACATAAAGCTGACCCCTCATGCATTTAAGCTATGGATTTAATTTTCAAGGTCTTAAAAAGCATTACATTTGATTTCAAAAAGTATGCAGCAATCCTGGACCCATTCTTCAATCAGCAGAAAATTAAGTCATTACATTTTTTTCAGGCTAATTATTCACTGATTCCAGCTTCTGAAATGTGAGGAATTTATGCTTTTTCCAGGCTCAATATTTTCTGACATTTTATAAACTAAACAATCATTGAATTGTTTGTTGAGAAAATAATTAGCAGCTAAATGGATAATGAAAATAATTGTCATCTGCAGCCGTAACTCGACATTTACCCAAATATGTTTTTTGGTCTCATCAACCTTCTTTTTCACGTGTAATTGCAATAAATAAAACACATTCATTAATAAATAACGGCGGCTACTGCAGGTACCTGTCGTGGGCTCTGGACACGAACCAGGAGGAGAGAGACAAGGGGAAGACGGTGGAAGTGGGGAGGGCTTACTTCGAGACTGAGAAAAAACATTTCACCATCCTCGACGCCCCCGGACACAAGAGCTTTGTCCCCAACATGATTGGTGGAGCTTCACAGGCTGACCTGGCAGTCCTGGTGAGCTGGACTAACATGGACACACGTACAGCTAACCCTAACTGACCCTAAACTTCAGACACACACAGATTAAATCCTGTACTCACGCATACAACAGGTGCTTGTAACATTTTATATGTATTGTCTAACTTCTTAGAACACTCCTTCAGAATAATCTATTTCTGGTCCATCTCTGTGATGTGTCTTATAAGCACAGAATGTAGATAAAGAAGATGATGCTCGCTCTAAATGTGGTTATCCGTTTGTATCAGGTGATTTCAGCAAGAAAGGGAGAGTTTGAGACCGGCTTTGAGAAGGGCGGACAGACACGGGAGCACGCCATGCTGGCTAAAACAGCAGGAGTCAAACACCTCATTGTACTGATCAACAAGATGGATGACCCCACTGTCAACTGGAGCCTAGAGAGGTGAGCAAGGTCGATAAGATTTGAAGTGAATTTTAATGCTCGATGTAAGGAGCAGCATTTCTACACTAAACATAAAAAATCCCGACCAAATATTGTAAAAATCCACAATGTCACACATTTATTTAGTAAATAATCCTCATCTTTTCCTCACCCTCCCGCAGGTATGAGGAGTGTAAGGAGAAGCTGGTGCCATTTCTAAAGAAGGTGGGCTTCAACCCCAAGAAAGACATCCACTTTATGCCTTGTTCCGGACTCACAGGTGCCAACCTCAAGGACCCCGTGACTGAATGTCCCTGGTACACGTAAGTGTGCTGTTTTAATCAGTTTCCTACTGCACAGTATGTACATGATCCACAGGGAATACACTGTAATAATGTAATACACTGTGTAAAAAAAACACACATCATCAATATGACTTGGACAGTATCTGAATTTTTGGGGTAATATTTGATTTTTTCGTGGGGTTGTTTTTTTCCCCAGTTAACAATTTTTGCCACAAATATCACACCGGTTTTTCCTTATACTCCAAAACTCATCTTTTTTTTGTACACTCTGATCATCAATCATAAACCCGTCTATGAATCTGTTTAGAAATAGTAGAAAAAAGGGTTCTCCTTATCCCCTCAGTAGCAGATTTGCCACAATGTAAAAAAGCTATCTGCTAAATTCACAGAGCTGTAGTCTGTTTTAACTTAAATATTCAGACATTCAGCGAGGTTACTCCCTTTAATGAACTTTTTATTGATTTATACCAGATTAGCAGTGCAGTGCAGGATCAAGCTTGAAATCCCAGGTGTTATTTTTCACTTCATTATTTGGTACTAATGCTTCTGATTTAAAGCTTTTCCACACAAATTCAGATGTTCTTGACAGACACAGACTGCAGCTTAATGTTAAAAGTTTTTCTATACTATTTTGGTTTTTCTGGATGAATTGGTTTGTGTGGAAACATTTTGTACATTTTTTTTTACTGCTTCAGGCTTCGTATTGTTGCCAGAATGCACTTGATACAAAAGAGTCACGCTCACACAAATCAGCCATTGAACACACAAGGACACAGAAGCTGGACTCTGACTTTACTTCAACAGGCTGGAATGTATTTCATGAACTTTACGACTACGTTAATGGATAGTTTCTCTTTTTCTGTCTTCACCAGGGCTTTGCCATTTATCGCCCACTTGGACAGTTTGCCAAATTTCACCAGATCCAATGACGGACCAGTCAGACTACCTATCGTAGACAAATACAAGGTGAGCGGCTTACATTCTCTGTCTTAGGAGAGAAAAACCATAAACCTGCAGCTATTTGTTTTTTCTCTACTCAGCCCATGAGTGGGTATTACATTTCTTTTAGTTTTTTTGTTCACTTGGCCAAAATCTGTTTTCCTCCCTCTCCAATTTGTCATTCTCCTTCCTCTCGGGTGCTTTTCCAAGAGCACACACACACACACACACACACACACACACACACACACACACACACACACACACACACACACACACACACACACACACACACACACACACACACACAGCCTCTGCATAGTCATTCCTCTTAAAGATAATTCAGCTGCTTGGCACTCGCTCCGGTTTGGAAATTGGAAGCAGTTCAACACGTACTGTAAGTGTTGTTGGAATTGAGTTATTTTGGAGCCGTGTCAGTCGCCGCTTCATTAATCATCAGCTCTCTCCTTTTCTTCTAACAGTATGTCATTTTTTCCTTTCATCCTCTTGTCTTGCCGTCGTTTAAAGTGCTCCCCTCTTCTTAAGATTGCATAAGAGCCTTATGTAGTGGTTATATGACTAAGTAATCCCAACTGGTCGTTCGCCTGATGTAACAGGATTACGGTTCATTTAACTGGGTGCTTGCATACTTGTGGTCGTCACACAGCAGATCCTCACAGCTGTGGGTAAAAACACCCTGATTCATTTTCGGGTGATAGAAACAAATGGTTTTCAAAGTAGGATCGTTAATTCACGTTTCGCCCCGAGCAGTTTCTAGCCCAGTAAAAGCAGAAATGATTCATGTGTTTTTTTATTATTATCACTGACACATTGCTGAAATTTGCATACACAAGAGGAAGCGTTCAGTGGATTCTCCTCCAAAATTCCATGTATTATAAGTATTGTGTAATAATTGTGTGCTCCACTGCTCTGAATTTTTATTTTTTATTTTTTTCTGAGCTGGGATGTATTCAGTGTCTTGTCATTTACATAACCCACCTCTCATAGAATTATTCATACACATTAATCAACAACAAACCAAACATCCCACTGTGTAAACCCGCCAGCATCGAAAATCACGATATAATGAGCTCATACCAGGGTAGGAGGGCTTTTTTTTTTGGCCTCGTGAAATATGTTTCGGGGGCATTTTGGATCATTTCCAAGGCATTTTTTTCAGATGATTGGAAATACTTGAGTTTAGTGTTGCATGACAGACTAATATTCAATTACTCTTATTCAAAAGAATCAAGGGAGCAACCCAACTTATGATGCAAGATTATTTAATGGGTAAAAGTTACAGATTACAAGTTACATAACAACGTCACAGTTCAATATGTCAACAGTATTGCTGATTGTGTGGCATGTTATGTGTGGCACTCTGTGGGTTAAATGAATATGCACTGTGACAGCTTTGGTAGCTTTTATTTTACATAACTCATCAAACAGTGGTGGGCAAATAGCTGCCTGTGGGCCAAATCAAGCCCTCCTGCAAAACATATTTGGCCCCCTGATGAAAGCTGAAGTTTTGACTTTCATAATTAACATCAACATTTTTACATCATTTTCCAAAAAATCTTCTGTAGACAACAAAATAAACTCAAGGCGTGATAATCCCAGTGAATATAATCTTGTTGCATCTAATAAAGCCCCAACATAAGAGGCATTAAAACCGACTGCACCATGCTTTTTGAACAGTACATGATGTTAGAATTAAGCCTCATAAATCTACCCGAAATTACATCTAGATGTGTGAATTTTAACACTACTTTAATTACACAACTTTAACCTATTGGACCAGAGCAGATTTATGTGTATGTTATTTGTTTATTGCCTTCCAATACAATCCAAAACAGTGTTATAAATCTTTTTGTACTCTTAAATTAATTAAAAGAAGTAAATTAAAAATAGGTAACCCTTCCACTATTCCCTCAATGAAAGATTGTGGAAAAATTGTCCTGTGGTTGAACCATTCGCTGACATTAATGTCATAAATGAATAATTTATAGCTTGTAATCCACATAACGTGGGAGGAGTTATTTTTCTTCTGTTCCATGTTGGGCTGCAAGTAACAATTGCTTCATTGTTGATGATCATTTCAATTAATTTTTGATCACTTGATTAGTTGTTTGGTCTATAAAATGTTTTTTTTATTTAAAAAAAAAAAAAGAAGAAGTCAATTACTGTTTCCCGATGTCCTCAAGTGTTATTTTGTCCCTACCAACAGTCCACAACCCAAAAATATTCAGTTTATGACTTAGACTAGAAATTATTCATATTTGAGAAACTGGAACCTGACAATTTTATCATCTTGTCTTAAGAAAATGATGATTGTAGGGTGGGTGAAGGACGTGTATTCAGTTTGTTGCAATCTTCAACCCCACCACTAGATGTCACTAAATCTTACACACTGACCCTTTAATGCTCCATCCTCATTTCGGATCAAATTTGACTTTTTTTAAAAACCATGTTTGTTGTAAAACATGATATAAAGGATGTTTCAGGAAAACAAATTCTACCTCATTAGATAAATAATATTCACAGATTTGTATCATCTTTGTCCAGCTGCCTGTATCTTTCAGATTCAATATATCAAGGTAATATTTCATATATTGTGTGTGTAGTGTGATTTACTTTTACACTAGTTCAACTCCAAATATGTTTGCATTTGTAATCTTTCTGAAATAAGATTCTTAATTAGGTTCTCACTTTTGGTTTTTGCCAGATTTCCTCTGACATGGTATTTGAACTATGCAAATGTAAGTCAGATTGGTTTAAAAGTCAGAAAGCACCAGTGTAATGTTGCAGTTTATATACACACATCAGTCCAATGTCCATCGCAATGCAGTTACTGTGATCCACACCATTTGACCAAGAATCAATAAGTCTAGTGTCAGAAGAATCATTTTTTTTAGCAAAATTGTCTAATTGCTGGTCCATGCTTTTCATTGTCTTACATGATAATAAGTCAATATCTTTGGGTTTTTGTATTGTTGGTAAGGCAACACAAGACATTTGAAAACGTCACCTTTGACCTTTTTAACTACAATTTTTCACTGTTTTCTGAGATAAAACACATTGATTCATTGTGAAATAATCAGAAGATTGATCAATAATGAAAAGAATCATTAGTTGCAGCCATACACTAATGAAACAGGATGCTCATTCCTTACCTTTTGAGGCAGCAGGATTTACGAGATCACACGAGAATTCATCTCATCAGACTTAAAGTTATGTGCTTGTGTCTGAATAGCATCCTATGAGGAGTCTTACGTAATCTTGTGATCTCGCAAAGCCAACTGCCTCACAAAGTAAAACGTGATTGTTCAGACAGATGTTCATCCAATCACCTGCCAAGTATTTTTTGAAAGTGCCTGCCCCTTTCCAGTTTCCAAGGACGACTTTTCAGACAGAAAAACATTTGAAGGAAGCAAAGATTCTTGTCCTTGTTTCAATTGTAGCAACTTTTATGTTATATTTTTGATTTCCCGATTAATTGTTATGTGTGTGCTTCTGTGTGTGTGTGTGTGTGTGTGCAGGACATGGGCACAGTCATCCTCGGGAAACTGGAGTCCGGATCCATCAGTAAAGCTCAGCAGCTGATCATGATGCCAAACAGGGTGAGCTGTCCTCTGTGTGACTTTGGTCCTTCTCACATGAGACTGATAAACCTCCTCCCAGAAATAACTCAGAGGCTTCATTCTTGTATTAAATGTACTGCAGCGTGGACAGAAAGACGATCCTTTTATCAGAAAGGTTTCAGCCATTCGGATCCGGTTTCAGCCATTTGGATCCTGTTCCAGCGCAGCGATGATGTGTTTAGGTAACATACTTACAAGCGCCTCTTTGTGTGTTACAGCACACAGTGGAGGTATTGAGCCTGCTGAGCGATGACGTGGAGACAGATGATGCGACTCCGGGGGAGAATCTGAAGTTGAGACTGAAGGGCATTGAGGAAGAGGAGATCCTACCTGGGTTCATCCTCTGTAGCCCTGACAACCTGTGCCACTCCGGCCGCACCTTTGACGCACAGGTGAAGACCACAATCCCTTCCTGCTGGCATCAGTAGTCTGATTTATCCCCTTTTTTTTTTTTAAATTCTAACAAATAAACTCCCCACCACATGCTCCTGTATTTGATCCACTGCTGCCCCCCTCTCCTGTCTGCTGCTCTCCAACAATCCATGCATCCTTTTTACAGGTTGGCATAGCAACAGCAATAAATGGTTGGGGGTCAGGGTCTGTCCAAGCAGGGCTTTTGTGGGTGGGATGTCTGTGCCGCAAGCTGATCAATGCTAAAGCCAGACGTTTATGCAGAGCCACTGTTAACAGGCAGCCGGCAGTCAGCAGCTTTTCTTTCCTTTTTTCTTTTTTTTTTTGATGCAATGTTAGTGGAGCAGGCTGCTGCTGTGACTGGCACTTCCTTATTTATCATTCAAAGATACAGACACATTTTACTGACACATGGCGCTTAGAATTGTTTTATTTTAAAGTATATATGAAAACATGACGAGTCTAATTTCCAGTATATCCTGCACATGTATTGTGATTGTGACTTCTTATTTTAAAATCGTCTCTAAATGTTGCCAACTTTCTCCTCTTTTTTGTGTGATTCAGATCGTTATCATCGAGCACAAATCAATCATTTGTCCTGGTTACAACGCGGTCCTTCACATCCACACCTGCATCGAAGAAGTGCAGATCACAGTAAGTTACCACCTACAAGCATAGGTCTTTTTATTGGTCACCTCCTGGTTTCGCTGGAATCTGGTTGAACTCTTGAAATCCTGACCGCAGGCCTTAATCTGTCTGGTGGACAAGAAGACGGGCGAGAAAAGCAAAACACGACCACGCTTTGTTAAGCAGGACCAGGTGTGTATCGCCAGGCTCCGGGCAGCAGGAGTCATCTGCTTAGAGACCTTCAAAGACTTCCCTCAGATGGGACGATTCACACTGCGAGATGAAGGTCAGGACACTGTGGGAGTGTGTGTTTTGTAATATAAAACGATCATCTGAATTTTTAGTTGCTAACATAAGTTGTGTATTTATATACGTTAATGCACGATTGAGTTATATTCCACCTATATGTTGAAGTAATTCAATGAGAAATTATTCTCATGTCTCCTCTCTTCCGCCAGGCAAAACCATCGCCATCGGTAAAGTGCTGAAGCTGGTGCCAGAAAAGGACTAAATACTAAAGTGGCAGCCTGCATGGAGTCGATCAATTCGTTACCAGAGGAGAAATGCTGCTAGAGCCGACCCAAACAGCTGCTCTCTCTTTTACACACAACTATGCTGAAAGAGAAGAACAACGACAAGAAGGAGCGAAGAGGGAGAAATAAACTGCATCAAATGAATGAAGAAAAACGAGACTGAATCAGTTTTTTTAGACGAACAATATGAAACGAGAGACCAAGTCCAGTGTGTCAGCTTTCTCATATTGAGAGCTCAGCTATGCCACTAATGTAGCTACATGTCCCCCCCTTGTGTACTCACACGGCTGACGGCGCTGTCAGCCCGGCCACGCCATTTGTTTTTAGAATGGAGATGCAGTGTTACTGAGCCTGGGGAAGAAAAATGAAAATAAAAAAAAATAAAAAACACTACAGAATGATTTCATATCCTGCAAAAACAAACCAGCGTTAGCCTGTAATTATAATTTGCAAAGAACATCTCCCTTTTTAAGAGCGGGATTAAAGAATCCGACGGACGTTTTATTTGGTTTTAAGGATTGCTGTACCAAATTTTTTTTGGTTTGGTCTCTCTCCACATGAGATGGTTTGATTGGAATGAGCTCACATACTACTCGGATGAACCAAGGATAAACACACACGCTCACACAGACAGACACACACAGCTGTTACATAATCTAAACTGAAAATAAATGATCAAGTTGCAACAGAAAGGTGTTTTGTTGTCTTTCTATGAAGTGTAAACGATAGGGACGGACATATGAATAGCCAATAGAGAATCACTTCTACTAATTCTGATAGTTTTGAATACTAATGCCAAAAGATTCAATACTAATTACACCTTCTATTCTGACACATAACAGGATGTATTGTTGACATATAAACTGAATTCTTCTTATCCTACTTTTATATTTTACTTAATTTATATTTTTCAAAACATTAAGTTTAAGTGAAAATGTCTTTTTAAATTAAAATAAAAAAGCATTTTTTAAAGTAAAGCAATGCTCTTTTTGTTTTCTTCTTTTTACTGACATATTGTAAGAGACAGTTACAATATACTCTTCCAAAAAGTCATCATATACAGAATATCAAAGCGTTCATCTTGTGGTTTGCAGAGGAAGAGTTAAAAAAAACTCTGAACTAGGGGAAGTTACAGATCATATACAAAAAAATTCAAACAAAAAATAGGCTTTAATAGTTTTTACAGCCTTCACATCATAGAAAAATTCAATTGAAGCAATATACTGTTTGACCTCCTTTTAGAAAGTTTAGTTAATATTTTTATCTGTGAATTTGCTTTTATGACTGAAATAAAGCTGATAAAATAAAAATATTTGTAACGTATAGCTGATAATTTAATATAGTTTTCTTCTAGTATTCCAAAACTGCATCTTTCCAAAGTAATTCATCAATAGATGGATAAGGCTGCTGATAAAAACATACACGTTTTTCTAGAAGAGTCTCACAAAAGGACCAAAATGAGTCTCAAGGGAGCTATAACAAAATGTACAACTGATTTCAATCAATACATTTTCTGACATTTTTAAAGTATATCTTATCTTATGTAAAAGTATAGTAAACATACGTTTTTAAAAGCATTTTCTAGCAGGGTTTGTGCCTGTTTTGTTTCAGTTTCCTCTTACTAATAAAGTTTCAGTTTGTATTGTGTGACGTCGGGGCAAAGCTACTGCGCATGCGTGGCGGTGGTGCACACGTGAAGCAGAGAAGACAGCATGGCTGAAAAAACAGAGTTGGCGTTGGACCGGTCGCAGGTAAAAAAAATACGTCTTTTTGCTTAAATGAGTTCAAAATTTGGCAAATAAAAGTTTGTTTATATGTTTGTGAGAAATAAATGATGAGTTGACAGCAGCTAGAAGTTAAATAACGAACTAACACGGTAGCTTTGACTAGTTTAGCCACGAAGCTAATTCACAGTGGCACTGTAACAAGTCTGAATCCCGTCGATACTGTTAAAAATACTTCTATAAACTCTCTTTGTTTGTATTGAATTGACATGTAATGACATTAATTGGTCTTGCAGGTGAAAAAAGCCGTCCAAGCTCTGCAGGCTTTCCTAAAAACTAAGTCCACCAGTGCCTCCCTGTTCCTGGACGAGTCTCAGCAGATCAGCCTGCTCTTCACCTTCTGGAAAATCCCTAAACAAGCACAGACCATCCGCATGTGAGTCCACCAGACAAGAACATGAAGCTGCCTTCATGCTTCACCTGCATTTCTCAACCAGATACTTAATTGATATGTGCTTATTATGTCCCTAAATGTCATTCTTGTGTTTACCATCCTGTCCTCAGTCCCTTGCCCCATGGCCAGCGATCAGAGGCAGAGGAGGTCTGCCTGTTCACCAGAGATGAGCCCAACATGACAACAGACCAGACCCAGAGGTTTTATAAGAAATTGCTGGAGGAGAGGGGCGTCAAAAACATCACTGAGGTATCAACCAGTCCATTCTTAATGAGCGCTGACACCTTCTGATTTGATCAGTTGAGCTTGAACACTCCGATCAGCTCAAATAAGGAGCATATATTATGTGAAGGATGATTTTTCTTGTTTATTATATATAAAAAAAGATACATTTACCTTTCACACTCTACTTAATCATCTGTCTATAGATAGAGTACAGAGAATCTAAACACTACAGTGATCTGAATGATGATTTTTATTTCAATTAATATCTTCTATGAAGCAAAGACAAAAGACAAACGTAACATCTGCACTTTCATTATATCTTCGCAAGATTTTACAGCAGTACAAAATTGTCTTCTTAGCATCAAGTGTTAAACATGATGTGTCTCTGTATCCGGGGCAGATCATCCCCTACAAGACCTTGAAGACAGAATACAAACCATTTGAAGCCAAACGCCGTCTGCTGGGTAACTTCGACATGTTCCTCTCCGACGACCGCATCCGCCGCCTGCTGCCTTCCCATCTCGGAAAACATTTCTACGAGAGGAAGAAGTAAGAATTATGTTGCGGTTACTTGTGTTTTGCCTTCAGTAACTCCGTATCCTCAAAACAATCCCACCACAAACATGACTTGAACAACTTTATGGTATATTTTGTGCAGGATATTTGTCGGATGTTAATTTTTGACAGTTCAAAACCATAACTCAAACCAGAATCCACAAACATACACACCTTAAACATCAGTGGAACCTACTCTTATCAATACTTTTTTTTTCTGGAATCTATAATAAATAAACATCAGTAAGTCCACTTGAAAATATAGAACCAAACTGATCTTGGTTTATCATCAAAATTATTCACTTTGAATAATTTGTGATGAAATAAATGAAGCCTTGCCTTTATGCAGCTTTTAAAAAATATGTATCTCTTAATGTAGAATAATAGCACCAACAGCAACCCTTTCAAACTGTGTTCAGTGTTTGATTCGGGCAAACGCTGGTGCCATAGGAACTTCACTGTATATCCAGATGGACCTCCTCTTCCCATGGAGCCTGTCTCTACAACTCTGATACACAATATCTAACGTCTAGCTTGTATAAAAAATGTAAATCCCTGCTTAGAAATGTTCCTTTTTTTGTTGTTTTTTCTCCATGAAACGTCTTGTAGTGCATGTATAATACTACTAACATGTAAAATAGTGGTATTTCTGAGTGGTTTTGTCCTGGGGAAAAAACAGTATATTATATGCTTTAAGACTATAAATGAAGGCTATTTAAAATGAGCAAAAACTCTTTGATTCAAAGCATTGAGCAGTAATTGTATTGTGTTTCGCTTCCAGTCAACCAGTTCAGATAGACTGGGACACTGCTGGATTTTTGGTGTGTGTTTGTATGTTGTGGCTGCATTGTTACCATGTTCCTGTCTTCACCAGAGAGCCGCTGTCTGTGAACCTGCAGAGCAAACAGCTGGCCAGAGACATCCACAGAGTCATCCAGGGCACCAACATGAAGGTCACAAACAAGGGCTGCTGCTGGTGAGACTTTCTCTACTGCTCATGTTCCTAATATAAGTCGAGGCTGGTTTAATCACCTGTGTGTGTGTGTGTGTGCGCAGCCTGTCTTTTATGCAGCTTTTTAAAAATATGTATCTCTCGCTGTATAATTAATAGCACCAACAGCAACCCTTTCAAACTGTGTTCAGTGTTTGATTCGGGCAAACGCTGGTGCCATAGGAACTTCACTGTATATCCAGATGGACCTCCTCTTCCCATGGAGCCTGTCTCTACAACTCTGATACACAATATCTAATGTCTAGCTCATATGAACTATTACAATCCCTGTTTACTGTACAATATCACCTTAGATTTTCACACCATAACTCGGCATTATCTCACATGGTGGTTTGTGTTGCAGCATGGCTCGTATTGCTCACTCCGGCATGACGGCAGATGAGGTGACAGAAAACATCGAGGCTGCTGTTCAAACAGTGGTGGCCAAACTGCGTATGGTGAGAGAATTATCTTGTGTTTATCCAGTTTGGCAAATACACCAAAGATCAGTAAAGGACCAAATTGTTTAGGAGAAGAAAATCAACTTCAAAATTCCCTTAATTCACTCATAAAAATGTGTTTAATGTTGACAATTCAGTATTTCACCACGGTTCACGTTTTCTTACAAGGTTAAGCACTTACACACCAAATTAAAATGTGCAAATGTTATCATTTTGGCTTGTTTTCACTGATAAATTCTGTCATTACTGTGTGTAGAAAGGACCATTGGTGAAGGTTATCCACTTAAAGAGTCAAACCTCAGTGGCGCTGCCCATCTACACTTCAGACCTGAGCGACCTCACCGTGCTGGATGAAGCACAGAAGAAGACTCTCAAAGCAAAGGTGAGAATTTTTTAAAAAATTATAATTTTTTGTTTGAGCCATATTTATTGAAAGCACTTGTAAAATGAATACTCTGCAAAATAAAAATCTTGCGTGTTTTGTTAATTTCAGCGAGGTGCTGCCAAAAAGCAGGCAAAGAACAGCACAGAGGACGTAAAGGAAACAGACATCACCGTAGAGGGAAAGGCAGAGGGGAAGAAGGCGGCGAAGGGAAAGAAAAAGGAGGGGGAGGAGGAAGAAGAAATCCCACAGCTGGTTCCCATAGAAACGCCGAGCAAAAAGCGCAAACTGGAGGTCAGTACTGCTCACAGCCACAAGATTTAAACACTTAAACTACTTAAAGTATTTCATCTGACAGTTTGGAAAAAATCCAGAGTATTCTGTGCTTGAAATAATTTTGTCTTCTTATTGCAGAAGTCTTCCAAAAAGAAGCAGCTGAAGAAAGCACCCAGACCTGCCGCAGTGAAGAAAGGAGCAAAAGCTCAAGGCAAAATGACCAAGAAGGCTGGCAAGAGTGACTCCAAAGTAAAAAGGAAAGTGCCTAAAGTGAAATAACCGTCAGTGGCACATCACCTTTTCAACATGGACTTTTGACACAGTATTTAGGCGCAGATTGTTTATAGAGTGATTGGTGGCTATATTCAGTTTTGTTTTGTTTGCTCAACTGAAGCAAATTATAAACGTTTCTATTGGGAAAATATCTATGGTTATGTTGTGATTTCTACATGCTTTGTAAGAATAAAATGCTTACGACGCTCAGTGAGTACTTATATTCAGTAGAATTGATGTTCTGCATACTGAGTTGGAATTTGAATTTTTAATCATTATATGAAAACTGACTGCAATGTCATAATGGGTAAAATCCTCTCAGTGGTTCCACACTAAGACTGAAGTGAGACAAGCTTACATCCTCTCAGCAGTCCTCTTCCTCCTCATCGTGGATTGGACCGTGTCCCACACCACAGCAGATATAGCCAGAGGCTTTAGTGGACCTTGTTCAGGCAGCTTTGTCTGTGATCTAGCCACTGTTGCCACAACTACAGCATGCAAAAGAAACAAGTAGACAAGCTTGAGATTTTGCCAAGTAAACAGGTCTGAACATCAACAAAACTCAGACAATGCACATAAATAAATGACTCCTAGCAGCAGTTTTAATAGATTTTATTTTTTGGCAACTGCACTCACAAAGGCAAAGTTATCAGCAAGGACAGAGAGATTGGAGAAAGTGCAGACCGCCTTTTCCTCAAAATCTTACATTTCAAGCGATACAGCCTACAACCAGGAGTCCTGGCAGGAAACCAAAGCTGATAAAATGGTTGATGAATGCTTGAGAAGTCTGTGACCCTAACAAGATCACCACCTCCAGAATTATACAGAAAAAAACAAAAGCAAGAACATTATCACCGAAATAAGGCGATTGTGAAATCTGTGCCATCTGTTTCAAATGGAGGCAGGCTGCTTCCCAAATGTTGCCCTGAGATGGATTCATCAATGAAGAAGACAAAAAAAAAAAAGAGGCTTGGTAAAGAAAAAATTCAACTTACTTTTGGGGAATTCAACATGTTGCCAATGTTAAGGAACAATGGAGGGAGCTCATCGTAGCTTACGTTCCACATGAGTGTAGATTATTAAGAAGGTACATACTATTGGGTTGGGCACTTTTAAAACAAAAAATGAATTAAGCTTTTACAATTTACAAGAACTTAGAGGATAGGTTCATAATTTTTCAAAATGTTCTTAAAACAACATTCAGGTGCTCAAATGATTGTTGACACATGTTCCTGTTTCTGTAATCATACTGACCATTAAGAGTCCATCGTAATAAATAAAGAAGTTTATTTTAAACTAATATGTGGGTTCAATTGTCCAAATTGGTCAAATAAAATCAGTATCTTTCAAAATTAAAGCTTTTTATTATGATACCTCCCCTGCAGCGGAACAGGAAAACTTTTTTTTTTTTTACTAAAAAAAGTCAAACTATGGAGGATATTAACTTATTATGACTAATTCAGGCATCTGAAGCCTCATATTATCTTTAGACAAACCTTTAAACACATTTTTTCTCAAAACGAGAACCGTGGATAATGAAGAATTGTGGATTTTGTCCCCCAATTGAAGAGGATCTTCTAATGTTCAGTATGAACACAGGAATCATTACAGTGAGAAAAACCTGTTTCAATTCACTTACAGTAGACACCTGACTGTTGTCTTGTGAAACTATCCTTTAAGATATTGTCTATAACATGAAAATACCACCACCTTTTCTCTTTGGTTAGCTACACCAGTCTTGTAAATCATCACTGATTTAAGCAATTTGTGGTTACATATGCTCAAAATAGCATTTCCCAATATAGGAGTTGACACATCATGATGTAGCAGAAAGACTCACTAAAGATGAATAATCATGCATCTTACTGAATTATGATGCCTTTAGCTTTAGTGGCTGAATAATTAGTTTCACTTATTGTAGGTGTCTTAAACAGATCTGCCCATTTACATCTGCAAGACAAGGTTTCACGTTAAAGGTTATTTCAGAATCACCTCGTGAAGGCTATACATTGTACTAAATGTCATGGAGCTATTAAATATGGCCTGTTTAGTTTGCTTTAACATCTGAGGTGTATTAGCCTTGGGAAGTGTTTGCTCACAGTAAATTTGGCCATCAGAGCGGAGCATGTATAGCTGCTAGCTGTATCCAATGACATGCCTATTGTTAATGGGATTATGCTCAGGCTTGTACAGCTGCTGCCTGCTACTCCCTGCTACATGGGGGCAAATTACTTTTATTATGTTTTATTGGGTATTTCATATTTACAACACTTGAATGTTCTCTGTAGCGAAATGACCAAACTATAATATTGTCCACAAACTGATCTGGTGAATCAGAAGGTGGATTTTTCTACATGTTTCTAGGAGCCAGGATTCAGTGTACAGTGTGTTTTTGGTGGTGACAAGATGATCAGTAGATGTGGCCAGCCAATGGTTTTCGATGATATTGTTGTCAACAGGTGGGATGGGTCTGTGTATTCATCCAGGCCCTCCCTCTGCTGTGTGGGTGTGGCGGGCCATCTGGAATTACAGTGTGTTAACAGGTTTCTGGGCAAGAGAATAAGCGATGCATCACGCAGACACTCGCTTGGTGATCCTAAAGATGATGTATCTTCTTCATGTGACTGCTGGGAGGTGGCTGCGTTTTTACAGTTGATTTCATCAGGGACTGAGTGAGAGAACAGGACGACTCAATACAGAATTAAGGAGGAAAGTTGGAGAGGTATGCACGTTCGGTGGCTGCTTCTTTAATTATTCATGTGTTAAAGGTTCTCAGAGGGAAGAAACAAAGCGGACCCAGGCATCTTTCTGTGAAGCAACCATGGAAGCAATTGGAGAAACTTCATTTCCAGATGACTCCGGCAGTCAAAGCCTATGTCCAGACCCTCACGTAGGCGCCCGAGTGGCCCCGGGCTGGTCATACCTCCACAAGCCTATCATCGCGATGGTGATGGGGTCTCTGATGTCTGCTGCGGGCGCAATCCTTTTCTTGCTTCAGTCCTCAGGGGTGACGGAGGCGCCCCGCTCTGTATCCTCCGCCTGTCTGTCCATAGGGCTGATGTTTGTGGTGGTGGGGCTGGTGTGGGTCCCCATACTCAAAGAGAAGCAGAGACGGAAAGGGTACAGCCAGGGAGCTTGAATGAGAAGATGATCCTTTTTGATCCTATGAGAGTGCAAACACTATTTTTTTGTCATTAATGATGCAACTGTTTACTTTGAAACTTGGATGTTTCACAGTCACCAGTCTGGTGTGGCTTCTTGCTGATAACCGCTCGCACTCGTTGTACTTTGATCATTGTCACTGCAGATTGTTTCATGTGTTTCTGTCAGTCAGTCAGTGAGTCAGTCAGGGCTCCGCTGTCCTGCAGCTGTCAGCACCTGCTGTTGTTTCTTGTTTCCACATCTGGATTAACTTTGGGGAAAAGCCTCACAGAAAGCTTTTGGTTTGGAGGACCTCTGCTGTCATCATGTCAACAGTTGTCCAGTTGGAGCCAGTCATGGAGATGACGTATGGAGGAGTTGGACGCTGCAAGTGCTCATTTTGGTTCGCAGTGGCCCACGACATACTCGGTGTGTTCATCATGATGGTGGGGGTGTTTGGAGGCCTGATTATCCACGACTTGTTCATCTATGCCGGGGCCATCATCATCTTCCTCAGCCTGATCTGGTGGGTGTTCTGGTACTCCGGGAACATTGACGTACCTCCTGAGGAGCTTGAGGATGACGTGGGCCTGATGAAACTGAAGAAACGTGGAATCAGCCGGGTTGTGAGGAGCCTCTCCAATGGGCTCAGGAACTCTTTCAGAAGGAATGGTGGACACTTCAGAGAGGGCCCCACGGGCAACAACAGACCTTCAAACATTGGACAGCCGCCAAGCACAGAATTTTCGCTCTCCACTATCTTCGACTCCTCCTTTACCTCCTCATCAAAAGAACTTGTGAGAGAGCCGCTGTCAATTTGAACTAACCATCAAAGACTTTTAATAACACCAAGAGACACTAATCTTGGATATTTGCGTCCTTTCTCATTAGTTTATTCTGTTGAAAGGGATTTTGTGTTTGCTCTGCTAATATGCTAATGATTACACAGCAATGAAGTCTTGTCTAGATAAGATCCACATGCTCTTATCTAACTGATAAGGTTTAAACCTTGCACACCATAACACAGTGCTGCAAATGACCATAGCTCTCTCGTTAGTCAGTATTTTGTTATATTTGTTATATGGATATATTATCTGAAGGATGTTTTTTCTTGTTTATTATATATATATATATATATAGCTAAAGATACATTTGGGGACATTACGTAGACTTACATTCATTTCCTAGAGACAAACCCTAACCTTAACCACTGACCCACAATTGGGGACACAGCTTTATTCCCAATTGGACAAACCATCCCCAATGAACTGGTACCAGGTCTGAAATTTGTCCCCAAAAGTACAGACACACTCACTTAGGCTGTTGAGTTCCCAGGATAGATAGTTGCAAGGCATCTATTTTAACTTGTAAGCAAAATACATATAAATAAAGTGAATCTATTTCTGCCGTTACACTATTTAGTTAATAGATGTTAAAGTTCGTAAAGTTTTACCACTAAACTTCACTGAAAAATGTCCGGGAGTTATACATTTTACAGCACCTGTACAGTTTGACTTAAAATGCATATCAGGCACATAGATCATTAACCATGTCCCAGTTATATAGCATGTTTATCATTGTTCCAACTTGATGACAATGCCAACATAAATCATCTCTTGATTTGGGTCTATTCATTCTGCTTGGGGTCCAGTGGTAATGATTAAGGATCTTGGTGAAATGCAGTACAGCTTCATTCCATTGTTGTTGTTCAGTGTATTCCACCAATATCTGTCTCCCAAGACAATGGCATGTCTGATGAAGTCATAGAAAATTAATGTGCCCCCGCTCTTTAAGGCTGACATGTTGTAGTTGGCTTTGAATTTCAGAGACTGCGGCGAGATCAGATCTTAGCAGTGAGAGGAGGCAATGCCTAAGCTGGAGATATCAGAAATCTGTACTTGCCAGATTGCAATATTGTTATGGATACTCAAAGATAAATGTGACAGTCTTCATATAAGTATAAATATAAATGAAATGATACAAATCTAACCTATAGGAAGGGAGAGTCCCCTGATGTCTTTGAGTATAGTTTAGTGCAATTAAAGAAAGGCTTTTCCTTTGACATCTAAACAATTCAACACATTTTTTATTATTATAGGAGGTGTGCAGAAAGGCAGAGTGTTATCAAGTGCAGTAATTATATAGTTGACCTTTGTATTATAACCATTTTTATTACAGTTTAACTTAATCGCCTACACACTAAAACTGGGCCTGTTAACTAAACATCCCAAACCATCTAAAAAGACAGACCTATTTCTCAAAACTATAAACACCATCACCATGTTTCAAGGCATTCAATATCACTAACTCAAGTCATCACATCTGGAACACATGGGTCAGTTCCCTTGTTTTGGATCCACAAAGACCTGAGGCAGAATAGATGTGGTTTCTTTCTTTATGACCAAACAGTTAAAAAAAAAAAATTCATGTTGTTAATTACACTCTTGCATATATTTACAGAACATTTCTTTTTCACTAAAAACAGCATATTGAGGAATTAAACATTCAGTGTGTAATGGCTATTTTGTAGTGTATCAGTGTATTTGATGGGTTTTGTGTGGTGTCTAAAGGCACAGCTTGGTTTAGATGTTTTATATGGTTTTGAGTGAAGTGTTAACCCTACCCAATAGTAATATATTCAGTTCACTCAAGTTATGTAAAAAGCACTCAATGTTTCATATGATTAGTTGGAGATTAGACTGTATCATTTTTCTAATGTTGCCCATAAGATGAATACCCAGGTTTTGATATGGGCATAACCTTTGATTTGGTCCAGTTCATTTTATAGCCGGATATTTGTGAGAAACTATTAAGAGAGTCCAATGTATCATCTGCGTACAATAACAATTTATTTAATTTCTTACCTAAATTGTACTATGAATATACACTGGGTTTAATGTCTTTCTCTTTCTTGAATCTAATGTGCAGTGAATGACCTATTATATAAGATGTTAAAAGATTCTCATATAAATCAAATCAAGTTTATTTATACACACAAAACTACATACAATGTGTTAGTTGGCTTTAAGGCCCCAGGGTTAGGGCTCTGTATTGATTTACAAAAAATCAAGACTGTGTTACAGAGCTGGAAATTAAACTACCTCTGCTGTAGTTTTTTAGCCTGTATATAGTATATCTAATCTGATGCAATAACATAGATTGGGGGGGGGGGGGGGGGGCTTTGAGCTGGTGGGGTTTCTGAATTCTCTATTGTTTCTTTCCCAACCTGGTTAAAAGTTATGATAACTATTCACTGATTCATCATTTTACAGTAATGTTGAATTTCCTATATGTGCTAGAAATATGTAAATGAACAGAAACAGAGTTAACCATGTGAAAGCAAAGCACCACATAGTGTGAATATTCATATGTCAGTTTATTGACTAAAAGAGCCCAATAAATGCTCAGAGTTCTTTCAAAATTATGTTTTTGTACTTCATGTGTGAAGCACTGAAAGAAGAAAGTGTTGTCTTCATTTAAAAGCAATCTCTTACTCCAGCTCTGGTGTGACTGTGTGTTTTTGTAAGAAGCTGCAGCACACACAGATATGAACATACAAGACTGTTCTTTCAAGAAAAGTGATGAGGACTTGTTGGAATATACACAGACACTTAAACACAAGTTAGATTAGATATGACTATGATCAGAGGGCAGATTTCAACACACTATGATGAACTTATCGGGTCATCTGATTCCCACTGATCAGGTCATCTGATATCCATGAATCAGTATCTCTGTCCACTGTGGCTTTGTCTGAATTACTTCAGCTTTTGAGACAAAATGAAATGTCACACCTTGCTTTATGGCTGTTCTCTAAAACAAAGCCATTTGTTCTGCTGGTTTTAGTGTGATAAACTGTTCTCTTGCTGCTTCCTATTCCCCCTCACATCGAATCATCCCAGTATGTTTTTCAGTATATGAATATTCAGCAGATCCATCATTTATATTTAGTAACTAACAGGTTAATGTTTTTCACTTATCACCCATAACATAAACATACCCACACAACTTAACATGGTAGAGGTAAGGTAGAGCTGGGGTAACTAAAGTCAAAGTCCAAAGCACAAAACGGGGTTTGCACACCCAAATCAAGTACATAGTTTCTTTTTATTCCATTTAAACTGTCCAACACAAGCATATGGGGCTGTTGCACACTGAAGACAACACAGTAAAAACATATCCTGTGCTTGTATTGGACAATTTAATGAAATGAAAATAAACTGATCTGATTGATTTGGGTGTGAAAACCCTATTATCTCAGATATGGTGGTGTACAGATATGGATCGCCAAGCTACATATTTTTTTGAAGAACTTGCTATATTTTGAAACATTTAAAAATAAATTGTCCGCACAGTTAATTCATTATGCCTAATTCATTCTTCATATTGTTTTTTTCTTTTATATTTTCTTTTTATGGGATTATTATCTGATGATGGGTGCTGAAATGTTCTGCACATTTTGTGTGTCTCTTTTGTCATTGTTCTTTGTATTTATAAATAAGTTTAGTTTAGCTTTTATTTATTTATAAAACAAACATATGAACAAAAAACCGAGTAAAAAAAAAAAAAGTTGGGTTTTTTTTTTAACATTAGAGCCCCTACTTTAAAGTTTGATGTCTACAGTAACTGTATTTTGTCTTATAAGAGCCTATATATAAAACAGCAATGGTCATCACAGTGGTTGCTAACACAAATCTATGTGGCCCCCCGGTGCTGCAGGAAGAAGAGATGAAAATCTTAAAGCCAATCTTAATTCCAGTAACAAAAAAAACAAAAACAAAAAAAGCCCTTCCTTCTGGACATTAAATGAAGTTAAGTGAATATCACTTCCTCCTAAGGCTTAGATTATTTGTCATCCTGAAAATGATACCTTTGTAGTCCAATAACACCTTTCGCGCAGGACTACAAGTCCCGGAAGAGCTTCCTGATCATATGACAGCTGTGTGTTTTGTCATGTGACCTGGGTACGGATCAGTCAGTACTCCGTTTCCCCTTTTTCGCAGTGTCACAGGGTCCCAACTGATAACACTTCATTTCTTTTTCTCAACATTGTAGACAACTGACTTCATGGCTTTAAAATCACTCTCCGGCCTGTGCACGGTGCAGATCACCCGCTCACCAGTCTGTGTACAACTTCTACATGTCACACTGTGGTAGTCTCACACCGGCAGGCCTCTGTGTACACCGAGTGAGCATCAGCCCTCACGCCGCGGTTGGGTGGGTCCAGCTCGGCCACAGAGGCAGCATGGGCCCGGTCTCTCGCTAGGCTCTGATGTCGACGGTTAAAAAAAGCTACAAAAGAGGGGATGAATGATATCGCTGGTGAACTGATGAGCTTGGATGTCAGTGCTAACGGAGCTGGGCTGTCAGAATGAACGGTGAGTTTTTGTTGCTTCATTGTTGTTATGTTTGCAACTCAGCCATACACACACAGAAAATGGCAAATCAAGCATGCAAGAGGAGATACAGAGGCTTGTTAATGGCTTTAATGTTTACACAGTTAGTTAGGTGATTTCTGCAGATTGGTTTAAAGCTAATGATAGTGCAGCCTGTGTTAATATACAGCTAATGACTGAATTAGTGAAGGTATGCTCATTTAAAGCCATTCAACACCTTTCAAAATGCACTTTCTTAAAAGGTTTGAACACTTTATGCAAACCTGTCCAATGCACAACTGTCCCAACACTCCACCACATGCTACACAGGTCCAATGTGACAACTTGTGACAGTTTGATTTTGAAGGGGCATGTTAACATGATACCTTGTTTGTGTGAGGCTGTTAATAGAAGTGAGGTAGTTCCTGAATCTCATGCTGACATGTTGTTTGAGGAAAATGACTCTCCAGCCTCCCTTCACAGTGCAAAGTGCCCTCGAGAAAGCCACTTTGCGTTGTGTTGATGACTGTGGTGGAACTTGAAAGCTGCGGGTTAATGTGTATATCACTAAATGACTGAACGATGAGCATTAGAATAGCAGTATGTCACCGCAAATACAAACAAATGCATCTTTTTACCAAAGAAAACAATAACTATAAGATAGGACTGAAACTATACATTATTTCCATTATCACTCATGACTTTTTTAATCAATCAATTATTTGCTCGAGCAATAAAAGCTCAGATGATTGTGAAAAATGTCCGTTACACTTTTCCAGAACCCAAGGAGACGTCTTCAGATGTCTTATTTTTTAGATTTAACAGACCAAAACTGAGTTACAGTCAGTTTACAATGATTTAAAGCAGAGAAAAACAGTTCATTCTCACATTGTAGAGGCTGAAATGAGAAAATGGGGTATTACTTACCAAATTTACCAAATTGATCAGAATCTTAATTATTGCCTATTACCTGTCTTTCGATCAACTAATTGATTAATCTGCTAATTGCATCAGCTGTTTAGAAAGATGCTATAGTCTATAAAGAAATATTGCAGAAATACTTCACACCATAGCAGCTGAATTTATCTATCTATTGCTTCATTTAACAGTGATATGCCTGATTTCACCTAAAGACTCTTGTTCCATTGCAGCACATGGTCACCTTTAATAAAGATGACATTCAAACTGATACTGAGATATTAGAATAATAATAGAAAGAAGAAGTGCGTATTATAGTTTCCTCTTGTGTGCAAAATACAAAATATAAACAAACCTGCTACTGTTGGTCAAAAACTCTGCAGGGTACCTTTTAATAACAACACAAAAAGTATCATTTTCTCACTTAAAACTCATTGTTTACTATTCCAGGCTCACTAAAAGTTCCTCAAGTGCTATTAAGTGTGTTTTTATTCCACTTATTATTTGTTTGTATAATTAATTGCCACGGTGGAATACAGGTGAAGACTTTTCATGCTTTGACAGTTGGAATGAAATAATTTCTCCTTCATAAACAAACTCTCACACAGAGTATTTATGGCTGTGTGTTTCCTTCCTCTCCCCTTGGACATGCATAATTAATACAACCACCAGCAATGACTGGGGGAATTACAGTTTGTATTACAGTCATTTTCTCATTCCTTCATCAAACTGAATTTGTGCCGTGTTCTTTTGTTTTTTGTCGCTTTCGCAGGCACTCAGCAGAGTGATACCAAGAGGCAGCACCTCCTGGAGAGGCTGCTGGATGCTGTCAAACAGGTAAGCGCAGTTGACTGTAATCTTTACTACATTTGGGAGTTCCCTTCTCTAAAATGTAGAGTCCACAGTACATCAAAACACACTGGAGGAAGTGGAAAAGAGCACTGTGTACGACTTTTGCAAATCATATTTCATTTGATTAAGTGCTGTTATGTTGGATGGGAAAATAAAGATAAGAATTCAAATGGTATAAAAGGCTTATTGTCCCTGAAATGTGTGTTTTGGCCACTTTACAATTAAAACAGGTAGTTATGCTATGTGATATCATCATCAACATGGAGAAAAAGAGGAAACTGCATGTTTTATGGCTAGTCTGAACTCGCTGATGTATTAGATTTTAATTTTGAACAGGAAATAAACTCCAAAACTGAGACTAGTGCTGCAAATCTGACAAGTTTGGTAACCTTAAAAAAGTGTAGTAACCCTTCCTGAAAAATGGCAGCGCCTTTGCAAATCTCAAAAGCAAGATTAAAGGAAGCTGGAGGAAGCTGCAGGGTGTCTCATATTACAGAAACATCTTGTGTAGTGCATCATAAATGTAGCCCATCAGAAAATACAGTGTCAGTTCAGCGTTTTTAGACCTCTAAAGGTAAAAGAAAAAGAGTGCAGTCGGTTCGCACTAAGCAGGCTAACACGGAAAAAAGAAGTGTGTCACAGGCATCTATTATCATTCCCTTCATATCTTTCCAGTGCCAAATCCGCTTTGGAGGAAGAAAAGAGATTGCCACAGACTCAGACAGCAGGTAAGAGAAGTCACTTGTTACGCAGAAATTATTTTTTTTATTGTTGTATCTGTTTATTTAGCTTCCAAAAGAGTGTTTAGTTAGTAGTTCCAGGTCACTTGATGCTGTGCTGCTTTATTCTCCGGTATGTGCTTATCTGGCATCTGGCAACATGCCCAGTTTGAGAGTGAATTTCTCCACTACGGAATTATCTTAAAATGAAATTATTTGAAGTTTGTTTTGGTCTGAGTTCTGTATGTTTCCTATAATAACTAAGCAAGAAGAAAAATCTGTATTTCTGAAGTTAATGAAATAAAATGGGCTATGTAAGCAAGCCTGTTTCATCAGAACTTGATGCCGACTATTATAAATATCTGAAAATTTCATATCCTGTGCTGCTCAGATGTCATATTAACGTTGTAGCTACAGTTTTTGAACATCAATTACCATTCAAAGTTAAAGTAGTTCAGCTTAGTAGCCAACAAAAGTTGATAATGGATTCATAAGCAGAAACATGAGAACTGTGGGGCTCCCTTATGGGTGGTAAAATCATCATCTTCATGTATCTTTTTATGTATGTGTTTAGTGGGGTTGTGCACCCATAATTTCTATCTGAAATCACTGAGTTCTTTTTTTCCTAAGCTTTCCTCTCTTTCTCTCCACAGGGTCATTTGTCTTTGTGCCCAGTTTGAAGTGGTGCTCCAGCATGGTCTGAGAAAGAGCAGAGGTCTGGCCCTCACCGCCGCCGCTCTGAAGCAGGCCGCGGGCTTCAGTAGCAAGACCGAAGCAGGTACAGTGCTCAGCTGACTGTTACACTGGGGTAAAAGAAAGATGTGGCAACTTAACACTAGCCTCCAGTGTTTACTGTGTAAAAAGGAGACCTGAGGAAACTAACCTTGCTATGGGGTACATCGGCTCAGCTGGAGGAAGCAGATGTGTCAGTGGGGAGCACCGAGATGCAGGATCACCAGATGCACACACACACACACACACACACACACGCACACAATGTCTGGCTGTGATACCAGATGGTTAGGGGGGCCTACATGTAAAAATGGCACTCATGGCTCTGCTTCCTTGTTTCACTTTCTCTGCGGTGCTCCCCTGTCTGTCTATAAACCTTTCTTCATGTCTGTCTATGGTGGTACCTGCTGTGGCTTTGCACACACACACACACACACACACACACACACACACACACACACACACACACACACACACACACACACACACACATGAAAAGTACATAACATGCGCCATCATTATAAATGCATGTTGTGCAATCAAGCATTGTCCAAACCCACTTAGATGTTTTAGAAATTCTAGTCAAGATCCCAAACAGCCAGAGGCATCTCCAACAACAGGGACATTAAATGACAGCTGGTACAAAAGAATGCACATTTGTTGTAATGATGCAGCCATAAAAAACTATTTAAGATTGAATATTTAATTCAATATAATTTGTAGATGTACAGATGTGTTGGCGAATGTTGACTCTTTGTATTTACAGTATGTGAATTCCTTGTACAGTGTTTACATTTTTATTTCTTATTTCTAGGATTTACCCTTCAATACTCACAGAGAAATGGACTGTAGATTTTAAAATTTCATTTTTTGCAAGAAAGGAGATTCCAGTTGCCCTTATTTTACTGTACAAGGTTTCATGTGTAAATGTGCATTATGAAAAGGTTCAGGATTCAGTTCTAGCTGCAGCCATCAGAGCTCTTCTACTGGTTGAGAGGCATTAGTTTCACATTACGCTAAATAGTTTCTACTGTGTCACATTTAAGAATCCAGCGACTATTAATTCCAGATGGAGGAGAAATGCATGACTTCTGTAATGGCTACCAACTCATAACTATTAGCATATCTGACGGCTTCCTGTATTTCACAGTCAATTAGAAGAAAGGATTGTGGCTCGTGGATTTAGAGCTCCCTAATGAAGCCAAGCCCTCTGACAAAGCCAGAAATAGCCACAGTCATCATTTCAACACATTGTTTTGAGGTTATATGCTAATCACATGCAAAAGAGCAGCGGGGCACACAGTCTTAATAATTACCACACCTCGGAAAACTTACCATTAAAAAGGACTCAGAAGTCTGTTTTGTTGTTTTATGATATATATATTTTGTTGTTTTATGATATATATATATATATATATATATATATATATAACATAAAATCGTGTGAGCTCTGAGGTGAGGGTAAAATATGGGGAGGTGACAGGTAGGAGGTCAGGATGGAGGTGTGTGAGAGGAGGTGTTGATATTTGTTAATGAGACAGAAAGATGTGCTGACTCCCTGGATTCCTCTTCACTGACCCTTTGAGTCTATATTACATAACTCAGGAACTGTTGTTTGTCACAAATGAAGTTGAACTAATTCACCCCATCTTTATCTCTAATCCTCTTCCTCCCTCCATGCCACATCCTCTTACCATTTAACCTTACTGCCCATCTCTCAATTCCTTGCCCTCCTCCCTCTTCTCCCTCTCTCGTCTCACTCTCCCCCATCTCTCCCCACCAGAGTTAACTTTCTGGTTCTACGTAAAGGAGCATCTGAACCGCCACGAGCTCCAACGGTTCTACTCCCTACGACAGATCTCGTCAGAGCTGGGCAGGGGTCGTGCCTGGCTGCGCTGCGCCCTAAACGAGCACTCGCTGGAGCGCTACCTTCACACGCTGCTGGCTGACCGCCCACGTCTAGGGTTAGTACAGTGTGGGTGGGGGTGTGTGTGTGTGTGTCTGTGTCTGTGTTTGCGTGGTTTATGGGAGCAGGTTACTTCACTGTTCATTGATAAAATAAACATTAGCATTTTAATAATATGATGAAAAAGATTCACATTTTTGCACATTATTGTGAGCCTCAGTTAGTTTTAATGACTCACCCAGAATCTATTCAGCTCTACTTAATGTTCTGTCCAGCTGGTCTTTCCTCAGGTATGCCGGAATTTCCTCCTCTTGTCTTGATTAGAGATTGATTTCATCCTCTCTCTGTTTCTCTAGCACTTACTATGAAGACTGGGCTTTTATACTTGATGAAGAGAGAGCAAGCATGCTCCCCACCATGGCTGCAGGTGAGTTTGTGTTTTAGATACACACACACACCAAGCACTTTATTAGGAACACCTAATGCAATCTAATGCAATCCAATACAATTGCCATAAATTCGACTTTTACTTTTAGGTTATACATTTTTCAGTTTTTGTGGATATTGTCAGAAACGTGATGATTTTACTTTTTTTATTATTGAGGTGGTGGTGGTGTACTGCAGTGAAATATATTGAAAAGCAACCTTCATGTATGTTAATGAATATTAGTAACACTTTCAATTTAAGGCATTACAGCACATTCCTAATAATGGCTCGGTGAATGTAGTTTGAAGGATTAACATACTACCTACCTACTCTATTTAGCCATGCTAGCAGTGTGGCTATGTGTTTATCAAGCTAGCTAGCACATTGCTAAAGATTTATTTAGCTTGCAATTTTACTTAAAGGAACTTTTTACTCGTAAACATGCTAATACTTGTTATTATAATAAAGTATGCTAACGTAATCTTAGTTTTCTAACATGTAACGTTAGTATGTTGCATATTAACTTCAAGAGTGTAAAGAGCAGAGTTAAGACACACTAAGTGTAACATGCTAATAGTCATTTTTCACAGCAGACATTTAGACTTGACCTGCAGGAAAGAGGTTACTAACAAAGTTAACAGTAAGACAGCATGTACAATATCAAGACTTAGAAACAAAAATAACTAAATGTAATTCAGTCAACATTCATTTTAATTCTATATTTATCCATCCAAAATTGTTCTGAAGTGTAATGAGAAACAACACTGGCTGCAGCATGGATGTATTAAGGGTGTAGGGCTTTAACAAGGGGATGGACACTTCTTGTCTTCTTCTACACAAACAGAGCTGCTGTAAAAGCAGTAAATAAACTGACTATGCATTTTACTTGTTTAGAGTAGCTGTGTTTGGGATTGAAGTGCTAACCTTATCTGCGTTAATGACTGTGCTTGTACCGTTGAACTATTGATGAGCACAAACTCAGATGAGCATGAACCCTAAAATAATAAGAGTATGTACCACTGATCTTATGCCAGGCTTTTGACTCTCTTTTCATACACGGGCAGATAGCCTGAGTTCATTTTAGGCTTCCTGCTCTCCTTGTGTGTGCAGAGAAAAGCTTACCAGGCACTTTGCTGAAGTTCAAAAGCTTCATATGATTTTAAAAAGACTGATCTGTAATGAATCAAATGTTGCCTCTCTCTTTTCTGCTGCGCTCTTCAGGTCTGAACTCCATCCTGTTTGCCATCAACATTGACAACACTGACCTGAACGGTGGGGTGACACGAGGAGGAGGCCCATCTGTGTCCCACCTCCTGAAGGAGTCCACTCAGGGCATCGGCAGCCTGTGGAAGGAGTCGACTCAGGGGGTTAGCACCCTGCTCCGAGAGATTAGCACAGCCACGGCCGTGGTGCCCGGCTTCACCCCTAGAGTGGACGGAGCCTCTGACCCGCTACCTGTTGTGCCACGCAGCACCTCTGCTGGTAGGGAACACCCTTTAACATTTACTGTTAAAGGGTTATCATAAGGGTTATCTTAAAAGGAAACCTCACCGCTGTGAATATGATGATTTCTTATAACTAGGTCACCTATGTGGTAGAAATGTGCAGTTCTTTTTTAAAATCAGCATCCTATGATAAGAGAACTGATAAAAAGGCTCTAGATTCCCCATGCTACACTTAAGGGGGAATCCTACAACAACCAGAATGCATTGCGTGTGGTCCCGTCCAGTCCGCTACTGATGGTTTGTTTACAGACGGCTAAGGAAGGTTAGTGAAACAAAGAAAAGAGAGCAGCTTTAGATCTCATTACCGAGGCTCATTTTCATTTTGAAAAAAACAATTTCCCATCCAGTCTGGATAAATCATACCAGTGTGCCAGGATTATAAAACAAGGATGCACTGGAGTCACTTATGTAGATCATTGCTAACTTACAGAAAGCAGCACACAAGCCAGAATGCTACAGAGCTGCCTGTGGACAGTCAAAAAAAACCTGAGTCTGCTGTCTTCATTTCAGCTTGGTTTGGTAAACAATTGTGCACGAAAGGGTGAAAAACTGCAGTTTTTCTGTCCACCTGAGGCTCAAAATGATCTGGTTTGTTGTCAGTGGATTCACAGGGAAGCTCGGCAGCTGAAGTTTGTGTGTGAGGCTGAGGCTTTAATGTTGTTCTAGTAGTCACTTCCTCCTCCACACTCTGTTGTTTTGATATTCATTCACGATATTCACTAGTTTGACATTTGAGCGTCTGCTTTTCCTTTTCGCTAGCAATTACATGATACACAGAGAGTTTTGGGAGATCACCTTTGACTGTCATTGAAGGCCCCACTACTGAAAATGAGGGATATTATACTTTAGGGAAGACAGAAGAAAGTTTAACGTACTACCTACATGAGAACCATCATTAGGAGTCAACTTGAAAATTGGTGGAATTTCCTTAAATTTTGGTTTGAGACTTTGAATTTATAACAGAAAGTCTGTGTTACAAACTGGGGTTGTAGCATTTATCAGGTAGAAAGGATTTAATGAAAGATGCAATCATGTTGCATGATGGGAATTGTAGAATTCAGGGTTTTGGTGCGTGATCTGGATTCAGTACTTAATGTCAGGATATACTGGTCTCTGCTGCTTTGCTTTTGACCACTTTTAAAGATCTTTTTCTCACAAGCCTTCCTACTTTATGTAAGTGCAAAACAAAGATTTTTTTAGAATGACCTGTTTGTTTTGCTGCAACAAACAGAGACTGGACAGAATAAAAGAAAATATTTCCATTGTAATACAATAAACATACAATGCATACACATTTGTTGCATCTTATCATGTTTGGTCTGTCCACTGCACATAATATTCAAGTGTTGGCGTTTATGATACATCAGCAACAGCAAGTTATGAATTTCACTGATGTTATATCTGCTCCACTGTGGGCCTATTTTACTGCATTATAAAGTGTTTGTGTTATTTAGTCTACCCATATGACAGCATATTGATATATGCTGTTTTTTAATACTGAAGCACACTGTATATTTAGTTTCAGCAAATGTCACAAAGGCATTACAGAAACAGCACAAACATATGGTTCAGTTTAAGCGTGCATAATGAAGGCAGTGGTACAAGAAATCTAGTGGATGTTCTGCAGCAGAACGGTGCAGCAGTGATGAAATCCCCCATGAAATGAATAAACGTCCAAAATGTCGGCCTTCTTGTTTGACCTCATTTAGTCGTCTGTCCCGGTCCGTCCCATCGGGACAACTCACAGCGTTTTCTTCCCCTTATGTTCTGCTCAGTGGGATGAGTGAATTTAAATTTTAACTGTGTGATGTGTAACTTTCCACTAGAATGAATGTAAATGAAATTCTAAGTTGGCTAGCCAAGGTGAGAAGAGCCACTGAGATTATTCAGTGGTAGACGAGTCCCTAAAGCACATCCAGGCTCTTTTGACTCTGAAAAGGAAGAGAGCGCGGAAGCATATATTACACAAATAGAATTGCACTTTTAGAGACCTAATTGGAAAAAAAAAAGTTAAGGCCTCGATGTCACCAATGCTAAACTTTGCTGCATTGACATTTAGAGAGAGCGAGTCTAGTCTGAATTAATTTGAGTTGCACTTTATTCAAGAGATTGAGCTTTTTGTTCAGTCTTTTTTTATCTTTTTTTTTTTTTTTCCACCCAGACTCCGGGCTGAGGAAAGAGCGCCGGAGGAAAAAGAAGATCACCAACATCATTTCCTTTGATGATGATCTTGACGGAGGGGCGGAGGACGAAGAGGAGGGAGAGGACGACTCCCAGAAGATGGGCGCCATGAGGAAGAGCCAAACCGCTCCCGCTCAGAGCAGCGTGGAGGAAGGAATAGACCCTCTGGAGCCGGACCTCTCCGAGTCGCCGGCTCAGAACGGGCTGGGCGAGCCGGGCATAGTCAGCTGGGTGGGGTCGCCCCATCCTTCTCGTACACCGCCCACGCCCACACCCACACCTCCTCTTCCAGACAGCAAGAGTTTAGACAATGAGGAGGAGGAGGAAGAGGAGGAGATGTACAAACCCAGAGCACAAACACAGGAGGAGGAGAGGATCAGCCTTGATCAGTGAGTCAGTAGTTACAAGGAACTGAAAAATTAAAAAAAAAACACATAAAAATATAAAAACAGTGAAATTAAACAAAGGGCAAACACAGTAGTCAGATAAACAAACAATAAAACAATAAAAACTACACATCACGGGACAAAGTGCTTATGAAACAGATTAGTTTTTAACAGCTTCATAAAATGACTAAATGTTTTTTATAACTTGTGGAAGATGGTTTCAGATGGTGCTAACAAATACAAGTATAGAACATATTACACTCCGAGATTGTTCATAAAATGCTTTTGAAATCATCTTTTAGAATTGAGAAGTACTTAATTCATTAAAAATTCCCCCAAAATCTCTCAAACTTTGATAGGTAACACTAGAAACTTGTTTCCAGTTCAAGCTTCAATCCAAAACGTGATTCGTGGAGCAGAACAGGACTGATTGCACCCGGCAAAGTAGACAACCAAACTGACTGAGGTTGAAATTGTCTTGTTTTTTAGGGTGGTGGTGGGGAGTCTACCCAGCGTGTCCACGTGGAGCCCTGTACAGGTGATGACTGACACACACAGAAGCTCAGACATTCTCATCCCTCTGAACCCTGAAGACCCTCAGCCAGGTACTACACACACCCAAAACATTAGATTCAAAAGACTCATGCAACTACAAGGAAGATAGACATATTAAAAACACTTCCTGATGCCAAATCTGTCTCTAATCTCTCGGCATGCCTTTAGCCTAGACTGCTGCACTGATTCTCACTTGCATTACATAATACAATAAACATACATTGTATAAAAATATGAATGAAGACAGCTTGGAAAGGTTTTTACAATGGCAGCTTAGCGAGCCAGATGTGCATTAAAATTCTTTTGTGTTTTGTTTGTGTATCTTGCCGTTGCTGGCTTCAGTTTAGGGATCAGTTTCCCGTCTGATATCATGTAGGGACTTTCTGTGTTACTCTGCACCGTCACTTTCACTTCCATTTTGTCTCAGTGAGCTCGGTAGAAGACACCGCTGCATTTCCTGCTCAGTGTGAGTCAACAGGACCGGTGGGAAACTGCGAGAGCGGCGCATCGCAGCTTCCATTCAAGTAAGCAGCTGTTCCAGTCGCGTGTGACGTGTCGTGGTCTGAATAATTTGCAATGTGCAACTGATATCAATCGGTTTTTAGTCACAGGGCTCCACAGGCAACTCTAGATGCCATGCTTTCACTTGTAGCTGAAGCTTTCTTTTTCAAGAATAAATAGCGAAATAACTCAGATGTTCAAAGTTTGCTCTCCTCATGCATTTCAGTATGGAGTCCAGTCCACCGATGCAGTCTGCTCCACTCACGAGCTCGCTGCCAACATCTGGTCTGCCAGAGTCTATGACAGTGGGTGAGTGTTTTTATGTGTTTCCATGTGTCTGTCTCACTATTTCTCACTCTCGCTCGTTTGTCTTGTTCAGATTGTTCTCAAACCTGTTCCTGTGGTATGAATCAGCATGGATTATACAGATGTGAGCTATCATCATGACAGTGCACAAGCAAGGGGTAATATGCGAGTGACAGTCCAGTCAGGTTTGAGTCAGATATTTAAAAGACAAGTTAAGGTAGCAGTTTTCTATTGGTTAAAAGTGTTTTTCAAGGAGTTTTGCAAGAATTAAGTCAGGTATCAAGAATCAATCAGGGCCTAATACAGTACAAGGTTAATTTCTCTATCATGCAGAGGATAAAACAAATTCAACTTTAAAAGGACTTTGATTTAACAGTAAAAATCACTATTCCTGTTATATGAACATCCAGTTCCTCTTGATGTTTTATCAGTAGACAATCTAATCTTGGAGTGTAATCCTGAGAAGTCCAGACATGTCAGGAAATGTAACCATAGCTGCAGTCTGTAGAAAATTAAATGTGGCAAAGTATTTCTCAAAGTATTTCTTTGCAGTTACAGTAATCTAATTGATATCAGGGGAGTCCTGTGAAAAGAGAAAGTTCCCTTCTGCATCCTTATGATGTCATATGATCCACCAGGTGGCACTGTTGCTCCAGAGAATGGACATCTTACACACACGCTCACACTTACACACTCTGCTGCCTTCAAAAGCTTTTGCTTGTGAGAAGAAAAAGGGAGAGGGTGACACAAAGTCAGCTTGTGTGTGAATGCCTGATTTCAAATGTGGATGAAAAATTTGATGTTGAAAAAAAAAAAAAGCACTTGATGAGCATTTGATGTGTGAGTCCTGGAGAGCAGTTGATAGTCAGCTTGTTGCCCAGGAGATAGCCACAGCTGAGAGACCCTCACACCTGGATTCTGCTTGTGTGAGTGTGTTTGAAGGAGGGGGGGGACAGAAGAGAGGAAAGGTGAGCGGAACTGGCTGTAAGCGCTGGGATTGAGCTGCCCCCTGACCTCCTTTTACTGGAGGAGGTCATGAAGACAGCTGATGATTTAAAAGAAGAGGCAGAGAAAATAATCTTTGAGGTTTGGAGCTCCACGAGGCCTTAAAATGACGTAAAGGAGAAGGAGAAGGCAAAAAAGACAAATCCACCCTAAAAAATCTGTGACATCACTGGGGTTTTTTGGTGTCAGCCCCTAAATATCAAACAGCATGAGCTCCTCTGCAGACTCCCTCACATTCAACAATAACACAAAAGAAGAAATCCATCACGGCAGAGGCAGAGATACCAATTTCAACGCCTACTGTTGGCTCAATGGACCAAAATGCAATTCAGCCAAAACATATTTTTGCATTTCGAGCAAAACGCTGTGACTTTTCCTCGACTGGAAAAGCTCGCTCTCTTGCTCTCGATATCACTGGCTCCATTGCTTTTTGCTCTCCACGCCTACTCATTTAACCTGCATCAACAAGTACAGACGCCTTCTTCTGAGGGTTGTGTAAAGTTGGAAAAAGTAGGAAACCGCAGGGGAAGAAAGAGAAGATGAAGAAGGTTGAGGGAAAGTGATTTGGAAGAAAAATTTGTACTTTAACATCACAAAACTGATGATTTTGTAAGAATATCTTGCTCACTGATTTCCATAATGTAGATTTTGTCCTTTTGAGCAAGTTAAACACAATTAGCAGCGGTCTTATGTGCAGCTTAAGCAATATTTCTCACCAATTCTCACATTTTACAAGTTCTTTTTACTCAGAAGGACGAGTGCAAATCGATGTGTGAAAACAGCTGTATAATCTTTTTTTATCTTTAATGAATTAACTCGACTTGAGGTTAAAATTTGAAATTGACAGCCAGTGTTACAAAACTGAAGGTGTGGGGTTTGAAAGAAGGTAGTGTTTAGGATGAACTATGGGTTTAATAAAAGATGCAGTTCAGTTGTAGTATGGGAAATGTAGGATGCAGCAATTTTGGAGTGTCATACTACAGACTGGAACTCAGGATATTTTGGCCTCTGTTGCTTCAATGTTGACTTTTGATTTTTTTTAAAGAAGCTATGTGAGTTCCCATTAGCTTGTCAATTAAGTCAGAAATCAAAGTATTTGATTGGCTTATAAGCTGACACAAGAATAATAAGATGTTTTATGAAAAGGAAAATGTCTCCTTTTGTTCATTCTTAAGTCATTTGTGTGTTTGGTGGTAAAGAAATAGTAAAAACAGTTAATGACAGTGTTTGCAATTCTCATGATAAAGGCTTTGTGAAACATGCAGGTGAATACAAAGCTTGATGGATTTTTACATCCCACCACAGGTGTGTCTGTGTATGTGTGTGTGTGGGAGAGGAAAATGCTGTTAGAGAGGCGGCAGCAGAAGTGTTTAGCTCGAGTTCTCCCTCAGTGGTTTCCATCCAGATCTGACAGTGTGTGAGGCCAAGCAGTCCATTGATGGGAGAGTATGGAGTCTATAATTCACAAGGCACCTCGATTACATGGCCTGGCTCTCTGCTAATGCATCTATTATTGGAACAATTGAGCGAGAGCGTGTAGGGTTCCAGTGGAGCAACTCTTACAGACACACACACACACACACACACACACATGCACGCTCATATTCGTGCACACACGCATATAAACACACACTCCTTTCCCAGTAAAAGGTGGCTCTTACATGTATGAACTCAAAGGCACACACATATGCATTCTCACACGCGCACACACACACACACACACACACACACACACACACACACACACACACACACACACACACACACACACACACACACACACACACACATACACACACACATACACACACACACACTTGTGTTGTGCTATAATTTGTCCTCCTGTGACGACTGAGGGGCGTCTGGCTCTACTGAAGTCCCTAATGGCTCGTCTGTGGCACCCGCTGTGAACGTGTGGTCGGACTAAAGGTCACTTTTATTTCTGGCCTGCTGATGTGGAGAAAGGAGCCACAGAGATAATAGACTTCCTCTTTTCTACTCTGCTCTCTGTTGTGCTCTTCATCACACTCCTCCTCTTTCTTCTCCTCCTCCTCCTCCCCCAACCAGGCACTTAGCTTGGGGCTGGAGGAGACCTACTTGTGTCTGGGGCTACATCGACACCCTACATTAGTTATGAGAATAGGGTTGTGGTCTCTGTGTGTGTGTGTGCGTATGTGTGTGTGTGTGTATAATGCAAAGTGCAGGGTAGATTAACTCCTTGTCTCATGGTTGTTATTTTTGGAAATGCCGTAGTTAAGGGCTTTGAAACCTTCATGTGCACCTCCAAGCGTAACTATGGCGATGAGTCACTGTGCCACCACACAGCTAAGCCCAAATCTGTCCTTAACATCAGGATGTGAGATTAGCATCACCCAGCATTGCTGCCAGACGTTGGCGGTGGCTGATACAGATCGACTGACTGATGCTATTAAGGCTGAAAATGATACAGACAATTTCCGACTGGAATTACTGATATGTTGTTCAAATTTGATCCACTATCATATTTTAAAAAATGAGAAGTAAGGCAACAAAAAATAATTTTCATATTGATTAATCTATCCATTATTATGGAGGTGTTATATTGATTGATAGTTTTGTCTAGTCATTTGAGATAGAGACCAAGGTGAGCAGGTATCTAGCCAACAGTGCAAAACCCAAATATATTCCATTTACATTCATGAAAAACATAAGAAAAGCAGTAGATTAGCACTTTTGAGCACATGGCAACAGGAAATCCCTTGATTAATTGATTGATTTACTACTGTTTCAGCACACATTTTAAGGGATGCCAATCATCTGTGTAGAATCAAAATGTTGATGAGCTCGTGTTAACGCACATTGAGAACAAAATCAACATTTCTGAATTGTATCTCTTTGTTACTCTTCTCAGGGATGAAAAAAGCAATTTCTGTAGAGGAGTAGTTCAATATTTTAGAAAATATGCATATTGCTTTCTTGCAGAGAATTGTATAAGAAGATTGATATCACTCTCTTGTCTTTAAATGGTAAATGTGAAGCTATAGCCGGTTAGCTTGGCTTAGCACAAAGACTGGAAAAATGGAAACAGTTCATCTAGCTTTCTCCGAAGGAAACACAATTCAAAAATGACACATTGAGGCTTGAAGGGGGTTATGTGACAGATATTTCTTGGCCGTGCGTAGCAACTTTTTGAAGATTTTTGCCACACAATGATGCCTGGTAGCTAACAGGAAGCTAGCTGGGATAAGTGGTAAGCTAAGCTAACCAGCTGCTAGCTGTAGTAGCTCCATATTTACCAAACAGACATGAAAGTGGTATCAATTTTCTCACCTAACTCTCACCAACCCCCCAAAAAGATTGTATTTCCTAAAATGTCAAACTATTCTTTTGCTCACTTAACTACTACTAATGATAACTACACATAATGTACCTTTTCAACATGACCGTATTCAGTAACCAGATAAGCGTATAAGACATCTTCTGAGACACAGATTTAATTAACCATGTGCTGACAGTCCTGTATTTTAAAGCAATATAAAGCTCACTTCACTAAGGTAAAGTCAGATACATTTACAAAAACAGATTTGAAGCAACATTTGAAACATTAATCAGGACTTGGGTGGAACTTCCTCACTGACTAGCATATCAGAGGTGTATGATAGTGAAATCTGAAGATATGTTCTAAAGCTGGATAATCATTTGAATAAAGAAATACAGCAAATATATAGATTTAACGGTCTTTGCCAGCTACTGTGGCTTGTAATGTCTAAAAATCCAGCTGGTTTGAGCTGAGCTGGATCAGCCGAAGTGACCAGCAAGAGGAAAATAATGGTTTTCTTTTCATGCTGACAGTGATAATAGTGATAATTATAGAGGGTTTGGACTGAGGATGAAGGAGGATACAGCTCCTTATGATCCTGCTGATCACATGAGTAGCACAAAATGAGTAATATTACTTCAGGTTTTCTAATAGCTCATTCATATAGTAATTGTGTTTTTAAGTTGACATTTAGAGTGTGTCTTTGTTGCACCAGACACATTATAGCAGATAGCTGAATCGTAATGGCCGAGTAGAGATTACTTTCATATTTTCTTGATACATAGAGTAGTTAAATATGAGGCAAACTACTGTAGTGTTTTCCTCCTAATACACCACATTTATCTTGGATTAATTTCTTTCTTCAATGTTTTATAGTAGCTTCCAAAAAATGACGCTTTAGCAATAAACTTCTCTCTACGTCAGATAAATATTATTCTGTATAACTTCTGTCTGGGGAAAAAAAAGTAAAGCCTGATTTTATTGAAGCAGTTCATCTTTGGGATGGAACAACAGCACAGCATTAATCCAGCAAGCGTGGAGTGAAAGCAGGTTTCTGTCATCTTCACGTCTGAAGATCGTAGGTTATTAGTTTGTGCATATTTCAGTGTGTTATATCGGTGTGCGTGTGTGTGTTTTATGTATTTAAAGTAGTCTCAGAGCAGATAACTCACTTTGATCTCTCTCTCTTCTGCAGTGGAGCTGCGCCAGGCCATTGTAGCCATGATGAACAGGAAGGACGAACTAGAGGAACAAAACACGTACGTTGGGATATATCTTCCTTATCTGCTGCCGGCAAACCCCCAAACACACACGCTCAGACTGACAGAAGATATTGGATGACCTTCTGTTCAAATGGTGTCAGCTTGTTTACTTTTTATCCAGAGAAGGGAGGGGTTTTTGTGCTGACTTGAGCCACAGACTGTTTAGATTCTAGCTATAAGTCACCCGGGGCTGTGATTTACACTGATGTAACAGCTACTAAAGAGAATTGTTGAGCAATCTGCAAAACACAGTTTGATAGAATTCAGGATTATGTTCATATGCTGATAGATCATATTTAAATGTGAATCTTCTTCCAAGCAGTACTATTGATTTTTGTGATATACTGTGATTTGTACTTAGACATTGACTCAACAGCAACACAGATGGGGATTTATTATGGGTTTTTATATCAGAGCTGAAGGCAACTCAGTTTGTAAGTTGTTTCTGTAACTGAAGAGACTTAGTAATGTTTGCTTATCTACTGTATAGGAAAATAACATAAGAACAATCAGTATGTTTAAATACAGATGATTAAGTCCATACAAGAAGATACACTTGAGTTTTTTTAGAACAGTAGTATGTACTCACGTGATCTGTGACATGTGATCTACTTGATGTATTTGGCAGGTCTCTTCGCAGCCTGCTGGATGGGGAGATGGAGCACTCAGCAGGCCTGAGGCAAGAAACTGAGCTGCTGAAGAAAAAGCTGGCGGAGCTGGAGGAGAGACATACAGCTAAGGTCCAGGCGCTGGCCAGGTAAAGAAAAACACTAATAGTAACAGAACACACGTTCACGCTATAATTTTTTTGGTATTTTATGGAAGATTAAAGCTACATCTATCATAGCAGCTGCAGTCTGTGTCTGATTGATAACTTTTCATTAAAGAGGAACTTAAAAATCAGAGCTGGTTTTGAAATACACACAATATTTCTCCACCAATGATTGCTGAACGTTCTTACAAAAATATTCCTGAAAAAATGTAAACACCAAATAAATCACCACACATGAAGTCTGAAATGTGAAGGCACCTTCTGTAGCTCTGCGGGGGGCTTTAATGTCTTTCATTATTGTTTTTGCAACTATCAGCATCAGTTTGCAGATGTACCACTATTCGCAGGTGCCTTTAAACAACATTCAGTAAATTGAAGTCACTTTAGCTCAAGATACAAGTAAAGAGCCTAATATTTGAAAGAAATCTACCAGAACCATTTAATGAAGTGGTAATATACCTCATATCCTGTAAATGCTTTTAATCTTCAGCCTGAGGACAAAAGTTATTTGGATGACACTTCCCCAATCTTCAGCAGCTGAAAATGAGAGTAGCAGGCTGGTATTTTTGAAAGGAATTATTTCAAAGTGGAGTGCCGGTAAAGCCAGAGGTGTAATTGCTTGACATAATACACATTGTAATAGTTGTGTTATTGGTATTGATCATCAACCTATCAACCCCTACAGTAATACAATGGCTGTTTTGTGCTGTGGGACATCTTCCAAACTGCATATTTTGACAGCCTGTTGTGTCTGTGGTCATCCAAGCCATTTGAATAGAGCTTTTTCAGAGCAGACTTCTTTTGCAAGGCACTAGCAATGGCTTTCTCGCTAGCTGGGGGTCTCAGCTCGCTCGCACTATCTTTGTTTTTCTCGTGCTCTTTTTTTAGAATGAGTCGGGAAGCCGACAAAACTGCCTGACTTTAATTTTAACGTTAACAAACAAAGAGAAATGTGCGCCCTCCCCTTTGTTCCCTCGGTCGAGACATTGTTTAAGTTCACCAGCTAGTTGCTAACTGTGTTTTTTGCTGTGTGGTGCTAAGTAGGTAGTGAGCAGATGGTTTTTTAGAGCTTTTGAGAGAGAAACAGCACTATGAAAGCTGTGAGAGTCTGGGTTTGATGAGTCAAAATGTCTGTAGTCCAAGTATTAGTAGTCAACAGTGCTTTAGTGGCTATGGAAACAAGCCCTTTTTATGATCTCTTGCTTTCCCTCTATTTGTCATTATCCTGTCTATTTACGAATTTAAACAGAAAGATTTTTCAGTCAGCACACAACATCAGTAAACATCATGTAAAAGCTTTAACGGCCTGAGGATCTTCACTGTGATTAGCGCTGCTTTGTTGTTGATGATTGTGCTGGGCTGTGCCTCCTATACCTACAGTAGCTGCATCACTGTTTTACACATAATCACTGTAATTACCCCTACACAAACTAATGACAAGTGCCTTACCCGGACAGGAAAAGGAACTATATATGTGCAACTTTCAGTGTCAGAGTCTCCACATCCAGTTCAGACAGCTCATGATTAAAAGTGCTGGAGAATGGACGAATGTCAGAACAACATAAGGAACTTTTCCCCTTGCAGAATCATTGTGCAATGTTACATTTCTTTCCTTAAATCACACATGTAGTGGGGTCCAAAAATATGAAACCAAACATAAAATCTCTAATACTTTCACACAAACTTAAAAATAATCAGAATGTGTGAGGAGTCAGAACCATTTTAAAACTTAAGAAGTTATGATGTTATATGAGGAAGAAACATTTAAGATTCTGTACCAATCACAGGTCAGCAATCAAATTTAAACAAATCTGTGTAATTGACGATTTTAACTCCTTTGTACAAAAGGTCAGATTTCCTTGAGTTGTATCTCTAGGAGGTGCAGGAAAAAGATGGCTGCGTTTCTTTAAATGTGTAGCTGGTTTTCTATCTGATGATCTGAGGAATCCTGCCTAGAGCTCAATTTCTGTTGCTGATTGAATTTAAACAGGTCTAATCAACTCTCTAGGACAAACTGTGGACAGTATCTTGTGAATGTTTCTGGCTTGGTATCTTGCTTAAGTTTGGGCCCAGTAGGCCTTGAAGGCTGAAGACAAAACCATGCCACCCAAAGCTTTTAACAATACCACTGAGGAATATGTCACCATGGTTCAATTGCGTGAATTGTATCAGTAAAAAGAGAAATGAGTTTGAACAACAGGAAAAAAGCTTTGAAACTTGTGGGCAGATTATAGTTGGTTCTTCAAACAGAAGAATTGATGATCTGTCAAAAGCAATTCTATGGTCCTAAGGTCAGTCTATACATGACTCAAAGGGAATTTGACGATTTTAAAATGTTAAAATGTTGAAACTTGGTCCAAGAACGGTGATGAAAGGACAAAATTGGACAAAGTTCAATTTCAATCAAGATAAGATAGGTCAGTACAGACAGGGCCAGTACAGACACCATAATATTGTTGTAGATGGCATTAAAGAGTCTGGGAAGTAAAGGTGTCTGAATCTGAAGAAAGTGTGAAAACTATTCAGTGAAAAACCACAACTGTATCATTTGAAAACAGAGTTGGATTAGTCTCGTAGGACTGGGAAGCCAATGTCATCACCAGAACAACTCCAGCCTGTTGTGGTCAGTTTTCTGCCACTGAAAGACACATTTGCTGGATGTTAAAGGCCAGATCTTTAAGCAAATTGATCCATCTACAATTGACTCTTACTATTTTAATGTTGAACCAGACCAAATTTTTTTCCTCATGATGCCTATAACCTTTGTAGTTGAATGACTGTTTCCATGCCTCCTGATTCTCTACTTTTCATCTGAGTATAAAAAGTTTTCCCAGCAACTACAACAAATTCATTCATTACTTATCTTCATTCAAACACGATTTTCCCATTATTGCTTTATTAGAAACATGGCTTACCAAGGACTCTAGAGAAATCTTGAAATTACTTAAATTAAATTAGGTTCACGAGAGAGAATAGATCTGGAGGTGGAATATCTCTGTTTATTGTGTGTCTATGAATTTAAAATTAGGGATGAGTTCTCGCTGAAGTCAGATAGGGCTGAGGTGTTTTTTTTAGAGCTCTCTGGTGTCTCTGGTGGGAGGAATGTTATTGCTGGTATTATGTATCTCCCAACTGACTGTCATGAAAGATTTTAATGAAAGTTTGTCAAGTTCTCTTAACCTGATAAACAATGAGGACAAACTCAGATATAGTTTAGGTGAATACACTATAAACCTTGTTAAAATATATCAGATATTCTTATTGTGGATTTTCTCTATCTTTTACTCTAGTTACTTTCTCCCTCATATTCATAGATCTACACAACTCAGAAAATTAAGCAACTTCAAAAATATTACAACAAATGGTATATAAAATGATTATATATCATCTATATTCAAATTCAATCCTTTACAAACACCAGTGTAGCTTCTGGAAAAATCAAAAGTTACCTCTGTACTTGATCGTAATGAATTTACTTGTAGTATTTTCATAGACCTTTACAAAGCCTTTAATACAGTTAATCATATTTTATTGGAAAAGTTGTAAAAATGTTGTATGATAAACAAATAGTTAAAAGATTATGTCTCCAACAGATAACTGGTTGTGTTAATGGTTGCTATTCCAACAAAGCCAAACTACTCCGTGGGGTTCCACAGGGATCCATTGTTGGTCCTGTGTTATTCCTTATCTATATAAATGATTTATCTTATGTCTGAAATATCCTTTTTCCAATAATGTTTGCAGATGACACAACACTAGTTCTCACTCATTCATATTTCAGTTTACTGATTAAGGATACTAATATTGGTTAAACTGCCTACACTGAATGGTTCAGATTAAATAAACTATTTTTGAATATAAAAAATCCCAATTATCAATCTCAATGGGAAGAAATTTGGACTCTTACTTTTTATGATATCAGTATTTCTCAAGTATGTGTTTTTATTCATAAGATACATTCAAGTGAAGGTAATATTCCTAAGCAAAGTCACAGGTCCACTCTTACTCAACTCGTCAGTCTTCAGATAATCCTCCTACATTTTTCACTTGCAGAGGTCATTTTTTCAAGATTTATGGGTACCAAATTATTAAATGGACTTTTGCACTTGGCAAAAAATGTTACTATATAAAATGTTACAAAAGATGCTTAAAAGAACATTGAACCGCTGTTTTGTAACCGCTTTTTCCAATGTATTGTTGTCCAATTTCCATGTATCCATGTTGTATTTGGATCGTGACATGTATCATTACTATTACTCAGGAGTAAATACTGATGTGAAAAATCAATATCCCCCATACAAACATACACTTACACACACACCCACACCCATACAATCACATTTTCTGCTTTTATTTTAATAATTTTACTATTGTTGTTTTTATTTGAATTGTGTTATTAATGAGAAGATGAATGCAGTACAGCAGATGAGACAGTCCTTCCTGTTTGCTGCAGTGCAAAGAGGAGTTATCTCTCATGGCTGCATGTTAATACACATTTGATATGATTTTCATTTTCATCTTTTACAAAAGTATTGGCGATGTTATTATTGTAATATTTATACAAACAAAAGTGTATAGTGCTGTGATTTTTTTGGGGTTCTTTTCAATATAAAACTTGGTGAAATAATGTGTGTGTATCAGTACTTTTTGAACATTTTCAGCACATTTGAACAATACCACGATATTACTGATAACTGTTATAATCGTAATATGAAATGTTCATACTGCTTCACCATCTAATTTGGTGCAAATGTAAAATAGAAGTCTCCTGACAAGTGGTTTCAGACTTTTGAACCCCTCTGTACATACACCTCCTCCCAGTAAGTGACCACCCACAGTTTTCCTGAAAGTGAATTACATCACCTCACCATCTACAATTGATTGCTGGTATGCCAGAAGTCTTTAGTTGAGGCCTGAGGCCTTTTAAATAGAGGATTAGTCATCCTTCAACAGTCTAAACAGAAAGACCCAGCAGGTCTGTTTTCAGATGGTAGCCTCCTACAGTAAGTCAAGCCACCAGCAAGGATTGATCGAGTACAAGTTAAGTGACTCACGTTAAGTAAGAAGGAACTGCTAAAGCTGATGGGTTTGTAGTTTTAAGAGGACTGTGGAGCAGCTGATGGGTTTTTTAATATGTGATGACTCACATGTTCACATGTTCACATGTTCACATTTTAATAGAGTGGAAAAGGCAAGAGAGGTACAGATTGGCTTCACGACTGCCTCGCTCTCCCTGCCGGTGACTGTGACGTGCAATGTGCATTTCCACACACACGGACACACAAAGCCTATTCTATAGTCAGCCGCTAAATCTCAAGTGCTGCTTTTCCTTCTCAGCCAAATCTGTCTCGATCAATAGCGGCTATAAATACCACTGAAGGAGCAGCTAGCCACTGAATGAGGGCTGGAAGCTGTCAGCATCATTCAGTGGAAGAGGCTACTGGCATCGGTTGCTATGTTTCTCACAATTCTTTGTGATTCTCTGGCACTAAGGGTGAATTAGGAGTCAGAAAGCCTGACATAAAATCAGACATTGATAGCTAACATTTTAAAAGGACTGTTAACTTGGTTGACTGACACATAGCTGAAGTACCTTACCGCTGTTGAATTAATTGAGAAGTTTAATCTGCACTAACTTTGACAGGGATCACTTTGCAGGGAAGAGCCATTTTTCAGGTTAAATGTTTATCTCCAGCACCAGATGGTCCCGCTGTTTAAGGAAGATGCCGCCAGTCAGCTGCTTATTTTAGTGCTTTTCCCAGTAATTGTACTTTTATAGCAGAGCAGCATTCAAACCCAAGGAAGTGGCGTGTGCGTGTGCGTGTGCGAGTGCGTGTGCATGTGTTTGTGTGCTTGTGCGTGTGTGCTTGTGTGTCTTCAGCCCGGCTGTATATGGGGGTGGCAGAGGATGAGCGAGCCTCCATAGATAGATTTCAGCTGACGTAGACTCCAATAGAGGGGAGTGGGCTAAAACAAGCTGCTGCTCACTTAGTTACTCACACAGAAACTCAGATATGCAGGAGGACCCTTACTCACAAACGCCTCTAAATATAACACGAAAATGTAAGACTCTTGCTCACATGTTGACACATACCAGCCCACATTCCCACTCCCACTCCCAACTTGTAAAAATTGCACATGTAACAATCTTCATCTATGTTGGTATGAACATGCCACCTCAAAACATCTGTATCGAATCTGTCTTTAATGGTAATCTGCAAAATCCTCAATGTTTTTGTTGTCAAATCATTTTTTTATTGCATTTCCAAAATCAAATATTATATTATTATTATCTGAACTTCTCAGTATCAATATTGTGACAGATGTGCTTTCATAACATTTTTACACACAAGAACAAACCAGTCATTAGCAATGTGGATATGATGACTAAGCAGGTAGAGACCGTCATTGTTCATTTTACTTAGCAACACCTCTGTTATAAGTCGTAGTGTTGTAGTGTTGACTGTGTCACCAACAGAGAGATGAGTGTTTCTCTAGATAAATGATCTAGCTGATCCTATCATGTCACTGTCAGACAGGCCGTTTTTTATCAGTCAGTGACACTAACACAGCTGAATCAGCTATAAAGTGCAGAGCTGGCAGCATTAAGGATCATCAGTCAGATGCAAAACTTTTACATTGGCAGACAAGATGTACCAGTGGCAACCACCAGTAAATAAAACACCATGTTTGAATATTATTTTTAAATAAACATTGTAGCTGTTCCCATATCAACTAGACGGATGATGCAGTTTCCGCAGCAGAGAGGCAGAGCAAGTATTTCTCCTTCGACGGACTCATTTAAAACTATATACCCTCCCTCTCAACTTCAAGAGCATACTCTTCACTTGCTGCTTAATATATGCCACGCCTTGACCATTTTAATGTCCTTTTAATTAAATAATTAATGTTATTCACTTTGCCTGTCAGTGGTTTTGATTTTGGCTGATCAGTTTATATAAACAATGCAGATTTTAAAATATTGCATAAAGTGACTTTTCAAATGTTTTATGAGGAAGGGAAAACATTCAACATACCTTTTAAGCTTGAAGGATGCAATATTTTAGGGAGAAACACTGAATATTAAAAATAACCTTTTTGTTTACAAGAAAACTCCACAGGATACCTTCAAATTGCATTTGCATACTTGTTAGACATATTACAATTAAATATTTCCCTCAAATTGTCCAGCCCCTACTTTTCCCACTTCTCTATATAAGTATGATATCAATTTCTCACACAGCATCTTTTATTTAGTTACTCTCGCTGCCAATGATCAGCGCTATTTAGTCATCAATAAATTGTTGCTTTAAATATAAATGTTTACAACCCAAATTAGTTCATTACAAATATGTCCTGAACCCTCAAGGACGGCAGTAGAAGAATCACACACACACACACACACACACACACACACACACACACACACACACACACACACACACACACACACACACACACACACACACACACACACACACACACACACACACACACACACACACACACACACACACACACACACACTTTCCCTACAACCATTTCTTGTCCCCCTTTTTAGACATCAGTTGGCAGAGCAGAAAGCAGGCCTCTCGCAGCAGGAAGACGGGAAGGCGGCCAGTCGAGTGGGACTGGGCCAGGAAGTGGTACCTCGTCACTGGGAGAGGGGGTGGTTGGACAGGCGGACACACACACACACACACACACACACACACACACACACACACACACACACACACACACACACACACACACACACACACACACACACACACACACACAAAAGAAATGGGAGCAGATGCCTTTTTCTTAGCTGGCAGAATTACCGTCTTTTCTCCAGGCAGTCTGGTACAGCTGATCTAAGAAGTGGCAGATAGAGCGGCTGTGAAGTTTGCCTAGTTTACTTGTTGAGAGTGTTTAGGCGCGCTGTTTTCTTTCTTTGGGAAGTCAATTATGTCACTCTACCCAGGTGGGCCATTTCCCTTCAATTCTGAAATTTTAACGACCCTGCTCTGCACCCCGTAGCCTTGTTGTGCCTGTGTGTGGATACGTATATGTGCGTGCGTGTGTGTGTTTATATAACTCTGGGCATTGAGCCTTTGGAAGTGTGACACAAGAGTGTACGCTTGAAGTTGAGTTGAGGCTAAGCAGTAAATTGCACTCAGGAGCATTTCCCAATGACTGAGCTGCCTTTTTAAAGGAGTCTTTGTACCTCTCATTTACTATTTCCAAACAACACCAGACCTTATGTGAAGAACAGCCAATTCAGCTGCGTTTATTGCACATTAAGAATACCAAGTACAGAAATAATAAAGAAAGTGGTGGAGAGAATATAAACAAAAAAAATCACCCCAGGGCCATGGGGGGTCCTTTCATTATTATTTTATTGCAGGGATTGTGGAATGATCACATGCAACAAAGGTCTGCACGCTGGACTCAAACCGACAACACTGCATGCGTCCTAATCAGTGGGCTACCAGATGATAAGATACTCAGTCCTTCCCCTCTCTCTCAATTAGTCTGTTATTTGCTTTCTCTAAAACACACTTTCTCTCTTTCACGCAAATTATTAACAATTGTTTTATCTCTAACAGTTTCCCGCTCTCTCACCATCTCCTTTATTTGCACACAAAACCATAACAATTTTTTTAAATCTATCTCTAAGGCATGCAGCCTCTCTCTCACTGTTTTTTGTGCACACCACAATCACAAACTCTTTCATACATCTATCTTCTCACATCTGTCTTCTCATACACAAACACTGTTCATCTGTCTTCACACTTGTCTCTCACATGGAAGAAGATGAAATGACTTCAACAGTATTATTGACCAACGTAGTTAAAAGGGCTGAGAGTAGACATCCACACTAACAGCGTTTCTGGGTCAGGCTATGGCCCTTAAAGAGAATGCAGTTTGTAGCTGGTCCCACATCAACTGGACGAAGGATGCAGTTTCCGCGGCAGAGATGCCGAGCAAGTGTTTCTCTTTCGCCAGACTCATTTAAAACTTTACCCTCCCTTAAGGTGGAGAAGACACACACAGTTTCAGATTAGTTTCAAACACTCAACATTTGCAACGATCCAACGTTCACCAGAAGCAAAGCATCAAACAACTTAATGGGTTACTCTCAATTGCAAAACATCAACAGAGTGCCAAAGCTGCAGTTTATTGCGACCGCTTTGGGGTTGAGAATATTATACTGTGTCGTTACTCCTAGGGGACTTCGAAATGTTAGTTGTGTTTGGCATCCATCATTCAGGTTCTGTCCTGTGAGTCTAAATAATGCTTGTCCACTACTGTGAGTTGTTTTAATGATGGACTAGCCAAAGGCGTTGAGGAAGTGAATGCAGCCCATTAATCTAGGATTGCAGCCAAAGATGGTGTTTAAGCTAATAGTATTAAACCATTTAAATATATGGATGCAATACTGTGTAGGCCAGACAGGTTACTCACTGGCAAAGGAAAACATTACTCATGTTTTCCCTTGCCATGTAGAAATTGAAAACTGCTTCCAATTGCTCAGTTAAGCCATATATATGGTATACATCAGTTAGTGCTGATAAAATTAGTTTATCAATCCAGGGGTTCTCACCCTGAGGGTTAGGGTCCCCCAAAGAGTCACAAGATAAATCTAAGGAGGTCACAAGAGGATTAACAAGATAGGAAAGAACAAGTAAAAAACATTTCTTCTGCCCAAATGATGCCCAATGATGTCGTCGGTCGGTCGGTCCCCACTTTGGTCCAAACTGAAATATCTTGATAACTATCAGATGGATTGGCATGACATTCTATTCAGATATTCGTGGTCCCTGGATGTGTAGGAATGACTTGAAGTGATCCCCTTGTGTTTTTAAGTGAAGTGTCTCAAAGTTTGGATGGCTGGTCATGACATTTGGCAGGCTGAACGTTTGATTTCTCATTTTGTGCCCCAAAAAAATCTATAGGTCTATATTTGAAAAATACTTTAGTTAATGACCAAATGCCTGCAGAACTATTGACTTTCGTTTGAGTCTCAGCATGCTAACATGATATGCTAAGATATTCTAAAATCAGCATTCAGCTCTAAGCATTGCTTTTCCTGGTAGCCTCAAAGAGCCACTAGTTTGGCTGTAGACCCTTAGTCTTGTTTCTTTAGAAATGTTTTACTGGTACTGTTTCTCAAATGTGTTGATTTGATTCATTTCCTTTTTGGAAAAAACAAGCAATTCAAAGATGTCTTATTGGACTCAGCCATTTTCACTATTTTCTGACACTTAAAAGCCTGAACGACTAATCATTCAAATGTAAAAATTAAATTGAAGTATCTTCTTAAGAGGGTGAAATGACACGCATCAAGAAAAACAGCCTGTGCCTTTGAGCCTTGGTTGGAGTTGGAGCACCACATACATTTCCTGTTCACAATTAATGGAAGCACAGAGGCTAGATGTAATAGAAAAAGAAGAAAATGAATGTCTGGGGATGTCGAGGCATGTGGTAGAGAGTTCACCTGTGTTGAGCAAGTTTATGTATTGGGGAAAACCAGAAACTCAATGTTGGATTTACCATGTGGTGGTGTCCTGAGCTGCTGGACAACCAGGACACAGACGGCGTATTTTACACCTCCAGGTCCTGTTTTATCAGTCCGCTCTGAATTGGATTTGAAAATGTGCTGTGCATTTGAGGCTGTTGTTTGAGGTATAAAACAGCAATGTTTGTTCATAACCTGCAGACCGCCTCCTTATTTACATTGTCCCACTGACAGCTCCAGTAATATCAGCTGACAGCAGCCTGTGTACATTTCCCACTAATTTCCCACAGGGCCGCTTATATTGAACACACACATTGTAATGTAGGTGTGATCTATACCTGTCAGAAATGTGTCTTGCACAGATGTGGTAGACTCCATCATGTGGTATCATAATACAGATCATTTTGTCTGGTTATTGTATATCTTTTCATACAAGAGGTGGTACAGTATGTGGGGAACATGAATATCTCGTTATGCAAGGAGTCATACACATGATTAAACCCAGGGATGCTCCAGGCGATGTGCGTAATTGTTAGTAAGTGTACTTGCTGTAAGCAGTGTTATTTACTGACATAGTTAGATCACCTGTTGATCAAAAAACATTTTTTTTTAAAGGAAATTGGAATACGCCCTTTAAAACCTGATTAATTCATTAGAACTGACTGAACATGGTCATATTTTTCCTGTTGAAACATTCTTTTTGTATTTGATTTCAAGCAGTGTTTTCTGTCTTAAATGATGCAAAGAGCAAGCACATTACATCAGTGGAAAACAGTTTCAGTTGTATCAGAATGATCAATAATTCAGCAAAATGTGCTCATTATCAGGCTGCTGAAAAATAAAAATTCAATCTCCAGCAGAGGGACATCGCTTAAAGTATTTTTCCTTCAGAGAAACATTTATTCACCACAGTGAAAATTTGCAGTGAACAAATTATTCTCTGAACAAGCAACACAGAACAGACTGTAGTGGGTCTTGAATTACTAGAACTACTCGTACTTGTAGTATCTTAAATTGATGGTGTGGTGCCCCATTACAATGCATGGATTGCAAACATTTTCTAGTGTCTTTTTAAAATCACAGACTGATGAAGCAGCTGTAGCTGTGCCAGCGATGGCACTGGACCAGCGGTACAGATTTGACTCAATTCTCAGCATCTGGTGTTTGTGGATATGTCTGATTGATAACTCTGTCAACACTGTACAGATACATTGTGGTTTATTGTGCTGTAGAGTTTGCTGTACAGTGTTAAAAGTAAACACAAGCAGCAATAAAACAGATGCTACCAGCAGGAGTAATAGTGAAATACCCTTTTTACATCAACATTTTGACATAACAGAAAAGCACAGGTATAATTAATAACATTAATGAGGTCCTGGTGCAGACCTATAATTAATGTTATTAGTTACACCTGTGCTTTCCCTGCTCAAGTCAAGTCGAATGTCTGCTGTGATACTTATTGAATTAGTCTTTAAAGCTGCATTAATGCTTTGTTGGCCAGTTGGGGGCAGCGGAGCAGACTGTAAACACAGCATTGACACATTTTTCACCTTATAGGTTAATATGGCTTATGTGTTTGCAAAAAGTCGCCTATACACATCTAGCAGACACAGACCAACATTAGCATTCACCTGGAGTTGTGTTTATGTCCACCTGTTGAACGTTAATCCAATATTTACTTCCCTTTTAGCTCTGTTTTGGCCTCCACTATCTCTTCAGGGAAATATCTTTAGCTGCTGTTTGATGTTGGACAGTAAGGGTAAGGCAGCAGAGGTTACTTACAGAAAACAGCTGAGGCTTGTAGCGAGCATAATATGCGGGTGTAAAACCAAACAATGAACAATGCTAAAAAATACTTTAGAGCTCATAGGGAATGCAGAGTTGGGTGATAATCTTCTCTGGGTTCACTACATATAACCCCTCTCTTATTACATACATGTTCATTAGAATCATTGGTAAAGGGGACATAAACACAAAAAGGACAAGTCTGCAAAACGGATGTCAGAGAAGGATTGTAACTAATGCACGTTATATATGCAATAGTTATGTCATCATGTAATGATGTTTTATTTATCTGTGGCATTACTAGAAAAAAGTGAAACCAAAGCTTAAAGGACTAGTGTGTAGAATCTAGTGGCATCTAGTGGTGAGTTTGCAGATTGCAACCGAATCCAAATTGCAGCCGTTTAAAATGTTTTATTTTACTCACGATAACATCAGATTTTTCATGCATACCCACAAACAGCTGTCTCCTCTGTGGCTTTTGTTGCTAAGGTTGTTCCTTGTAGGCTTGTTCCGTGGGTTGTTCACATCGTTCACTCGCTAATTTCGGATCGGGTTCTGATTAAAACATGTATGGATGTATTTAAGAAGTTTCCATTGCGAGAAAAGAAAAGAAACAAAATCCTACAACAGTTTGTTTATGTTGCCTTCAGAGCAGGAGGGGCAACTTCTGAACGCTAACCAATCACAACAGAGTGGGCTTATCGGGAAGAGGGTCTTAAAGAGACAGGAGCTAAAACGACCTGTTTCAGATAGAGGCTGAATTGAGGTGCTACATAAAGGGCTAATATAAGTCATAAATCATGCAAGATACTCAAGTAGAGCCCCAGGGTCAATATATAGACCTGGTAATGTGAATGATATGTCCCCTTTAATATAAAATATTGATTAGTTCAGCTTTAATTGAGTCTTTAAGTGGACACATACTGGATTTGTGAGCTCATGGAGATTGGTGTTTCACCTTTGTGAAGATGCCGTAATATTTCCTCCATATCGGTGACAAAAGCTAACTGAAAGAGACAAACATAACAAATGACTGAAATGCCAATTGGTCATTTGCATAAGTGATAGAGATATTAATAAGTAAAAGCTCTACATTCGCTAAAAAAACGTTTTACCTGAGCGTCACATATCAAGGCCAGCTCAAAGGCTCGAATCTGCCTGCTGGTGTAACGACAGGCACATTCTCAGTCAAATGAGACGAGTCAGAATTATCTGTTTGTCTCCCCAAGCCGCTCCACACACACACACACACACACACACACACACACACACACACACACACACACACACACACACACACACACACACACACACACACACACACACACACACTTAGAGCGAGTGGTGTGTATTAGCTATAATTTAATCAGGCTGGAACAGCGTCTGGGCAGCGGGTGGTTCTGATAACAGCGACGTGGACGGCTCCTCGGAGAGTTCGTCATGTGGATTCAGGAGATCTCCCGGCAGGCGCCTCCTGTGTTGGTGGGGAATGAGGTGTGATAAGCAGGGTACCAAAAATCACCCGTGGAGAATGAGGGGTGGTGGGGTGGTGGTGGGGGTGGGAGGTTGGCATTGGAGCAAGACAAAGGCTGTTAAATTTAACTGCCAAGGGCATAAAAAGCAACACTCTAACTCTGATTGATTTCTTCCTCAAAGTCGATGATGTTCAGCGAGTTACGCCTTGTAAAGAGACTGCCTCTGTCTCTCACTCTGGTTTTTTTTTTTTATCACTGTGTCTTTGTGTCTGCATCCTCATCCATAGTCCAAAAACACACACACACACACACACACACACACACACACACACACACACACACACACACACACACACACACACACACACACACACACACACCGACAAACACCACCACCACAGCTCTGAGCACGGCTTATGTAGGGCTGTAGCTTAACTGGGCTCTCACTCTGACCCCATTCACACCTGGCATTAACCTGTGTATTCAACCCAGACTGTGTCTTTATCTGATATGTCTGGATTACATTTACAGGTGCTCTTATAATACACCTCTCAGATATACTGAACACTGAAATCCAGTTTTCCAGTTGTGCTTCGGCTTGCGAAACATGGGTCAGAAGGCAAACTGCTGCCTCCTGTAATATCACATGGGTGGTAGGGGCAAAGAAAAAAGACAGGGTAGAACTTTCTTGGATACTGTACATACATTAGGTTCCTTATAGCATGTGATTTAGATATTGAGCATTACGTTGTAGATCGGGATTTGTTTGAAGGTACAGCTCATCCAATGCATTTACAATATTTCCATCAATTGTATTATTTCTGATATATTGTTGTTTTGATCTATGATTACTTTCAGTGTCGATGAATTCTCAGCTTATGTGATATTTGAAATATTTCCTATGTATTTTGGATATTGGGTACAGAATTTGTCAATGCATAATTAAATAACAAATCACAATCACTCTTTCTGATGCCATTTTTTCAAACGTTTGCCTTGATAAAAGTCTACTGGCCAAACAATTGACTTCATCATTAAATACACTATGTAGTCAAAAGTATGTGAACTCCCCAGGCTGCCTGTCACATATTTGCTCTGTGTTTGGATCCACATTCAAAAGTTAAGTTTATAGCTTGTGTTTCTGTATAGTTTGAAGATGCATAGCTGGGTATATTTCAGTCCACCTGCAGAGCTGGTGTGAATGTGGCAGGTGCGTCAATGCATGTTTGGTGTCTTTCCACCTGAAAAGTGCTAATAAATTGAAGGTGTGAAGATGATCTCCGGCCTGGCTGCAGTTGTGTCACAGGCGGTTTGAAAGACGAGTCGAGTCACATCTCTGTGAACATATCTGTCTGACCGCCTGGGATAGATTTAAAGTGTTTTTATTTTCATCGTTCCTTAGGTGACAAGGTGTCACAACAAGTTTCACACCGTCTCCTTCCACCACATGCTGTCATAAAACAGGGAAAACAACTTCCTGTCACTGGCTTGTCGCAGCACCCAGAGTTGTTGGGCAAAAAATGTGCCCATTTTTACTTTGTGCAAGTCTTGAGTGTGACAAATAAAAATCTAAAAATCTAAACGCAGTCTAATGAATTATAGTAAGGATATTTAGCATTGAAATAGCTCCATGCTGTATTCATAGCGTCTTTATTAAAAGTCTTTGTTTATTATATGATCTTTATGTGTGTGTGTGTTTGTTTGTGCAGGGAGAATGAAGTCCTGAAGGTCCAGTTGAAGAAGTATGTGGGGGCGGTACAGATGCTGAAGAGAGAGGGGAGCCAGGGCAATGATGGTAAGAACACACACACATACACACGCTGTGCATCATTATGACCTGAAATTAGATTTCATATCTCTGTCCCAGTCCATCTATTTTGCTCTCAAAAAGAAATGCTCACAGATGCACACACAGAAAAATAAGGTCATCAGTTTCCTCCACATCCCAGACCAGTTCTGATGCATTTCTCAAGAGCTCATATGACTAACCTCCCTTTTAACGGTGTGAAGTCCTGTCAAACAGAATGAGCATCTTTCCCCTCTGTGTCTCTCACTCTGACTTATCCCTTTTCTTTCTTTTTTTTTCTTCTTTAGTTTTGTGTGGATTTGATAACTTTGACTTTGTTTTCCCATTGCCTGGGGGATGTAAGCGGTGCTCTGTGTAAAGACTGGCGAGATAAGCCCCTGCTGTATCAAAGGCAAATAAAATGAACATGGCAGATTATAGAGGGCCACATAATGGCTAATTGCATTTTGGGGGATAGAAAGGAGAGAGCGGTTATCTGTGACGCCCCGAAGGGTTTATGTGTTTGTGAAGGGGTTTTTGTATGTTTTTTGTGAGACAGATAGGTAAAGAGAAATGTAGATTTTGTTATATCTAGGTAATGATGTTTTATTTTTGGAAAGTGAAGCCGTGAGGACAAACAGGGGCAGGCTTTACCATTCGGCAAGGTAGGCGACTGCCTGGGGCCCCAAACTAATAGGAGCCCTAAACAGCTGTATATTTATTATGATGTTTAGATATGAAACATACAGGATTATATTTCTATTCTACCTTATTGTACCCTCATATTATAATGTTATATATATGTACACATTATACTGTATAAATAGACTATTGCATCACTAAATGAGGAGCTGCATTGTCTCTGCACAACTTGACTCACATGTTGCTCAAGAGGCAGAAACTGGAGGTAATATGTGATTCAGCACTACATCAAACATTGGAACAGATTTATCACAGTGCACATTTCAAAAGAGAAAACAAAGAGGAAAACTAAAGCAATCGTAAAACTCCTGAAGGTGATCTGCTTTTCTGTTGCTCCCCCTGAAACAACCAGCGGGGCCACAGTTACTAACGTTTCCCTGTTGCATAGACTCATTTGTTTGATGATGGGAACACCGACTCTCCAACCCCACCCCTCCCCAAACTCTCATAGAAACAAAAAGAATGATGAAAATATAAGAAAAAACTGCATTCAAGGAAGAAGAAGAGTCAGCTAGCAGCCTATAAGAAAAGAAACCTCCTGCAACACAATACTGCAATATAGAAATACTCCAATACAAGTCTTGCATTTAAAGTATTACGTGTGTTATATTATGTCACATGTTCCATTCATTATTATTACAACATTTGAATGTTTATTTGAACAGAATTCGAACTACTTCATATACTGCTTGGTAATTTATTCATATTTTATCACTTCAGATATTTTATATCAAAAATCTTAATCTGCATATGTAGTGGTAGTAAGTAAAAGTACTTCTAAAGAATAAATAAATGTATTTTTTCACTTCCTGGTTCAGTTCATGTCAATAACGCAGAAGAAAAACCTGGTAAATGATTGCAGTTATGGACACAATCAACCTCCATAATAACATGTGGTGAAAAGTAACCAAGTACATTTACTCAAGTATTATGTTTGCACTTATGAGGTACATATACTTACATTTTCCCATTTTATTAAGGCATATACTTCTCCCCTTCTACTGGGAGGTTCCTTCTATTTCAGAGGGAAACATTGTACTTGTAATTCTACTACATCATGTTACTAGTTCTACAGTCTTCAGTTACGAGGCATTTACTGACCATCAGCAGCTAATATTAGCTTCTTCCGCCCAGTCCCGTCCACACAGTGAAGACACAGAGTTCACACACCCTCCAACTATGAGCAAAACCAGGTGATTCTTCACTGAAGGTTTACCGACTACGTGTAAGCAAAGCTAAAGTTAGTGGGAGACAAGTTTCAGAGAGAGTTCAACCCTCCAGCAAACTCCCTGTAAGATGGCAAGCAAGCAAACTCCCAAAATGTATAAAGAAATAAAGTGTCATTAGTAGCTGTAATATAATTACTGAATGAGTAATCACATTACTGTTCAACAGTGATCGTCATATCATCTAATGAAACTGTGATTAATACATTGTTGTACTATTTTCCATCATTTACTCTTCTTTATTGTTTAAAACCGGTCTGATCTTCTGACTTGTCACATCTCTTCCTTTCTTTTAATTAATATCCTCAAATTGTAGCATTAAACTTGCTACCCACTAGGTTAGTAAAGATTAACAAATGGAATAATGGCCCAAAACTACAAAAATTAGATCCAAGTAGTATCAAAGTCCCTTTAACATATCACATTACCACAAGCCAATCTCCCCAAGTGTCAATGTTTTACTTATAGGCACATAGAAAAAACCTCATCACCCAATGAAAAAAAACAGTTTTTATGAACAGGATTTATTTATTCTGTTTCTTTTTTTTCCCCATTTTGAGTTCAAACAGTCAAATAACGTTGTCAGGTCCATTGACTACCCCCACTTGTTAAGCAGGCAGAGACCTGTGCAACTTCGGCCTACAACAGTGTCATGTTTAAAACATCACAACGGCTCCACATTTCATATCTCCGCTTCCTGGCAATTACTGTGTTTATCCTGTCAAACAAGGCCGCCTGGCCTGCCGACACCGGAGAGCACGGCAGGGAGGAACACTGAGGATAGGAGATGATTGGCCCCACACACACACACACACACACACACACACACACACACACACACACATGAAAACACACATGTATTATCAGGAAATAGCCATCATCCAACTCAGCTCCATGTTCTTGACAAACCTGTTGGGCCTTGCTCCTTTTCTCTTTTCTCACTGCCACCCATTATCTTTCTCGGCCTTGTTGACTTTTCATTCTCTGTTCATTTGTACCCTTTCCCTCTCTTTTTTTTCCATCCCTCCTTCCTCCCTCTTGTCTTTCCCTCTCCCTCCATCCCCGCTCCCCTCATCCCGACAGGCGTAGTAATTCCCTCTCCACAGCGTCGTCTAAATGATTTCATCCTCCCTCGCCTCTGTCTTCTCCAGCTAATGATGTGCCTCGTTCCATCATACTTTGATGTCGACTACCAGAGTCTGCTGGTGTGCGTGTGTGTTGGGAGTGGAGGAGGAGGAATAATGCGTGAGCAGTTTAGGGGGAGCAAAAATCGGAGGAAGGGAAAAAAAAAAAGAAAAGAAAAGAAGAAGAAGACGAGGACGAATTGATACACAAGCGCCCGTTTTTCATGTGCTGTCAGCATGCTTCCCCGTGATCAGCGCGCTGCCTCTCCTGTCTAATGATAGCGCCGCAGACGTGATCTCTCGAACGCTCCTCAGGCGCTGTCAGCCCCACTGACATTCCACAAAAGACGTTTCTCCATTCTCTCTGTTTCAGAGGAGCGATAATTATTGTTTCCTGCGTGATACCTTCTAATTCTGTTTGTTTGAGGGATTTCCCCCTTCCTACTTATACTTTCACTTTGTGTGACCGTGCGTGCTTTTATATGAATGCGGATTACGAAGCCGCACAAATGTGTGTCGTACACGCACGAATCCGTTTAGAAAACCTGCCGTTAAAGTCAAAGACGTTTATCTTACATGTCACATTAGCGCAGATCCCATCTGTGCAACGTCAAAGTGAGACGTATGTTTAAGTGCTTTAAAGAGGTGTGTGTGTGTGTGTCTTTGTGCGACTGTATGAGTGTGTCATTAAGAGGGGGCCATTAGTTAAGCCCCAGAGGAGTTGTAGTGTAACAGTGACAGTCATGTTTACTGTTTAGAGTCAGATAAAGAGAAATCTCCTGGGAGACACACCGAGCAGCACATGCAGAAATATATCACACATACACACACACACTCACACATGCACACACTCTCACACAAAAACCCAGTTTTACACAGTTCCTGTGGGTCTTGAAGATTCTCGAAGGTTTGTGCAAACAGTAAATCTGGCCTTGAAATGTATATGTTTAATTATGACTGTAATGTATGTAAGTGCTCTGCATTCTAATGAGTTACATTTGTGCAGATTTTTTGCAGATCCTCCAAGGAGGTCAAAGCTGTGCAATACATTTCAAGCAAACTCTCCACAATGCACTGATGTTGCAAGATGGTGCAAGTTAATTATGATATGATAAAGACTCACTCCTAAGTGTTACTGTATTATTCACCCAGCTTTATCAGTATGCCTCAACGCCCTGCATCACTCTCTAATGTTAGAGGTCTTCAATTTGGACCCCATCTGAAATCTTCAATGGGATTTAAAGGCAGTCAGACTGGATTCAGTTCAAAATGAGGTTTATACCAACAGGCGCAAGTTAACATGAGTCATTTTTTATTTATATAGTCCAATATTACAAATCACAAATTTATAATCCTCTCTCGATTTTAATTAGGAAAAACTCTCCCTAAAAATATCTTTTTAATGGGGAAAAAGGAAGAAACCTTGGGGAGGGCGACAGAGGAGTGATGCCTCTTCATTGATGGACAGTCATGTAATAGATGTTGTCTGCACAGAGTATACCAAGATAATACAAAATACAAAATAAGAGATAACTTGAGAGAAAACACTAATGTAACACATGATCAGAGCTGGATCTGCTGTGACAAATAACTTCTGCTGACACATAGATCATTGACTGAGGTGGGAATACAGCAACACCCTGCCCCTACGTAATTCGGTTCAGGTCTCTGATGCTAGGAAGTGAGGGGACCCTTGGTGACCTCAAGTCCAGTCTTACATTTCAGCAAACCAGACCTTGAGAGAAGTCAAAAAGCATTCTTCAAGCTGATGTTCAAGTAAACATGGCAGCTCTGCTCTCAGGCTCTGGTGTAGGTCACTGGGAGAAGAGGAAGAATAAGTAGAAGAAGATGCTCTTAGTGTTGGCAGTCCATTGATGTAAGTGAGGGGAATGTTTGAGAAACAGTCAGGGGTTAAGAATTGGGTGCAGTTGTGTGAAGTCCGTTGATGCAGTGATAAGGGGTCAAGATTGGAAATAAGGGCAATGACAGGAAAAAAAAAGAAGCATCGCTGTCTCGCCCGCAGTGAAGCTCTTTGACTCTTAGGTGATAATGCTGTGAGGCGTTTCATTCTCCCCAGGGGCAGTGTTAATGTCTGGCTGGTTGACCGGCTGGCGTTTTTGACTGACTGCTTCACCCGGAGAGATTGATTCTCCGGGTTAGGGGTAGGGGTGGGGGGCGGGCGGGCTGGGGGTGGGGGGGATAGTCACTGAACCTGGGGGAAACGAGTTTCATCGTGCTAAGGTGTGTGATTGCTGCACGCGGTCAGCTGAAATTGTCCTGCAGTGCCGTATATATATTAAAAAGATTGGCCTGCCAGCGGGTGGATAGAGATCAGGAGTTATTAACCTGTTAAGTGCTGGCTGAGGAGACTGGAGGAGATCGACGAAGGGTCAGAGGGCAAGTTAGTCCCTCTCTTCCATTTTCTTCTCAAGAGGCTCTGTGATACCTCTATTTCCTCTCATTTTTTTATCTCGGCGGTGCATTATTCTGTTGCATTAATGCTCATTTTCTGTGTGTGGAAACGGTAAAAATGAGAAGGTGTGACCTTGAGATATGAAGAAAATCGAGAATAGATGATTTGTTTGTTCCAACAATTCTCACCCCTTTTTTATTTCGCCTGATAAAAAAAAATCTAAAAGCTTCAGTTTGATTTAACAGATCGGTGCATCATTTTAATCCATCCCCCTGGACTTCACTGAAAATAACTTCTTCGTTCAAAGATATATGTTTTTGTACACTCTGCGTTTCCATTTCTTCAATCCCTCCCGCAGTTTTTGTGATTCATATTGGATGTTTTAACACTCTCCTGTGTTGATCGGACGTGTACGGTGGCAGACCCCGCGCTTTGATTCATTCTGCTTTTCCCTGTCGCTGCGTACGTGTTTAATTCATCCATAAATAAACCTGCTGCGGACAGGAGCTTATTCATCTCCAATAAGGAAATGGATTACACGGCCGTTTAAAACCCAATAAGCTTCCCTTGCTGCGCCTTGGTCTCTCCTGCTTCTCCTCCGACAGCCAGTAGCCTAATGAGTGAATGAGAAGCATTTGTCACCCCTGCCTGCCCTAATAGGAGTGTGTAACTTATTCATTACACCCATAGATCTGCGTTTATTGTCCCAGTGCGCGCTCCGCTTTGTCCTTGTGGGGCCTCGGGGAGGTCAGGCATCTTGCTCTGAGGTGTCAGCTTTATGTGTGTGTGTATATGTGCGTGTGTCCTCTGGTTTTGTTTATGTGCACAAACCTATTGAGTGAAGGAGTGTTTGCATTTTTAATAAAAAACTTTGTTCATATTGCTTTTCGGAGCTGACCTATCTTTGATAAAACCAGCAGTATGGTATGTGTGTGTGTGTGTGTTGGATCTTATGGGGGTGGATTTTCATTACTTATTGACTAATGAGTAGCTGAATGTGTTCGGGGGTTAATGTGAGAAAAGCAGGTCACAGTGGCGAGAGGGGAGCCATTACTAATAAACAAAGTTGTGTAGGTATGTGTTTTGTCAGGGCCAATGTGCATATGTATGCATGTTCTAATACTGTATGTGTGTTAGCTGTGATTTTGTAGATGAATTGAGACATGGTGCGTATGGACGTGTGTGTGAATGTGTGTGTGTGAGGTCTAAATTAAACTGTGCATTAGCGGCTGTAGGTGGGTATGAAACTATTGTAACTGGCGTGTAAGTGGTTTGTGTTATAAAGTTATTTAGGCCCCAGTAGGCCGACTGTAAAAGAGCAAATGATGAGTCATTCTCTATGTGAATTGAGCTTAATTGTGCCCACACATTCAGGCCACAGCCTCAGATCATAACAAGAGAAGCAGCTTACATTGTTGAGCCTCTCAGGTCTTAATCCGACAGCTTGGGCCTGTTTACCAGCTCAGAGGTGTGAGGGACTTTCATTTAATCAGCGGAGGGTGGTCTGTGTGTGTGTGTACATGACAATTACTTCAGCAGACACTGTTTATTTACCTGGCACGATAGAGGTGACATCGTATTATGTTTGTCACAGGTGGGGCCAGGTGGTCAACGCCCGAGTGTTACGTCTGTCTGTGTCTGTGTGTGTGTGTGTGTTTGCGTGTCTACGGCGTCAAATCTCGCGAGCGCTATCCATGTGAGCGCAGCAGGGGTGTGTGACAGATTTCATCACCTGGACGGATCGGTGTTAATGAACGTTTTAATCATCCCGCTGAATGCCAGAGCCTGCTGGGTGTCATCGCGTCCGCCCTTTTACCAGAGATAAATATGGAAAAGCGCGGCTGAGGAGGGAAAGCGCTTCAGCGAGGTGTAGATTCCCATCTGATTAATTTTTGTGGCTCTCGAGCAACGGGAGCTTGGCGTCTGTTGGAGTTATTGCCATTTCGTCACAAAACGTGATAACCTAAATATTACCACGCTTGGTTGTCTCCACTGCGACCTGTTAAAAAAAAGTCACAAATTAGATAAAGAAATTGTCATTAATGTAGTTTTCAACAGGTGGTTGTGTATGGTAGGGAGACCTCAAAGATTGTCTCTGGCATTAAATATAGATTTCCTCCTTGATCTTTCCAAAGCCACCCACTGTCTTGTGGTCCATGATTTATGACCCCAACCCAGTTGTAGCCGTGATGCTGTGTTCTTTGCCATGTTAGCAGAATCTGTACAAAGTGAGAAGAGGGAGAAATACAACACGTTCATTTTATTATTACGATCACAATGAGACCTTGACTGATTTAAACTGTACTCACAGTTCCTCCTTGTTCCCTGCATTTGAATGAAAACCTGTGAGCTGGACCTTCGCCCACAAGAGTCAATTCCCCCAGAACAAGCTTATTCTGTTGCCAGGGAGTCCATCACTGTCTCAGTTTGCAAGTCCAGGTAGCTTTATAAAATATTTTTTTCTGTTTTGGAAGAGCCTGGAATATAACCTCAGAGTAAAATTACTTTTAAGTCTCCCAAAATAGCAGGAATATGTGAATCTAAGTGAAAACTAAGATCCCTTACTTGTTTCAACTATCAAATCATCTCCAAATAGGATCAGAGGAGAGCTTACAGAGGTACCTGGGGGATTTTCAAGCTTTCAGGCAACTGAGGCATTGAGTGCAAAATTTGAGGCGACACAATTTAAGGAAGACGATTTTAATATTTGTGCTTGTTCAGTCTTCTTGAAGCTTTGTAATGGTGTGAGGCGTCCGTCTCAGAGACCGGATTAAGTCAAGAGAGAGCAGCTGCGATTCTGCAGAGAGAGAGAGGCGAGGGAGGGGGAAGCCTCCAGGTGATGCATCTGGAGATTCACCTCCTCTTGCCTCGGGGTGTTTTTGAATTCACACACATGTACGCACTCTCACACACACACACATATGCCTCCAGGCCATTACTGTACCTGGCAGTCTCTGCAAGCTGCATATTGCCGCCCGCCAACCACACAGGTTTACATGAGCATGTGTGTGAGTACGGAGCACTCTTAAACTAGCACATATACACAGTATCCCTCTTTTTAACATCTCCTCCTTCTCCCCTTGTCTACCTCCCACCGCTATCTTGGGAGTGATTACATCTGGTCCCAGCCTGCCTGCCTTCCAGCCAGTGTAGGAACTGGTGCTGTTTTAGCAGAGGCCAGTCTAGCCAGTCATTTCCTGCATGACTGCCTGCACTGATGATAACACAGCGCAGGCTTACTTTAGCATGCAGCCCGGTGGGCTGGGGGCTAAACGGCCCAGGTTGCAGAGAGCAGATGTCGGGGAAAGAGGGGCGACATGATGGCTGCTTGTTAGACTGGCTGTTGTTTGACTCAGACACATGTTTTGTTGCTGCGATTCTTGGCGGAGCTGTAAAGCGGTGTGAAAGTTGGGTGCGTTATCGTTAAGTACAGAAGGAGAGTTTGAGGTTGTTCATCTGTATTCTGGGTGCTTTGTTTAAAGGGGGGCGGTTTTTAATTACAACAGCAGCTGTACGTCGAATACCTGCAGCGGTCCCAGTGATTTTCACACTCCACCTCAATGCACTCTGGGTAAGAGGTAAAGGCTTACAAGTGTATCTTAGTAGCAATGATGTCATTGGCTCGATTCGACCAAGGGGGATATTAATCAGAGGCGATCGGTGAACTGCGACAGCCAACCAACGTGGCGTCCCACACACAGAGCTGATAATGAAATTGTAGGAGCATCTGTCTCTGTTGTCCTGTTAGTTTTGTCTTCTTATAACATGTTGGTTTGGCGTTTTAGGTATCCACGGGATAGTTCTTATATTCTAACTCTGGGACTTTTTGATAATATTATCATTTATGATTCATCTTTAGGGGCTACAGGTGATAAAAGGATGCCCTGTCAATACAATAATAACTGCAGTAGTTATAGCTGTTGCATTAACATGGTGGAATGGTTCACATTTTGTTGAAGCCACATCCAAAATCATCTGTGTCTGAATTTTAGATGGACTATAAATTTGCTGCAGCAGATATTGCTCTATTTTCAAAAGCAGGGTTGAACATGAGTTTGAATGTGGCAGGCAACGTTGATGTTCATTAGTTTAGACAGCTGACATCAGTGGGATCCCCTTTATGTCAAATGTGCCTCTCTGTTTTATGTCTGCTATTTGTGAAGCAGGTGGAACATATCAAAACAGGCTCAACATCCTAAAACACACCATTTTTCCTAACATTTTCAGTTTTTCCTGACATTTGTGAATCGCTGCTCTGATTAATGACTTCAAAACACATGTACAGTGTGATAAGTCATTCACTGTCTTCTTTCGAGCTGAGTGTGACAGACTGTGATGCAGCTTGTCTAGTGATCAATTTAACGACTTGATGATCAAAACATTTGCCTCACTCATTGAATGTAAGGCCTCAGCTGTGTGACATAGTGCATCTGCTTGTTTTGCCTGAATGTTATATCTCATAAAAGTTTGAGAATGATACATCACCCTCTGCTTTAACACCTCATGCTAAAAACACTGATTAGGCACATTAATAAACTAAAAATTCACTCTGTAGAAGGGAAAATAAGATGCAATTAGATGTTCAGCATGTTTAGTATTTAACAAGACTAACAGCTTGTCTACAGCTAAAGAGATTTTATGCCTTTGTAACAGCCACTGTAGAGAGATGACATGAAAGGGTAGAGAGAGAGAGATGGAGAAAGACATTCAGTGAAAGACCACTGCCGGAATTGAATATTTCTTAACTATTTGTTCATGGGTAAGCAGTGAAGCATATTTTGCATTATACATGTGTCACTACAGTGATTATGTTTTGAGTTCTTGAGCATTTTCAAAAAGAGGATGACCTACACTGAAAAGCTGCTTCTGCTCTGCTAACACATTGCTTTCACTATGCAGACTATTTAGACATTCTAACATTGTGACTCAAATAGTACACTTCTGTGTAGTACACTGTATGCACTATGTACTTACTTGCGTAGTGTGCAAATTTCAACAGGGTAGTACTTTCTCAAATAACACGACTGTTAAGCACTTACCAGAAATTAAGATTAGCTACTTAGCAAGCCAGCGTTAGCATTTACGTTATCGTTCGCTGTGCCAAATCATCACAGACTACTTAATTAACAACAGTATAGTGATGCTAATGAAAAAAAAAACACTTACATTTTGTATAACCTATTTTTGTATAATGCGACAATGTTCACCGTAGTTACAATGTCCTCAGCCACCATTTCCTTCTTGAAAAGTGGTCACTCCCTTTCTGCTACATAGCCAAGATGGCGACAGTTGAGGGTGAGAAGTATCCATAGTTCCACACTCAACTCGCACTCCAATTTTCCATACTCAGTGTGAATGCACTTATGCACTTAAAATATTAAGTGTAATCACAGGAGTGCGTGATTTGAAATACAATAAAGAGTTTACAACCATGCTAGCAGCTGTGATAACTTTAACATGCTAACATGCTCACAATAGCATAGCTAACATACTGATGTTTAACAAGTTTGATGTTTACCATGTTAACAATCCTTATGCAGCATGTTAGCATTCTAATATTTGCTAATTTGTGCTTAACGCAAATAGGTATGACATTAGTTTTACTAGTACTTGACTACAAACCAAATTTTGACCTGATGATGGTAAAAGTCACCAAACATTAATTCTGAGGGAGACATGAATCTGTCACATTTCACGTCAGTTTATCTAGTAGTTGTTGAGGTAGCCTATTTCACTCAGAATCACAAATGTAATCCTCATGGTAGTGCTAGAGGATTAGACATGGACCAAGTCATTAGAATTCATTGTCTGGAATTCATGGATTTCTGTACAAAGTTAAATGGCAATCCATCCAATAGCTGCTGAGATATTTCAGTCTGGACTAAAGCAGTGGAGAGCCGTGCTGGCTGTGAGGCTAAAAATGGAAAAATTAATTCATGATTGTTACATTTTATTGGAGAGCAGCAGTCCCTGCAAACTCAGAGGGGGATCATTGACAGTGATGTAAATTATGATTAGAATTGATTTGTGTGGTGGCAGGAACAATGAAAGTAATTCAGGTTTGAAAACGAATAACTTATTTTATCCTCCTGGTCTTATCCACAGTCACTTTCTGTGAGTACTGTTCTTTGATCAGCGTGATTACAAGCAGGCGGTACGAGGTCCGGAAAGGTCAAAACCACAATGACATGACAAATTACTGCATCCAGAGCAGGTTCATGTAAGAGTGCTAAGGAAATGGCAGAAACAGAGGCTATCTCCAATTTATTCTGCTCAACAGCATTCCTGTTATGATACTCTAATAATAACAATAATGACAATAAATTTAGTATGGAGAGGCTTTCAAAGGACCCAAGGATGCCGCACAATATAAAAGAATAATTCTCCTTGTCTAGTTTCATATTGAGTCTCCAAATATGTGTGAGTAATCTGTTTTGAGTGATATGTCTCGGCTTGATTATGAGTTTATTTTTCTTTTTTGGAGCACTGCTGGGAATTGGATATGAATATTTAGAGTCTTACACAGATAACTATCCACACTCGTTTGGAGCCTTTTCATTTGGAACCCCACAGAGCCTTTGAAAAGCTGCTGCAACTCTCCCCTGAATAAGTGCCACAAGCAAACCAAAAAACTCTATCTCTTCATCGCTGCCTCATAGCACATTTTATCCCCTCTACACACCCACCTCATTCTGAATTACTGGTTCCCTTTCCTCTTAGTCCCCCTCCTCTTCATGTATGTATATATATGCATGTGTTTGGCTAATGTCTAAGTGTTTATGTTGTTAATGTGCTATGTGATAACAGCCCAGCTTTATAAACAACTTAATCCTGCTTCTTATGTGCTAGGGAGCACCGCTCTCTGCCCCTTCAAAGACCTCAAGGCTTAAGAAGGAGAGTTGCAGGTGAGTGGGGGTAGGTGTGAATATATGTGTGTAAAAGGCTGTTTGAGTGGTAAAAGTAAAAGAAGATAAAGTAGGTAAGAGGGTGACGGTAGGTGTGTGCAGAGGAGGTTGAGAAGCACACATTGAGATGAAAGCAGTGCGGTCCTAATAAAAATAATTTTCACTTCAATCACACTTTGAAAACTTTAAAGTCAAATTAAAATTAACGTCAGTTTTTGCCAATAAATCAGTATCATCTTGTTTGGTTTGATTTGTGTGCTTCAATTTTTGTGGTGGTTACAAAATTGTCATCATAGGGCTGCAACTCATGATTATTTTCGTGACTAATTGCTTAATCGTCTTCAAATCATCAGAAAACGGCGAAAAATTTCCTTCACGATATACTAGAAACACAATGTGACATAGTGCAAAACCCCCAAAATATTTTACTGATTGTAGAATAAGACTAAGAAAAGCAGCAGATTCTCATTTGAAAACCTAGTAACATCAAATGTCTGACATTTCAGCTTGAAAATGATGAATCGCTTATCAAGATAGTTGCCAATTAATTTTCTTTTTATAGACTAATTGATTAATTGACTAATCTTTGCTGCTTTACTTATCACAAAGAAGAAATTAAAATTTGTAGTCATTCTTCTGTGGTGACAGTGCCGCCGACGCTAATGGGTGTTTTCCAGGGGGTCGTGACACAGTTGGTACCATCATTTTGTAGTTAACCAGTCGGGGGCTGACGTTGTTCACAGTTAACTAACTGCTGTTAACTGTTTGAACACACTCTGTATGTTAGTTACTTCATGTTGTGATTCACCACTGTGTAACATATGAAGTGCTGAGTTTATGACTATTTGCCGCTGTGAGTTTTGATAGTCTTGTCATTTGCTATCATCGTAAGCTAGGCTAACTAACTTCTACTTTTCAAATGGAATAAAACATAACAGGCACAATGGGTCTTCCCAAGTGTTGGATGTTATAAAGGGACACTTTAACAGATGAAAACCAACATTTGTAATAAGTGTTTGTTTAAAAAAGGGTGAAAAATGCCAACAATATCCACTTTCATAGGCTACAACTTTCAAGGCTAGCACCTTGGAAGTTGACAGTGTCCTAGCAAACCTGGCTCACAGATGTCAGTCAACTGCTGCCAGGGAAAACAGCCCTGACATTTTTTTTAGTAATTTTATTGTGTGAGACTTCAAATTTCAGTTCAAGCTAAACAGACAGCCGCATGTTATCAACTTTCAGTTTAAGTGGACAGAAATTCAGTCAATACAGACTTGATGGACTGTTCGATGTTGCCACAGATTATAGTGCAGCTATTCAGTAAAAAGTTCAATTGTAGATCTGCAATCTTTCAAACTTATTTCAATCAGTTTTTCATATAAACAGGTAGACTGAAGTGAAGTTTCAGCTTGCCGAACACGTTCTGTGGAAGAATCAAAAGTTAAATATTGAATTCAATATTTTGCTACAGCATCAAAGTAGTATTGACATGCGGCATGTCTTGACAATATAAGATAGGATGGAGAGGGGTTCACAGAGATGGAGAGTGGATGTAAGTAGGACAGAGGGATGCTGTAGAGCTTGTTATCTTAACAACTTCCTGACAACCTTCTCATCATCACTCCAGAGGACTCTTTTGTATTGGTTCGAAAACCTGCGCCGAGGATAAGGAGAGCTCTCAATAGACCTTTGCATCACTCTTTACATCTTCTCATTCTATACTCCAGGCTTTACCTGTTTATCCAGCTGTCTTTACCACATCAGACTGAGAATACTGATGAAGAGCCAAAATGGACTGGTTAGTCAGTGTATTCTGCAGCAACGCGGAGGGGATGATTCATTTGTCAAAGGAGGACATCAATTACTTAATTGATGTCCTCTGACACTAACATCAAGGGTAATCACATTCTAATTTGTGAGCTCACGAATGAATAAAATTCAAGCGTAAATGGACCCAAGATGCGTTGAAGATCAGGTTATCTAAGGCACCTACAGCAAAAAGCTGTTGGGATACAAGTGAGTGAAAAATGCAGTGGATCTGACAGGTCTGCTGTGAGAAGTCAGTGGTACATCTGTAAGAGTCAAAGCTTTACATGTTTTGAATAATGATAGCCAACACTGACATATGATTCATCTGAGCTGCTGTAATCAGTTTATAAATCTGAATAGACTCTCTGCTGAGAGCACTCATGGCCCGTGGATGTGATTGAAATAAATATAATTTCTGATTTGGTCCATGTCTAATTATGATATTAGTTCAGATTAACGGGTTTAGAGACGAGAGTTTTGAGATTAACTTGATCCCCAGTTTGTTTTGTAGCGTGTCAACTAGGTCCATATATTCTTAGATTGTAGTACTCAAAATTAAATTACGATATTATCTTTCACAATCTTCATCTGACATCATCTGTGTTAAAATTCACATGCATACAAATGTATTTTTCAGCGTTATGATTGCATTACAGATGTGGTTATGAGATTGATTGAAATAGCTCTAAAAATGTAAATAAGGAAGACATTGGAAGAGGTTAACTTTGCACAGATATTCAATTTGTTTACATAAAAAAAGTGAAAGTGCTTTAGTGAAACTCACTGAAGGTTCTTTGACAGACACTTTAATTGAAAACTTCATGAACCCTGATGATACCGTACATCTATTAGTCTCTAATGCTGCCAGGTTCTTGAAGGGAAGACGTGTAAAGGAATAGTTTGACATTTTGGGAAGCACTTTTATATCTGTACGTTAAATATATAACTTGAGCCATGAGCTGTTTAGCTTAGCTTAGCATAAAGACTGGAAGTAGGAAAAGTAGTAGGCTGAAAAAAGTTCCAGATGGACACTAATACTAACCCAGCAAAATGCAGCAAACAACCAAAGGTACAAATGCTGTAATTAAAACCTCCCATTTCATACAAGTTTCCAGCATACATTTGAGATGTGTATGATACCAGTGTGTTCTCCTCACTTGCTAAAATGTTTATCGGGATGATAATTGTTCCCTGGATGTCCTCGATACAAAACAATGTGATAATTGCCCAGTAAATGTTTAACTTTATAATGAAAAAAGGTCTCTTTGCTTGAACTTGTTTTAAGCTCTTTAGTCCCTTGTTGTATAATTTTTCCTTTGACAATTAAATGCTTCATCAGATGTTGACACTTTGGGTTCATTAATGGGACATGTTGACTGAATTCAAAACCAAAAGCTTCATTATGGTGTTCTCCTCTACAGTGCTTGTGCCTGCCGCCTCTCAAATTGGGGAAACTCCCTGTCTCTGATTAAAAGGAGTCCTCAGAATTAGCATGCCCCCTGCACTCAGTGTACATGCAAAGAAACCATTGGCATATTTTATGTAAGAACGAGAACAAAACTGCTAATGAAAAATGAACTTTCTACAACATAATGACGATAACTCACTTGGAGGGAATTCACTTAGTTGTTTTTTTTCCCTTTAGAGCATTTTTTTGTGTCTTTCTTCCTCAGTGAATCCCTCTGTGCTGTAGCTAACTCAAAGAAATGCTTGTTTTGTAAAAGTCCTTTGGAGTCTGGATCAAAAGCATTTTCATAGCTATGATTGAAATATTAAATACTGGTACCGAGCCTCATGCAATCTGTTTCTTTCTCTTCTCTCTCTCTCTCTCTGCTTTTCTTCATTTCCTCTCCTTTACATTTAGTGTCTCCTGTATTTGCCTTAGCTGTCCCTCCATCTCTCATCTTCACTGTCTCACGTTTATTCTCTTCCTCGCCGTCGCTCTTGTTACATTAATAATCTATGCTAATGTGAAGCGAATGTGGAGATATAAATAAGATGCTGTATGTATATTTTATCATTCTCTGGACCTTTGACCATCCATAGAAATCCGCTACGGTACGCCTGATGTCTCCTTGTGTTTGGAGTTGCTGGCGTGACTGAGCTGTTGTCACCGTCATGATGATAAAGTTAGTCAGGAGGGAAAAAAAGAAACACAGCAGTACGCTTTAGAGTGTTTTTGCATAACTCCACATCCCTTTTATTCTCTGTATGTGTGAAAAGCTTCTAAAGTGCTGCTTTTTTTCTTTGTGTAAATATGAATATGAAAAGAAATGTCAGGGTGTGTTGTGGGAAGCTGTTGACATCAGAGAAGATGAAGACTACTTCCTGGAAGTTCTCTGCTTAATGATTGTGAGAATGTTTTGCATATGCCAAACACAAGACAGGTGATCTGATGTACTCTTGTGTTGCTGACATCATCATCGTAATGCAGCAACGGGGGGTCATCTCGCTGTTTCAACCGCTCTCCGGAAAGGATGTCAATTTCTTTCTCGTGCCTTCTGGAGGACTTCCCCGCTGATTAAGCTAGACAAAGTAAAATCTTGGGTGTCTGCAGATAAGTTGGCATGATTAAAGGCCATCTAATAAAGTTTGACAAGTTCTGCTGTCGGAGCTTATTAGCTACAGCGCACTGAGCCGCTTTGTGGTTATGAATGAGGCCGACTCGTGAGTCACACGCAAGGTGAAGTTGAAGAGTTTACAAAAACAAAATCTAAGCGCGCCACAGTTGTTTTCAAGAGCAATGAGTAAGGAGCAGGTGGTGTTGATTGAAAGTTGCGCTCACCTCCAGTGATTAGCCATGCCCGAACTTCAGTTTGTAATAGCACCCTCATCTCCTGTATAATTGGCTCTCGTATTGATTAAATAACGTATGCAGCCGCTAATGTTTGTTTAGGAACTCAGGAAGTGGAACTTCTTTGGTTCAGGTGTTAAGCGTCCTCTCGTCCGCGCCGGCGTAGTGTGAATGGCAGCTGCATGATTAATAAAAAAGATGCATATGCTTAAGATGCTCTCTACTCTGTTTGCTATCAGCAATGTGTACTACTTGACAAATTCAAGGAGCTTTTTTTTGTGATGGCATGCTGTTTATTTTATTTGCTTTCGCACTACATGCCTCATCTTCTAATCGTTATTGAGGGATTTACCTGAATGGATTTTAACGGTTACATCACTTGATCTTGCTTCGGATTCATTTAAAACTGCAGGTTTTTGCTACCAACTTTAAACTTTTGATTCAAATCATTATGTCATATGCAATAAGTAACTGGTATTTATTGCAGCCGTTGCTTCTATGTGTAGGTTGAGAGGAACCATATGTGAGCTCCTTTGCCTCAGAAGAAAATGAAACTAGCACCTAAGGCAGGATGATCATTATCATGATATACAAACTGATACACTGATATACTATATGTTACAATGTATAGGCTTAATGTAAAATCAGGCATAAAATGATCATACTGATCATTTTTTCAAACAACAGACGTGCAGATTACATCACATACAATAATACAGTTTTGCTAAAATTTGATACATGATTGTATATATGATATGATAACAAAAACAACATTTAATCATCATCCAGCTCCAGCTTCAGCTCCTGTGGTTGAATATGAAACATTGTTTTAGGCCTATGTTGCATTCTTGCCTTTTGAGTCTGCATATGAAGAGAAATTAGTAAGATTAGTAAGACCAATTACAAAATTATTACCAGTTAAATAGATGCCTTACTGATATTCTCTCTAGAACTCTAGTGATAAAATCAATTCAAGTCAATTTTAAGTAAAGAAAACAGAATATTTACTATATGACTGTGTACAATACTTTCCTTCAGTGACCATTAAACATACAGTAGTGCAATATTGTTTTGTAGGCCTATATCTTGTACCCATAGATGGCAGTGTGTCCATTAGTGTCCAGCATGGCCTCTGTGTGTCTACTTGTCTGTAATGGTGTGAGGAGAAGCAGACGACCACTGACAGGCCTCCGTAATGTAGATTTACAGTAATGGCCTGCAAGGAAATGAGATGTACACTGTTAAATAGTTTGGAAAGACATCTTGCTCCGCTCTGCCGTGCGCTGACCTCGCTCACCGAGCCGGCGGAACAGATCATTGATTTGATAAAGGCTTTGACTAATGATACTAGTGGAGAAGTGGGAAGAGAGGACAAAGAGGAAAAACTGGGCTGTCACAGTCTGTATGTCTTCTTCATCTCTGCTCTTTTCTTCTTCTTTTTTTCCAAGACGTGGGATGAAGTGATCTGCACCTGTCGATAAGGCCGCGGCTGCAGTGGGGTGGTACATTAATGAGCGCCACCTTGACACACGTTCACATGCTTTCTCCTCTGCCACCTTTTTCCTTTGTCCCTTTACCTGGGGACTGAATGTACTCTGTAATGGTGAAGCTGAAGTGGAAAATTTCAATAAAGTTAAAGCTGCTACAATGAATATTTGAACAGTAAGAAAAGATAAAGTGTGTGATGTGAAAGGGGTCGCTCTGAGTGACTAACCTACAGAGAATCATCACCAAAGTCAACTTCAGCTGTGATAAACCTGCTGTACTGTAAGCTAACAGCTAGCTAGTGAACATAGTGGAGCATTTAGCAGCTAAAGAGTCAAATATTTTAGCTAAAACTGGTGTGAATATTCAATTTACATTTGTCAGGCGGACACAAACAAGTTTTAAATGATTGCTAATGTTGGACTGTTTCTGCTCAACGTTTAAATAAGCAGCAGTGTGCTAACAAGTTTGCTATATTAACTTTAGAAGGTGATAATATGTCAATGTTGCATTTACAGCTTGTTTCCGCTGCCCCCTAGTGGCCAAAAACTGAAGTTAAACCTGCAGTTTGCTTCTCTGTGGCAGTGATCTGTTTTATTTTAAATAGCTGTTCATATTTTATCCTTTTAGCACACAAGTCCTATGTCTGGCAACCTTTCGACAGGTCACTGGAAACTGGAATGGATCATAAGAAAGAAAGAATCAGATTATTTATTAGCATATATTTGTGTAAGTGTGTGTGTCCTCTAGACTGGATGTGATGATTTGTATTTCCGCTGTGAGCCCTACCCTGGCCTCTTCTTTTCTTAGAGAGAGAGAGAGAGAGAGAGAGAGAGAGAGAGAGAGAGAGAGAGAGAGAGAGAGAGAGAGAGAGAGAGAGAGAGAGAGAGTGAGAGATGAGAGAGAGAGAGAGAGAGAGAGAGAGAGAGAGAGAGAGAGAGAGAATCACTGATCATGACACATTCATAATAGCCCACTGATAGCATCAGAATCAAAGACTTTGCTGATCCTAATATCAACCTCACTCTCTCTTTCTCTCTCTCTCTCTGTCTCCTATTTTTTCATTACCTCTCATTCTTGGGCTAATTCTCTCTCTCTCTCTCTCTCTCTCTCTCTCTCTCATCCTCTCATTCTCTCATTCTGTCACTCTCAGTAGCCTCCCTCTGTCATTCCTCTGGCTTCCCCTCAGCTCTAAAATAGGAAATGTCTAAATTACACTTGCTAATAGGTTGCAGCAGCGCAGTCTAGCCCCTCCCTCCCTCCCTCCCTCCCTCCCTCTCTCTGTCTTCCTCTTTTTAATTTAGCGTTCGGGACAGAACACATTTCATGTGATACTAAATGAAAGGATTGTTCTTATCAACTCATGAAAGAAGAAACTCCTCTCCTCTCTTCTCCTCTGTCCTCCAGATGGGAACATCAATTCTTAATGCTCATTCTGCCACGCTGGTACCCGTCTCCCCCTCAGGCGTACAAAAACCAGCACAGGGGCACTGTCTCCAAGACTCAGTATCTCACTTCCCTGTTCTGTAACACCTACAAGAAGATAGTCTCCTCTTTTGGAGTAAACGCTCCTAAGCGCTCCTAAGACACCAGAACCAAATCCTCATTTAAAGTGCTTCATGCAGTACTAAGACATTAACAGATCATTAACATATTCATTTGAGGTATGTCAATGAGTTCTCTCTATAAATGAGACAATGGGCGTCATGCAAGAAGCACTCAGATGAAGAGATTTTTTCTTCAGATTGTTGTACAAGAGATAGAAGAACATAAATTTTCTTGTAGAATTTTCTCTGATGGTATAAACGAAATAACGGTCCAGACCTGTCGTACACGTCTCTGCCTTTATTCAAGCATGGTTGCTCATTTACTGAAAGTTCTTTTTTTTCAGATTTTCAGAGTTTTATTGGCATATTTTGATGCAACAGCTTGTGCATTTCAGTGTTTTTTGGAAACTTTTCTCTCTTCAACATCTGTGTCTCTCTGCAGGCCTCTGTCTATCATCTGTCTGTGTTGCAGCTGACAGTGTAACATCACCTGCAGACTGTAATATTCTCCTGTACTATCTCTGTGACTGTCACATGACCGCCTCCCATCACAGAGCTTTAGAAAGATGTTTTTAAGTATCTAACGTCACGTCGAAGCATTCCCTCATTATTTCTGTTCCAGTGCAGAGCTGCTCTGATGACACATCGTTGGCAGCTGGATTCACACTTTTCAAATTGTTTCAGGTCTACTACTGACACTCCTAAATTTGTTATGTTTTTATCGACCGATTCTTCTTAAGCAGGACTTTAAGCTGTGCAGTGTTTTTACTCTTTAGGAACTTATTTGTGAATGAAACTCGCCCACAAACGGAGCAGAACATGGAGCTTGTATGGTCATTTTAGGGCTGTCGATTAGACTAACAATCACATTTGACGAATATGCGTATACTAGTGAACAGGTGGCATTCTTCAGGCTGAAACAAACGATTTACAATATTTTTTTTCAGGCGGGTAAGAGAATTTTCTGAATCCAACTTGGAACACTAATAACCTAAACAAGACTTTTAGGATATAAATATGAAAATGTTCTTGCACAATGCCCAATGACGGAGAGGACTGGCAGCCTCTTTGGCCCTTTAGTGTGGCTCTGATTTTGTAGAAGCGTAGCTTCATTGCAGAGAGAGAGAGAGGAGGGAAAGCAGGAGGATTATTTTTTGACACAAAATAAAAAGCACAGTTTGTCCAGAACAAATGGAAATAGAAGTGTGTGTTGCCCTGCCATGTTTATCCAACCTCTCTTTGTTTTGTTGTTTTTGAAATACAGTCATAAAGAACATGTCACTTGAGCAAAATTGGAGCTCTGACTAATGCTTTATTTTCAGTGAAGAGCACCTTAACTCCAAGTGAGTTTTTACCAACCTCTAGTGGTTTGATGCCTCACCTTGCTGCAATAAGCACAGATGGGTGTGTCAGTACTCTGTGACACTGTTTCTGGGCATGATTACCAACCATAAAGATGACTTTATCAGTTTTGTTTTGGATGAATTGGTGAATTATTTAGTCTTAAAGATGTCAACCAATTTCTGGATCCCTAAGTAATCATTATCTCCTAAAACACACCAAACCTAAACAATGGAGTGGAGTTCATGAAATGTAAGGAAACTTGCATTGAAAATTTGAGTTGTATCCAGGAAATCTTTAGTATTTTCAATTGATATATGATCATTGCAGGGCGGCTGTGGACCAAGAGGTAGAGCGGTCGTCCACCAATCGGAAGATTGGCGGTTCGATTCCCAGCTCCTCCAGTCTGCATGTCGATGTGTCTTTGGGCAAGATACTTAACCCTGAATTGCTCCCGATGGCTGCACCAATGGTGAATTGGATAGCTTCCATCTGATGAGCAGAGGCGTGGTAGCCCCTGCCATCAGTATATGAATGGGTGAATGTGACATGTAGTGTAAAAGCACTTTGAGTGGTCAAAAAGACTAGAAAAGCACTATGTAAGTAAAGTCCATTTACCATTTACCATTGATTAACTAATCAGTTGATTAACTCATTTCAGCATTACTAAGAATACCGTTAAATGAGTAATTGCCATCTCTGCCATAATGATAAGTTTAAACAACAAAAACCAAACTACTTTGACACATAATCAGTCATTTTTCAAACAAAAATACCAAAATGAGTCTGGTTTCCACTTCAAATAGCTTCAAATGTGACTATTTCTATGACAGTAAACTAAATATCTTTGTGTTCTGTACCATATGTTGAATCAAACATGACATTTCGACTTAAACTCCAGGGTACTGTAATGAACATCTTAGAAGTAGCTCTAGTACAGATATAACACATTTGGCCAGTCATGTCTTTTCCTTGCTACATTATTCATTATTTTCCACCAACTATTTTTTGGGTCTCACAAATGTAGTTCAGGGTATTTTCTGTCAAAGCGGCGGCGGAGTCAGTGGAACACAGTCGACGCTGTTACCTCAGTGCGTACTTGTGCGGCGATCCATGTCAGCCAGGATAAGGATAGCGAGATGTGCTCATTTAATATTATGGCTTCACGCAGGCTTTTAAGTGGATGAAGAAGTCGGAAGTAATACACCTGTAAATGTCAAGGCCTGATGTTTTTCCTGCCATAGTCATGTATAGCATTTGTTTGCACTTTTATCCATTTTTCTTCTGTCTACACAGTGTTGCTTTTGGCAGAAAGGAGGAGAATCATACATGCTGTGCTGTTATTCTGACATTTAAGTATCTCCTCTGCCCTGAAGTCAACCTTTGCATTCCTTTCCCATCCTACAAGTGTTTTAACCTTTATTTCACAAGGACCGGCTGACTGAACAGACACTTTTTTTTCATATACTACATTTTAAAGCTCACATGATGATTCAGGATACTTTGACAGTACTTTTTGAGAGGTGAGATTGCCCCAGTCTGTTATTCCTAAATCTACATTCACAGGCTTCTTACAAAGTCTCTCAACTGCTTCTTGTACCTGCTGTCTAATTGTGGTTTCGGAGGTTTTGCTTCTGAGGCGTTACATAATGTCGGTTGTTAATAACATAACCCCTTTAACCTTTCTCATTAGCAATCAGTGTTAAATGGTGGTCGGTCAGTGGGCGGCTCATCCTTAACTGCTGCCTGAATGGCAAGAGCTGCAGCAAACGAATGGTCTGTGTGATTAAGCTGGATGTTAGCAGCGCAGTTGCCCTTTAACAGCACAGCGTCTATTAACACAATAACCAAAAAGCTATTAGATTGACTTTCCAAAATGGCAGTTAATTACTGCAGCAATGCTCCTTCTCTGCTCTGTATGCATGACTGGAAAGGTGAGAGAGAGAAAGAGAGAGATACTCAGGAGGGAGAGGCTGACGTAGCAACAAGAAAAGCTGATTCACTTTTAAGTGATTAGAAGAGAATTGAGCGCTGGGCTGATGCTGACGTCGCCAGCGGTTTTCGCCGTAGCCTCGTCAGCCGGGAAACCAGCTGTTCTGATGTCACAGGGAACCAAACATCAGATTACAGCTTGTCATCTGATGCAGTTCACTAAATCTTTCTTTTTCATACCCACCGACTAGATTTATCACCTCTGGCTGTCTTTCACAGGCATCGCTAACACTGCTGGGGGAAATTTGCACGTCTAATCTCACCCATTAAATTTTGTTGTCACAATTTTGTATGGTTTTACAGACATTGCTAGTCCTTTTTTTCACACATAAGAGCCGTATCGACTGAAACATAATTTCTTCTGGGACTAGACTTTCTTTGATCTACAGTACATCTGTCCAGCCACACATTACAAGATTAACATTGGGGATACTGCATCTGTTCTTTCAGACGAACGCTGAAGAACAAAAGCGTAAGATCTTTGTGGATTTGAAAGTAAACTTCACCAAGCATCTCTTCTCATAAAATTCCTTTGAGAGTTTGAGGCTTAAAAGTGTTTGACCAGATTTGTTGTGCACACATCTGTCTTCATCTTCTGTCTCCTGTTATTACAAAGCGAGGGCCAGATCGACAGACATAGATTGAACCCGATTTTTGAAATTTCTATTGAGTTCTCCATGAATGTGACTTAAAGATCCCCATCAGACATGTTTTAAGATGTTGTATATAGGCCTAAAACATTCTGCTTTGAATAAAAACATGTGTTTAATACTGTTTTCCCACAAAAAAAACTTTCATTATCTCATTAAAATCCTTGGAATTACATCTACTCTAGATATTTTCTCTCCGGAATCTATTAATATTCAAAAGTTTTTCATTTCAAAAGTTTAACTGCTGGACGCAAGATGTCTCTTACTTCACTGACAGTTACATTCTCAGTGTTTGTGCATTTCTTCGAGTTCAAAGAAACTTTCCTTCTTCAGCAGATGAATGTGAAAACAGCCCTCTACTATCAAACTCTGAAACAGTTTTTGAGTGGATTTGGACATTACATTTCTTAACCTGACTTTTCTAGCTGAAAATATTTTGCTTACAGGACACGTCTGTCTGCATGCTTGTCAGTCTGGAGCCCAGTCTATTTGTTTGTCAAGAGAGAAGAAGTACATAGCTTTTAAAGAAAATGATGAAAAAAAACCCCACTCTCCATGCATATTAAAGGTATTTACTCTCTCAAGATGTTTTGGTTGCATCCTCTGAGGAAGAGGAAGAGCACTCTTAGGAGCACTCTGGAGTGAAGAATAAATGATCTCAGGGCATTGCCAGGTGTCTGTGTGCATTTATGTGAAGCCATATACAAATTGTGGATTCTGCTACTTTGAGATAAAGACGGTACTGTAAACATGACAGGTAGCATAAGCCAAGAAAATCTCATATTGTCATGGAAACAAACAAGATAATAAGCTTTGTCTTTCCTTTGGCCCGTGAAGATTGGTGAAGATGGGATGACCAATCTTTATGGTTGGTAATCAAGATTGGTCATCGCATCACAAGTGGACGTCTAAATAAATAGGTGAATGCTCTGTTAAGACTTTGATGATGCAATGGGATCTGATAACAAAAAAACACATTCAGGTAGTCCTGGCTGTGTATGTCCACATATAGTAGTAGTAGTAGTCTCAACAGAAGTGTGTCACTGACCTCAATGAAGGTTCACACACATCCTTTTAAATCTGACTGCCTGCCACTGTTACTCAGAGCTCTTAACTCGGTTTTATTATCCAACACAAACTAATTGGGAAGTCCCCAGATTAAACAGATTCTTTACTGCCCAGATCACTTTATAGAAGCTGGAAATTGCTCTTTTAGGACAAAGGCGTTTATTAATTAATGAACTAATGTGGCCACAGTCTACATAAATGGAGCATTACTGTGATATCAACTGTTGTTGCATCACAAGGCGATGCCATCCAGCATGGAGCTGCTAAGGCCAGTCATATACATGCAAGCACATGTTTCTGCTATTTACCTCGTGATCATCATGATAAAAGATACAACAGTTGCAGCCATGATAACTTTGCAGACTTGTAAAAGTCTTTGAATGTCTAGTCTGTATCTCCAACTGGACTTCCTTGATTGTATTTCATTGTCTCATCGGTATCTTTAAGAACAAAGACCTTGTATTGTTTGAACACAGGGCGGTTTTCAGACTGAATGCAGTCTAACACACATTGGCAGCATTACATAGACGTCTGTAGGACAAAGTGGTCATAACAGACAGTGTATGAAGTCATCAGGACTACAAACCTGGATTGTGTTGGGTTTTTGGGGATTTGGGATTTGCAACAAGATCTCAAATCTGTAGCTTGGACAAGGTATCAATAAACCAAATGGACATCTACCATCACTGAGCTAATATCAATGACAACTAAAGAAAAAAAGGTTTGACGTATCAATCCAACTTCTACTTCAAGACCCTGAATTACATTCTTGGTCCTTTTGTGGTCTTGCATTCTCAACAACAAAGGTCTACAATCTTAGACTTTAATATGCATGGGGAGAAGACTATATCTCCTTCTCTGACCGTAGTTTCTGAATGAATGAATGGTATAGATCTATTTCATATTGTAGTGGTTTTGGTTTGGCACAAGCTCAGTTTGTTCCTGACCTGTTTAGACCAGCAGTGCATTATGTCACCTACATGTGAACCTGCGTGCATTTATATGCAAGCATATACAATATTTCCTGCATTAGTAAACATAAATGGCTGCATGCTGCGTTATGTGAGTGCTTTTGTCAGTCGCTTAAATGGCTGCACATTGTGTTTGTGATTCACTTTGTAAGTAAATGGATGGAACACAGCGTACGTGAGTATTGTTTCAAGCAAACTGGTTCATGTGTCTCATGTGATGGTTCTGTAAATGTGTGAATTTTGCCATGCATGAGCGTCGGAGTGTGCGAGCGCTCTGTGAATGCTTAATAACTATTTTAATAGGTTGCAGCAGATTGAGCTGTGATGTTTTCCAGCTGAGACATTTTTGGGTCAGAGTTTTTTTTTTCCTTCCTTTTTTTCTAATAATTGCTTTGATCACAGGAATAATTAGGTTTTCTTCTTTTCCCCCCTGCTCAAAACCCACATAGGCACCTGCTCACACACATTTCTCTCAAATCCTTCATTGCACAGTGACACACCTTTTTAAAATATGCAGACAGGAGATGGAAAGATTGAAGTCCTACCTTCAGCTGTTTTTAAAAACGCACAAGAAAGCAAGTGAAGCACTCTAAGATTGAAGATTTAGCAGAAATTCAAACGTCTTGATGCACACAGTCGAGATAATGTGGATTTTAAACAAAACCTTTGCTGTTCCATGCATGGATAATAGCGATAATCACTCTTTTGAATCTCCTCCTATTTGTTGAACAGATCTGGGCGTGCTGTGCTCAAGGTGGAGACTCACAAAACCCAAATTCAATTGCAACACACCCTCCCGCCCACCTGCAGTGTTTATTTCCCCTTGAGTCTTTTTATCTTAGATCTACAATCATATCCAGTGAAGAAGTTGAATTTTCAAGTCTTTGGTTATTAAATAAGTTAATATGGAGTCGTGATCACTGAATAGCAGCAAAATGCAGCATTTAGGCAGCAAAAACAAATTTATAGATCTGTCTTTACTTCATTGTAATAACTTCATTTTCTATTGAGGTGCAGCAGCAGAAAGAAGCCATTTCTATCACTTTTTTTTTTTTTTAAAACAAGAAAAGTTTGGACCACCGTAGCGAAATGGCTTATTTTTTTGACACAAGTGAGATTCCCCCTGCCACTTAAGCCATCAAGGTACTAAACATGCACTGAATGAAGAAAGTTTTTCCACAGGTTTAATTTTGTGAAATGAGATTTTGCACGGGCCAGTTTTTTTTTTTTGGGGAGGAGCTGTTCTGTTTTATATTCTGCATATGTGTATGTGTGTATGTGTGTGAGCTTATGTAAATTTCACAGGGGTATGAAATCATATTTATGTGAAACGTGCTGGTGTGGATGTGTCTGTGCGTTTGCCTTATTGACGGTGACACATACGCACCATAATCCATTTATTGTTCTCATTCAGATTACGAGAACGTTTGCTTAAGCGCTTTACATGCCTTTACGTTTCCTATTAATATTTATCAAATCATTCCATTACACATAATTTGAATATTGATTGCCTTTCCTCTGCATCGGCAGCCAGCTTATCATTTCCATCATTTTGCTTTTGGGGCTCTCACCGTATTTCACGACGCTAGCACGTGGCTGCAATCCGTAACCTCGGCGAGTGTTCGTGTAACACTGAGAGGTGTGAACGCTAAACAAAAGGCTGAATGTTTCAGATTAGAGCAGATGATAAAATGAAAGTTTAATAATCCCCACAGGGAAAACTGGGTCACTGCAGAAGTGAAGAACAGAAGTCAAGAATAGAGCAAATGGAGACTTGAAGATAATAAGTCATTACAAGCAAAGAACATATTGTGCTGAGGGTAAAACACAGAATAAGTAAAGATAGGGCATAATTGTTGGCAGCAGCAGGTTAGAAACCAGTGATGTTCATTTATACAGAGCTTACACCATATGTTTAAAGCATATGTTCAAAGACTTAAACCATCTTTGTTATTGTATTCACAGATTGGTATATACTGTAGGTACATGTGACTCCGTCCTCCAGCTTGAACTGTGTAATGAAGCTGAAAAGCCGTAAGATAATTTAGTCTAAAAAATTGAACAAGTGTTGAATTCATATACCAGTTTACAGCTTGTTCAGGTCACAGTGATAGGTGGATGTGTGTTATGCTCTTGTCCAAACAATCATCCGCTGATTTGATCAGTAGTGAAGTAGACGGTGTTTGATTGCAGACTGAATCTCTCATTAGAACCTTTGCATAACATAATCAGATTGAATTGCCTTAGTCCTCATGAATGTGACGGGTGAACTTTATTGATCCTGGCAGCCAAATTGGGTCATCAGAGTAACAGTGATTTAAAGGTTTATGTTGGAGAACATAATAATGAAGTAAATGTCTGATTCTCTGATTTGTCGGTTTCTGAGATGTTCCTGGAAGCTTTGGAGTCTGGGAGATGCGATCGAGAAGACAAAAAGATTTTAAAGAATTATGCTCTTGATTTAATGATTTGTTATCTTGACTTAGTAATTTGTGTTATCGATTTAAATTTGTACACAGGGGCACTTGTGTGTAGCTTCTTAGTTTACAGTTCATGCTGACAACTTAGTATAAGGGTATACCTTGCACACATTGATTGGTTTAAAAGTAACTATTAGCTTGAACATTAGTTTTCAAAGATAGGAACCACTGTTATCCGTTTAAGATGAATTATTTATTGATAGATTATTAGTATTTTGTCAAATTGGTTGGTACAATTATTACTTTCTGCACCGTGGTTGTGCTACAAGCTGTTGGGAGAACACTAAGATATTATTACCATATGAAGTTCTTACGTTGAACCTGTTAGCAAATACTTACCTATCTATATTTCTGTCAGAATGGACGTCATGTCAAACAAGACAGTCATGTTTGTGATGAATTTATGTAAAATTAAGTTCTGTGCTGTAGGGAAGAAACAGCTGCCTGCCGTGTCTCGAAACAAGGTTGATGAGAGCTGTGAGAGTCAACCAAAGTTGTTGACAATAAAACCAAAAACATTGAAAGACACTCAAATGAGAGTCATTACAAAAGACTCCTTTCACGCTACAAACACACATTATTTTTCTTGATTAAAATGAAAATATTGATACATACAGCTTTAAAGAGACCTGTATAGGGTAGTGATTACCTTGCGAAATCATGTGAGAATCCATCTTGTCAGGCTTCTGTAGTGTGCTTTATATGCCAGTCTGCGTTGTGAATCCAGCGCCGTCACTGGACAGTGGTAAGATCGTAATCGATAGATGGTTTATCCAATTACCTGCCAAGTATTGTGTGAAAGTATGTGGCTTTTTTCAAACCGTTTCCATGGACTACTTCTTAGATGTTTCGGTGTAACAAACCATGTGGCGTGTCAGGTTGAGCTAGTGATAGTTTGAACAGAATGGTTAAAGTATTTCAATAGTGAAGGAAAATATCAAATGTGACACCACTTTGACATGTGTTTCTTACCGTTACAAATGTTAGCATGGGTTGTGGCCATGAATTGACGCCGTTATGTCTCCAGGTTCGATATTATGGATTTCTATTAAACAGAATTTGTTCACCCATTAATATTCCTTACCATCTGCCAATATCTGATTTTATTCTTCTTTATATCTCAGGTATTGAGCCGAATCTTTTGAGACATTGTTGTAAAAGGGAGAAGGTCAGCACCGAAGTACAGTCAAGTGTAATCATCCACACTGTAGCACTGTGACATTACCAGGGGGAAAAAAATTGCTTTCAGATTTCTGTTCAAAGGTTTGGGACATAATTTGACCCTGTGTGCTGTGTGAAAAAGGATATTTTGGGGCAGTAAAAAAAGTGGTTGCCTACTTTCAAACCGCTTTTCACCTTGCAGGGTTGGAAACTGGCTGCGCTTTGGTTGTGATGGTGATGGTGGATGGTAGGGGTTTTCTGTGATTGGTGCTATTCTGGACACTTCCAAGAACAGAGAGAGAGAGAAAAAAGGAGAAAAAACCTCGAAAAGCACTCTTGAAATGAAAGTAGAGCAATGCACACAAACAGCCAGATGGTTTCCAAATGATAGGCGCTTGTGTGTGTGTGTGTTTGTGTGAGCGCACTGCTCTTTTTACTGCAAATATGACTTGAAGGTTCAATTAAAACATTAGCAAGGTGCAGGGTTACTGTAATTTCATTTAATAATCCAAATCCTCTCCATTTGATGCCTTTGAACAGATTTCTTAGTATACTGAAGTTACTGTTCTTACACTTTAATGACTAATATATGTGTTTTTATGTATGATCAGGATATCAATAGTTCCTCACTGGTGATGATCAGCAGCTCGACACAGAGCTTGCTGATTGGAGCCATCAAGAGCGAGGCGAAAGGCAATTTCCACACTTCCTGCCTCACGTGTGTGTGTGTGTCTGTGTGTGTGCGTTTGTGCGTTTGTGTGAATGAAAGACTTGTCGCTCTCTCTGAGTCTGAGCTTCAGCTGTTTGTCCCGTATAATATGGAGCGAGCTCGCCTGGTCTCCTGTTCTCTCTTTTTCTTCCGCAATACACACACACACACACACACACACACACACACACACACACACACACACACACACACACACACACACACACACACACACACACACACACACACACACACCGATACAAAAAGGGCTCTGTTATCTGAAAGAGGGGAACGCGAGAAATGAACTATGGACGATTAGAAAATGAAGGAAGATTGTTTTTGATTAGCACTCGTTAATTAACTCAGCTGCTTGCCTGCCTACTCTCTAGCCAGCCCATCAACAATGTATGGCCTGACTGCATCATTACTTTAATTGTGTGTGTGTGTGTGTGTGTGTGTGAGTGTGAGAGGAATGCATGCTATAGTTCATATAGCAATCCACAGACATTTTTCTCTTTCTCGTGATTTTTGATCTTGTAGTTTTATAATGAAAAACGAATGAACCTTGAGCTCCAATTTGCTACGACGTCACACACCTTTTTGACGCTGCCGTGTGTGTGTGTGTGTGTATGAAAAATCGTTTTATGCATTTTTTTCATTAATATTCATGTTGGAAAGTGGCTGGCCTCCATAACATGCATGATTAGCGGCATGGGGGCCACAGTAGCACCACAGCGCAGCGAGCCGCCAAGTCGAATGATGAAATCGGCAATGAATGATGGATAAGCGGAAAGCACAAATTAAAGGAGAAATGAGAGAAAAAACAAAGGAGGAGAAGAAGGAGGAAGATTTCAAAGGTAAAGTAGGTGACGAGAGAAAGGATGAATGAAGGTTGCATAAATTAAAAAAAACAGTAGAGTACAGGAGTTTGTGAGCAAGACACACACACAAAAAAAAAAGACAAGAAAGAAGCCAAATCAATACTGCATAGAGGCTCAAACAAAACAAGGACATGTTTTTTAAGTGAACAAAGATGAAAGAAAGTTATGGGCACAAAAAACCAGAAAGAACAAAGGAAGGGAAGCAGGGAGCTGGGAGGGATGGAGCAATTTCAGAAGAAGATAAGATATGGAAGACGAGATTCACAAGAGCCGCAATTTCACAGTGGTGTGAGTGCCGCGGGTTTTTGTGCTGTTACGGCATTACAAGGAGCGCTTCACTTGATTGCGCATTAGACCTATTGTGGAGGGAGCCCCGCACATGTTTTATTTAGCAGGTCGGCCGCGGCATGCCGGAAACTCCTCGGCTGGAGCGGGGACGGACGTTTTGTTTGTTCTCGGGGGTCTCGGATGCAGAGCCAAGTCTCCTTACTGCTAATGGACGGAGCAGCATCAGTCAAGTGTGTCAGCCTCTGCCCCGCTCCTTCAACTACTGGCACCCGTGTCATTATCACCCGTCAAAGCTTCCACTTTGAGTTTAGTTTCTAGATTTCACAGCTACACATTATATCAGGAGGTTTCTGAGCTTTACATGAGGAGCGGTGCAGTGTGGGTTTCGTATGAACCGGCTGCCACACGTGATGCTCAGAAGGTCAAACTGAATTAAGCCGTCTCCTCTCGTCTCGCTCTGACCTCGTCCTCCGAGTCTCTGCTCGTCAACGTTCCACCCACCAGTTCCGTGGCGAAGCTCCCTCTTGATCTCTTGACCCGCAGACTACATGCAGGTTTGCAGCAGTTTGCCCTCGACACCCCCGGACCTGATAAATGAGAGACGCTCGGCTTCAAGAAAGCATTTTGTTCCGTAAAGCCGCGACGTTCATCAGGTCTGTGGTTCAGAATCACAATCACTGCATGTGCAAGTGAAAACAATAGAAATGTAGAGGATGCACTAAATGGAGAAGAAAAAAGGGAGAAAATCCCAATTATCTTGCACAAATACAAGTGCTGTACCTCCTGTCAATGCCCCATCTCTTTCAAGACAGATGGGACATTGAGCACCTTTTTATTGATCATGTGACCTCTTTCACAAATAGTAAAGATTCATTCGACACCTGCATTGTCTCGGTATTCTCAATATTGATGAACAGCTTTTGTTGTTTTTCTGCTTCCTTAGAAGTCTTTCACTGTACCTGCCGTCTCTGTCTCTCTCTTATATGAAAGCTTTTGTAGTCTGAGGGGAATCCATCCTGTTTGTACAGTAGACCAGGATCTATGTGTGATAGCCATCTTGCTGTCACTCTCACAGCTGTGTACCCCTGGGAGTCTGAAACAACACACAAGAAGAGATGGACTCTTTTAAAGGCTTAGACCGTTCGACATTGGGATTCAGCAATAAAGTGAGGGCTAGATATACAAAAGCTTTTCTACCTTTTTTTTTTTTTCATGTGCAAATAGTGCGCAACATGCGGTCTGTTTATTCCACTTGATTTATGACTATCAGTCAGAGTGCTGATGGGATTTACATGAGCCACAAGGACACTTGTTTCATGAGTAATATTTTCAGTAATAATAAGTCAAACCACAGCCAAAATATAAATGTTCTGTTGTCAAGATCCCTATGTTACTGTTTCTTCTCTGAACTTAGTGATTTTATAGAAATCCCGCAGCTAATGAGCTCCTCTTCCCTCACAGTGTGTGTCTCAGTCTCTGACGGCTGTCCAGAGCGCCGTCCACAAGCCGACTGTGTAATGAGCTACTCTCTTAGTAAATCAGATGTCGAATACACAAGCAAACACATTAAAAAAAACATTTCTTTACTTATTCCAACTTATTTGGCAGAGAATAAATGAACTTGCTAATGTTTTGATTAAAATTTACTCATTTTTTGCCAAATAAAATAGTCGGTTACAGGACAGTTTGAATATGGAAGCATAAGTACACGTCCAAGTGGATTTAAACCTTACTCACAAAGCCTTTCTGCCTCTAGAAGTGAAGGCAAGAAAACTTCATATTTGTTCATCAGCTGTGTCTGAACTGTAAAATAAATAAAGGGGTGGTTGGGGCTCAAGTGATAGACCTCCATGTCTAGCAGGTTTAGTGTTTTATTCCCAACGCCTCTTGACTCTTAACGGCCAGGCCAGCACCTGTGTGGTAGCTTTCCACTGTCTGTGTTTGTGTGTGTGTGTGTGTGTGTGTGTGTGTGTGTGTGTGAATGAATGCAAATTGCACAGCATTTTGGATAAAAATGTTACATAAATGCAGTGTTTTTACAAAAATCTATTGAATTAATCATTTGTATCTTAGAGCAGTTTTAAAATGTCAACGTGTGAAACATGGCCGACGCTAGTTCCAGCAAAACCATAACTTTGATGTACTGTTGTCTGCATGCCGCTTCGTTGAACATTCAGCCCAGTTTCTCCTCGATGTGGAGCCACTGGCCTGCATGTGTGTCTGCGTCTCGGTGGACCCCCTCACTAAACTGGCTCATTATCTCACACACTGTGATCATTAGAGAGACGTCCCGGGAGACACACACACTCAGGTGAAAACCCACGGGAGGCAGACTTTGGGGAACGGGACAGTGCGGCACACGCACGCACGCACGCACGCACGCACGTACACACACACACACACACACACAGAGGAATGCTGACGGTTATTCTTGCGCTACCAATTTGCCTCAAAAGGGTTTTTTTACCCCGTTAAGTTGGATTTCTGTTACCTGTCACATTGATAGGCTCTTAATAATGAAACATACACAGGGTACGTGGGCGAACCAGGGAGAGAGGCAGAGAGAGGGAGAGAGAGAGGTGGGGGGTGAATTAGAGAGAGGAGGGGACATTCACAGATGTTCCTGACTCTAGAAAATTGGGCAGACAGCTGGTCTGTAATAACAAAACTAACTGAGCAACACTCCCCAGCAGCTGTGTGTGTGTGTGTGTGTGTGTGTGTGTGTGTGTGTGTGTGTGTGTGTGTGTGTGTGTGTGTGTGTGTGTGTGTGTGTGTGTGTGTGTGTGTGTGTGTGTGTGTGTGTGTGTGTGTGGATATGTGTGTTTGTTTGCCATCTTTTTGCCATTGTTCCAATTTTTGTGTGTGTCTCCTTGGATTCTTCTCTCACTGTGTATATTCTTTTTAACTATGTATATATATTTTCATTTTGTGCATGTGTGTGCGCAGCAAGCGTGTGTGTGTGTGCATGGCATGCATGTGTGTACAGTAGTTTTCTAGGCTATTAGGCTGCTGACTGAGGTATACAGTACAGCGCTATTGGTGGGCCAAAGATAAGCTCGGGGATTGCTGTGCCGCTGGGCCCTTTGCAGGAGCCATGATAATGCTCTTCTGTCAGCTTCTGTGTGTGTGTATGTGTGTCTGTGTCTGTGTGAGCTCATGTGTACTTATAATTTTCTATACGTGCACGTAGTGCAGGTATTCCTCACGTAGTGGAGACATAAATCTGTTCCGTTTGTGTGTGTGTAACTTTCTTTTTTTTTTTTTTTGCTGTGCCAGTAATTGTAGGTTGCAGCTTTATAGAACTTTGACATTATGGTTTGAGTCCTGTGTATTTCTGTGCATGTATATATGTGTGTGTTTTAAGGTTTTTTTCCACTGTGTGGTATAAATTATCGCAAAAACAATTAGTTGATTGAAGGGGACATATAATGCTCATTTCCGGTTCTATGTTTTCATTCTGCTTGTCCATTAGAGTGACTTTGCATGATTCATTGTTCAAAAAACTTTTAACTAAAAAAAACAATCTAGCCCCTCAGTTCAGCCTGTGTCTTTACAGGCAGTTTTAGCTCCTGTCTCTTTATGGACCTCCCTCTGATGAGACTACTCTGTTCTGATTGGCCAGTTTTTAGAAAGCATGCTCAAGGCAACTGTATCAGAGTCATGTTAAGTTACCGCTGATGCAAACCAAACATTACCTGCTTAACTGCTTCATATTAGAAGCTTTTAAATGACTTTTTTGTCGCAGAGATTACTTCTACATATGTTTACCTCATTATTTGACACGTTGGCTGTTTTTAATATGAACATCCAATATTGTTACACTATATATGTGAAAATACAGTAAATCATAATAGATCCATTTAATTTATTAGTTGCTTCTAGTTTTGTTTTTTCCGTGAAGTCAAAAGTGAGGAGTTGCAGCTTTTCCTTATCTCATGTCATTACAAACGGAGTCCTATGAAATAAGTAATAACAAAGATGATCAGCAGCCTGAGCTGAAAAGTTTTACAGTGGATTGGATTGTCAGTCATGATGAGTCAGCAGCATCCTGGCGGTAACAGAAGTGTGTTTCATAAAAAGTGTACACACAAAATCCATGCAAACATCATTTCCCTCACCTAGATTGGTATTCATGAAAAAAGGATGTCCACACCTCACACATACTTCAGACCAGGCATGATATGATATAAGGTTGAGATGGAAAAATAATGATGAGATGGCATCTATATCGCTGTTTTTATTGTTAGCCAGCAGTGAGTGTAATTTTTCTATTTTTTATTTGTGCCCTTAACAAAGTGTAAATATCAATCAAAACCTGATATATAAACCAAATGTAGATGTTTTTTTGTGATTAGTTTCATATTTCTTTCATTAGCGGCATCATTTTATTTCCCTGTTATGTTCTTTTCATGTTATCTATTACTGTGAAGCTCTTTACTCATTACTGTGATTACTGTGTTATCAACACAAATACTAATGATGATTAAGGTATCAGTGCTGATAGTGGTTTACAAGTACATCTTGAATCAATGATGCATGTGCCATGAATAGTCACAGCTGTTCTGGCATTGTTGGAGAATCATGTTGATGGCAAAACTGGTAAAATTGCACTTTATCTTCTTTGCTCATCTCTTATTGTCAGGTCCAATGTGTGGTAGAGAAGGCAGATGATACACATATGAGTTATTATGGGAGAAGATTGCGTGTATGCAATTTTTGCAATCTGGGACTTGGAATGGTAAAATGAATTTTAGAAGTACAAATCATAAAAAGTCGGTGTTAATTAAGAAAGGTTTTTAATGAGTATTTGATCAAGATGTACTTATCAGTGGCAGCTATCATAAGAGCTTATCAGCTTTTTTAATCGCAAAAAAATGCTGTCTTTTTATTTCCTTTATGCATGAAGGATCATCTTTTATGAAAGGAAGGAATTGTCAATTTCTTGATTAAGCCATATTTAAGAGTTTCTGAGCTTCTCTTTTTCATACTCTGAATTGATTTCTCCTTCAAATCTTTCTTCAACCTCTTGATGATTTCCATCAAGCTCACTGAAATATTTTTTGGAGGTTAAAGGACATGATTCTTAGAAAAATTGCACCCAGTCCTAATCCACCCTTCTCTAAACAAGCACTGGTATGTTTTCCTTGATCGGGGCCACCCAGGTACCACCCTGGTACCGAGTGAACATCAACTGTTCCAAAGGTATAAAAGAAAGAAGTAACTATGGTCGACCGATTTCATCCATTAGTTCTTGTTTGTGTTCCAGTACCTGACTGTTATTCTCAGCCACTTTCCCCCTACAGTCCTATCTATTTGGAATTACAATGAGCTGACCGACTTCATCAATACCTGCCTCACTCTGTCTAGACATTCAAACACTTGCTGGGGGTTCACTCTTTATCTAATCACGGTCCAGCTGTACATTTTCTAAAGATCCTCCCCGAAGAGCCATCACCACAAGTTTATTTGCGCTCCGCTGAGCCTTCGGACATGCTGAACTTCTGTCTCTGTACTTTATTGTCCCTTTCTCTCTCTCTTTGTCTCTGCTCATATCTTCCCAATCTCTCTCTTCTAGCCTTAGTGTGTTTTTTCTAGGTGTTAGCTGTATGTGGCTGCAGTGAAATAACGGTGCTAATTTGCTTTTGTGGAAGTCAAAACACAATCCGTCTCCCAACCACCCCTCTGCAAATCTACAGAGCTCAGACTTTAGCTAAGTTCTGCTGTTCTTTGCTGAAGGAACCCGATTAGTTGATGTTTATGGGCTTAGAAGAGACGCTTTAGGCTCTGCTGTGATGACTTCAGCCGGTTAGCAAGCTACAGTAGTGCAAAAAAAACCAATAAGCGCCATCTGAGGAGAAAAACAGTAAAACAAGCAATGGTGGGAGAGGGGAAGTTAGTCATTTTGACAGAACAGTTGGAAGTTTTCTTAGAGACTGCTTACATTATTTTATAGTATATTCACAAACTAGAGTATTTGTGTGCTTATGCATCTTTCTGTGGGTGTGTGTTTGTGTGCATTTCCCTGCGTGACTGTATGTTCTTCTCTGTAATGTGCATGAGTCATATCTCTGTCGGAGTGTGACATTAATTAAATAAAATGGAGATTCATGGCTCTTGCTGGGCTGGTAATGTGAATATTATATAGATTTGCTGCTCCCTGTGTGTTGTTTTCTCTCCGCTAAAACAAAAGCATCAACCAACCGCAGGTGTCACAACTCGCTGCAGAAGATGACACAATGTGCATAATTGGCAGAAACTACTGTTTATAATTGGGCGTGAAAAAAGTTTTCCTTTGCAGTGTGTGCTTCTGACATGTCTCAGTTTCCGTACATCTGTGTAAATGCAGCTATGCTCTCGCTCTTTCTTTCTCTCTTGCAGCTCTGTCAGTGTTGCAGTCGAGTGAAGAACAGGCCCCTGTCCCTCAGAGTAAGTGCATGGGTGACATCGAAGAGCTGGCCGCCAGCTACGAACGCAAACTAATAGAGGTGAGAGCTGTCTCTAGTCATTCTTTACTACTGGATACTCATGAACGAAGTGACACAGTTCTGTGTTCCAGATGTTGATTTTTCCCGCTGGGTAACAAATTATTGTAAATTGCAGAATTGCACAATGTTTTACACATACCATCGGCAGCATATGCTTATTTACTTTCTAGACCTTGTTAGATAAGAAGATTGATACGACTCTGTCTAATAAATATGAAGCTGGAGCATCAGGTGATTAACTTAGCATTAGCTTAGCAAAGTCACAAAGTCTTGATTGAGTTGAGTTCAGCTGATTAAACAAAAAAAAACATTTTAATTAAAACAAAGCAAAACTGAATTGATAAATAATTGTAAAAAAGTTAACATTTTATTCAAATATAAAAATTCAAGGGAATTAAAGACAATTTGGACTGATAGGCAAAAGGTGGAAAGAGCTAGTCTCCGCTGGTTGCCCAGCAACCTCACAATATTGATAAGATTCCAGGAGGTTACTGGCTTTAGTAAGAAATAGTCTAGCACATAACCCGTGTTAAACCACAACATGTCGTTTTTACACTGTGTTTTTTGTACTAATTAAACAAACGAGATATAATGAAGGGAGATTTAGAGGAGCCAGGAGGTGCTTTTGTTCAGCTTTAGAAGGAACCAGGCTAGCTGTTTCTAGTCTTTATGCTAAGCTAAAGTGAATATGTGTAGTACCAAACTCTTCTTTTAAACCTCAATATTTATTTGTGAAATTATGTCAGCTTCATGTAATTACTATAAATTAATAAACCATGGTTTGCACACTTGCAGGTTGTCGTTCCACATAAACCCAGACTGCCTCTAGTTCCAAACAGGAAGTTGATTTTTCAGTCTTCAGTTTATCCTGTTTGCTTTACTGAGGAGTACAAACATGATTTTTTACTTCTGCACTTCATTCTTTGTATCATCTGCCAGCGCCAGAACCTCAAACAGCTTTAGCTGTGTTTGCTCGAGAAGAGTCAGGCAGTTCACTAGATTTCTGCCAAAGTCCCAGCTGCTGCCGCACAAATGTAACAGAAAAAGCTGGGGCCAATAATCTTGTTTGTTGACAGTAATTTAATTTCTGTGTGGTAATGATTTATTGATGTTACAGAAGCACTTGGAGCTTTGCATAGAGACATACCTGAATTGGTATTGAATTAGCAAGCCAAGTTAAAGAAAAGATGTTAGAGCATGTTATCAGGTTTTTGGTCAGTTGAGAGCTGTGCAGGGAAATGGAAAATGGAAAATCCGCACCAGGCTACTCGATTCAAATAAAGCAGATTTGTACTTTCTGTAGCTTCACTGAAACTCAAAACTCTTAACTACACCAAGAGCTATTCCCTGAGCAGGTCCCCCGCAAGTATATTGATTACTGTGCATGTGGAAAAAATATCTAATAATTGGACATTGGGCAAAATTGTGCCAACTGTGTGAGTGATGATGGGGGTGTGTGTCTGGTTTACTGCTAGACTGACCAATCAGGTAACAGCTCCAATGAGAGTGACATCAGCAGAGTAAAGTAAAGGTAATGTCTAGTGAGGTTTGTGGAGGAGGAAGGGGTTGGGTGGCGGGGTCTAAATGAATAATTTATAATAAATTATTCCACTTGTGTTTGGCCAAACTGTGTTTTCACTTATTCATGCACATGTATGTGTGATACATTTTTAATGGTATTTACTTATTTATTTGTTCATTTGCTTGACTGTCAGTCTCAGTTGAGTTTTCACAGCGAGGTTGAAAGACGGCTGTGAGGCAACGTGGGCTCTCTCCTGGTCCCAGGCCAGCCAGGCCTTGGTGGCTTTGTTTGAAAGAGCCCGTCATGCAGAAGGCAGCTGTTTTTCTTTTTCCCTGATATTTAACAAGTTGTCTAGCAGAAATACTATAAAATGTTACAAAGTGGCTGCAGTGGAAATGCTAGTGCTGGCTCTTCGGCTAATGATATCCGCAAGTGTCATAACCACAAAGGAGAGGGAACAAGAAAGACGTGCATCACGAAGGAGATACAGGATGTTCTCATTATCGTTCAGCCACTGTGATGCTTTCAACAATCTGGTTTCTTGGGAGTTGACATAACATTCGAATAGGCAGTGAAACATAATGTTTCTATGAAATAGGTAAGAAAGAAGAAGATCGAGGAATGTGTGGCTTTCACTGTGTGGGTGTGTGTGCTTGTATGTATGTGTGTGTGTTTGTTCATTCAGGGTCAGCAGCATTACTGTTGGCCGTGATGTGAGGATTCAGAAATTGTGTGATTTACATGAGCAGCTGTCAACACTCCTGATTCAGCTGACTTGCTTTAGCAACTGAGACAAAATCTGACTGACCAAGTTATTGATTTTTGAAAATGTCACATCGAGCCTCGTTGGATACATACAGACCTGCCAGACACAAATAAATATTGGACGAGGCTCAGCCTTCATTAACCTGGGAAACACGCCCGTGTTTGTGACCTGGCTCAGCTTTTAATTTAATGATGGTAATGCATTGTATTGACTCTGACTTTATTTATATTTGAGCCAAATCTCAAGGCGCTCTGTGCTCTTTTCCTGCTGCGTCCTCATCTGTTCATGTGTTCTGCCAGGCTGTGAACTGTGCCCACAGCATGAAAAGCAAGTCTCTGAATAAATGATCTAAATAAAAGGCATGTAAATAAGGGTCAGGCAACAGGACAAACGTTTCCTGTTGGTCACGGTGACCCCTTTCACAGGCAACAGCCAATTAATTTGGGTTGGGGGTACAGTAAGGAGTTTTAAGCACAACATCCACCCATGTGATGTCTTGATGTCAGATGAATTGTTTTATGCTTTGTAGGACATTGTTCAGGCATAAGCTATCACTGAGTGAAGCTTAATAGAGCCGCTTCTTTTTGAAACTACTGATTGCTGCATTTAAGGAATCAAATGTGAAGCTGACAAAACATAAATATAAAATAACTTATTCGACTGATTTGAATTGGTAAAAATATATATCACAGAGTCTATTATGTTAGAATTCTACTATAATTATATAGTACTGATTCAGAAACAGTCAGTATTTTAGACATCAGCACGCACAGAGCTACATTAATATTCATTTGGAGTCGTGTTTCTGTCGTCCTGATGAATCTAAGCCCAATATTATTCATTTTTACTTTTTTTACCAGCTCTGTTTGGTTTCCGCTAACTGAGGTACACTTGAAATTTTGCTGTGTGAAACCAGAGCAAACAAACTATAGGTGTGATAACGCCCTAAAACATACTGCAGAGCTACAGGGGACTGCAGTGATAATCATCTACACCCCTCTCACGTTACACATCAAACCTGGCAGTTCCTTCTGGTGTATCTGCCAATTACTACAGAACATGATTAGTGGTATAGTTACTTTCTCACTGATTTATTGAACACAGTTTAACCTCAGGTCAAATGTCTGAATTTTCACAGGTTAACTTGCACTTACTGATTAAGAAACTTTTCTAACTATGTTAGAAGTGCAGCTCAGTAGGTACCACTGTCAGTTTAAAGAAATAAAGTCTTTAGTTTAACCAGCAGAGCCAACTCTGTGGTGTCTTTATGTTCTTTCCCTTTGGTTTCCTGCAGACACATCTAGGTCAAGTGATTTGGAATATTTGTTATCAGGTGTAAATCCGAGTGTGACTTTTTTTTGCCATTTTATGCCCTCGTATCGGTCCAGAGTGTCTTAAGACCAAGATGGACTAATACACAGTTCAGTACAGGAAGGACTCTGGGAGGACGTGTTCATTTTTAACTGTGAATGATTTCAGGGTCTTCTCCTGCTGCCATCTTCCTCACTTCTTCTTTCTTCTTCTGCTCTCTCCTCTCACTGCTTGTCACTCCTGGTTTCACATCCCCTCCTTCACTCCTCAGCTGTGACAGTGAGGAAAGCAATATTAGGTGTGTTCACATAAGCGTGCGTACATTCACCATGTGCGATGTGCAAATTCACATCCATATGAGTGGGATTTCTCACATGAAACTGCACGGATGTCTGATCTAAGTGGGTTTAAAAAGCTATCGAGAGTAGGAGGGGACTTTAACATTTCCCCATGGAACAAGCCTGTCTGAAGTGAAAGATGATGGAAAAAAAAGCAAGCAAATGACAGATGAATGCATAGACGGAAAAAAGCAACAAAGAAAGACAGTGAAACTACAGTATAGGAAACTCAAGGGGATGGAGGCATAATGGTCGTATTCTCTTCTTCCTTTGTGGACAGCATTTTAATTTCCAGCTTTATTGCGTGGTACTTTACATTGTCTGTGAGTAATAAAAAACAAATTGCACAATGCAGTGAACATGTCCGCTGAGGTTTCTGGGACACAGCAAAAACTGGATGACATTGATCTGTGAGTCTGGAGTGATGAGGGAAAGGGCAGACAGTTAGTGATGTAACACATCCTCTTATCAGTGCACACAGGCTGTCGGTGTCATCCAGAAGGTTTACAGTACAGCACCAGCTCTCTGAACTTACTGTATAGGCCTCGCTGGGATATGACTGTTGATTTTTCATTACACTTTTAATCAGTTCTCAAACAGAAATAGCTGCATGGATTTGGCATTTTGTTATTATTACTGTGCAGTACAGTGTGCCCTTTTTTACAGAGGAAGTTTATAAGACAGAGGCTTTATCACTCGTGCTTTGAGATGAAACAGAGACGAGGGGAATAACAGCCTCTCCTTTTCAGATGTTCAAACTCACAAGGAACCTTTTAAGCCATTCGTGGCAGTTGTTAAAGAGACGTTCAAAGACTCTTTTTGAGGGAAGTCAGGGTATGTTGTAGAAAAACAAATTTAGTGCTAAAACTGTGCTGAATGCTAATTGAGAAAAACCTTAATAAAATACATCAGAATTATGTCAAGGACAGACTATCAGATTTATAATTAAACATTTTAAATTCACAATCATATACACGACCATCTGTTGTCATGTGTCTGAGGTTCCATGTTTAGTTCTCATGATGACAACTGAGCAAACTCTTGCTGAAAAAGACAGGATAGAAGGAGAAAAATAATTCTTTGGGTTTATCCAAACCAAAATAAGACTAAAACAGATCATTTAGTTTACCTTCACTTTTTCATTTTCTTTTACCACCTATGCTCTAGACCAGTGGTCTCCAACCCTGCTCCTGGAGAGCTACTGGCCTGCATGTTTGAGGTATCTCCCCACTCTACACACCTGATTCTAATAATTAGCTCGTTATCAAGCGGCTGAAGTTTGTCAAGGGGCTTGATAACAAGTTAATAATTAGAATCAGGTGTGTAGAGTGGGGAGCTACCTAAAACATGCAGGAGCAGGGTTGGAGACCACTGCTGTAGTTGCCAGTCAATCACAGGGCTAACATATATTATAAAGACAGATGACAATTCACATTAACACCTACAGGCAATTTAAAGTCACCAATTAACCTAACCTAAGCCGGAGGACCCGGAGAGAACCCACACAGACATGGGGAGAACATACAAACTCCACGCAGAGGGGCCCGAGTCGGCTCAGCATCCTCTTGCTGTGAGGCAACAGCGCTAAACACTGCTCCACCGTGCCACCCATTTAATTTACACGCATGTGTATAAAATGTAATGAGGCCTTGTGGAATAATAAGAGAAAATACAACTGCAGGTGCCTCCCTTTTAGCTTGAAGTTAAATTAATCATGACATAAGGTGATTAAAATCGCCTGAAAAGCTGTAAAGATAAATGAAGTGATTAGTATGACTTATCAATCTGTGTCTGAACAGCAGGTCTATATTATAGTTTACTGTAGCCTCCAGAAATAACAGACAGATTTTCCGAATAAAACGGGTTAATCAGCTAATTAGAGCAGAGATCCAACAGAATGGTCTGAAGAGATAACATCACTGTGCAAACTAATACTCGTTTTGTAATTTGTCCATTTGGCTCGTGAACAAAATGGGTTGACTGGATGAAAAAAGGCAGAAATCTCAGCAGCATGTGTGAAATAACTCTCTCAAGCCCATGCAAATGCAGTACGTCTGCCCACTGTCTGCTATGGAATAGTCTTACTCCAAGAACCTTCACATTTAAATCATAAGAAGCTGCCTATGATAATTAAGGTAATTTAGATGTAGTGGAGAGTCGTTTTTGCTCCAAATTGAGGCCTCATTACATCATATAGTAGTACTGTAAACTGACTCGTCTATAGCTCAGAGGCTGGATCATCCTAACCCAAATTCTCCAGCAGACGTCTGACTCATACAGTATCCAGTAAGCTAACAGACTCTAAGTACATTAGGAGGCTTGTGACCATAGGCGCCTGAGCAACAGAGCAAGTGGAGCAAATGCGTCCCCAATTGTATTTTTTTGCTACCCTAGTTTTTGCCTTTTTAAAGATAATATCATCATCATACAGTCCTTGCAATCAGGTGATTATATTTAAGCAGCCTATATTAAAAAAGCAAGAGAGCAAGCAATAAATAAATCATACTTTTTTGGACCACCCTTTGATGGATCGGAGCAGACTGACAGACTCACAGCGCCAAAGTTTCTGAATTAACAGAAGCTTAAGTCAAGCTTCTGTGGTGGAAAGTGACTTATTTAGACTTCTATGGACTACTTTGCTTTAGTTTAAGTTTTAATTAAACTTTGGATGGAATATTTTTTTAATACGAGGACGCACCGCTCCGTGTAATGATCTCTCATCCAGTCGCTCTGCTTTGTGCTTTCATCATTGTGATTATTCTCTCATTTTTCTCATACGGGGCAAATCAGAGGCACAAGTTTACTCCAAAGAGGGGTTTCACAAAAAAGTCTAGACCTCGACTTAAAGGCCCTTTTTAGTCTTCAGGAGCAAAATCATCTTCTGAGATGTGCATGAAAATATTCCTTGATTTGAGATAATGTAGGTCAAAATGATCTCCTGTATAACATGAAATCAACAGCAGCTGTCGGTGCTGTTGAAAATATCTCCCACTAGAAGCTGTGGGTAAAATAAACCGGTGGGATTGGAATTAGATTGTTGCTTTGAGGCCATTTCACCTTCCTCACCACCACCAATTATGTGTCTTTCCAAGTTTGCTCACCCATTTAAAAACTGCTTGTGACTATGCAGTTACAGTATATATATATATATTGTTTTGTTTTCCCACGGTGTATTTTTATATCTGCTGCGTTGTATTGATAAGTTGAAGGAGGGAGGCTGCTGTTGGAGGATAGAGAAGAGATATGGGTCAAAACTTCCAGTGGGATCAAGGATTCTCTCTTTGATCCGCGAGCTCATTAATTAACCATAAACAACATCAAGAACAAGAACAACAATTACAAGCCACCGACTCAGAATCTCCTCTGTTCAGAGCGGAGATGCGGTAATAACCGAGAGAACATGAACCCATATGCCAGTAAAATGCCTGTTGTCTTTGCTGTGTAATGCAAGTGAATGTGACCCTTGAAAAGCCAAAATACTGCATAATGCATGCTATTCTTCTCAGAATAATGCAGGTGATGCTGCTTTGAAGTGTTCATGCATGTACCGAGTACAAAAGCCTTTCTAGGCCTTATTACATTTACTTTTCCTTGAATCATTTTTGTGTTTTATGAGAATACATATAAACATCTCTTCTGTATGTCCAGATTTTTGTCCAGACTGTAACAACATTTTCTCTAATGTCTTTGAACACAGCAACACAATGCAAATCTGTGTTTCGGTTACAATTCATAGGCATTTTATTCCTATTTTGAATGAATGTTTAAATACCTACAGTACAGTACAACTATAACACCAGTATTAAATGTTAATGTTACTGCTACGGAGGTGGATGTTGAAGTCATACATTTCATCTCTGCTGCTGCTACTACTGAGCTCAATGAGGCAGTGACTGCTCAAGTCATTCATGATGCTTTTGAAGCTGTGCGGTAGAAGTCTGTTTAACAGTTCTTACTTGCTTAAAGCGCTTTTTTCCAGTCTTGCTACCGTCTAGCTTTCCATTTTTGTGTGTCACATACACAGTTTACAATAATACCAACGGCACATTTACTACTCGAAAGTCTTAGCAATTGTTTTTTGACAACAATGGTTCCTTAATTTCAGACAGAAGTAGAAAAAAAGCTATTTTGCATTAGCATAACGCTGTTTGGCTGTTTAGTTTAGATACTTCTTTCTTTAATGATTTCACACAATTAGTGACTGTGTGTACTGATGTTATGGTTATTAAAGAAAAGACATGACTAATTAATGAGTTTGGCTAACGTAACACTATCTCAGATAATGTTAACATTGCTGCTAACGCTACCCTAAACTCTTATAGCATCCAGAGCTAGCTTCCACACAGTGAAGAAATATTACAGTGGATGTGTTTGTCGTGAATAACAAAAATTTTAACCTGTAACCAAAGAAACGAACGTAGTTACACAGTTTAGCTTTAGAAGTAACATGGGTTACCCCAAGCTAGTTAGCTAGACATGTTGCAGCATACGTTGGAGCAGATAAACTTGCTGTTTAAGCCACAACACTTTAGCATGTGGAGAAATCCAAAGTTTGACAGAACTGCTGCGCCTACTCATAGTTGCTAAGCTATGATTGAACAATTTCTGTCCAGAGTAGGGATTTAGTGAAAACTAAATGATCATAGAGATGCATTAGCTGCTACTTCACAACAAAACAATCTTAAATCACTGTCATTTAGCCTCATGGAAGCACAGACTCATGCATAAATAAATGAAAACATAGCCATGTGCTGTGATAATCCGTAACTACTGTACCAGATGACTGTCAATTAATTCCCTGTCTTCATACTGGCAAATTCTGTCGCTGTACATCAAAATTTTGGCTCTCACTAGTGGAAAGTGACAATTTTTAAAAAATGTAAACCTAATCTTAATCTGTCCCCATACTTCTTGGATGTGTAGACTTGGAGAACATGCACTAAGTCAGGGCTTTAGTTCCCCTAATGTTCATCCGGTTTTGATGAAAACACCCCAAAATGAAAGCTGACAGACTGTACTTCAACATTGTCATCACTGCAGCGTTTCAAAGTAATAATGCTACATAACCAAAAAATGCGTGATCCAAGTGCTCATGGAGCTGGCTGTGTGATGCAGCAGTGACAAAGAGTCTGCGCCTGTACCACGGGCCAGATTTAGCCTCTTCTATAAACTCCTGTTTCTGTCTTTTCTATTGGTCCATCTGCCGCTCTCATGTGCTCACGCTTCTTAACTCGTCTCTCTCTCTTTCTCTCTTCTTGTATCTTTTTTTTCACCTCAGTTCAGAGTGGACAGCACAGCTTGTGATGTCTATATCAGTCCTCCCTCACACTTCTTTTCTTCCTTCTTTTCCCCATCTCTCAGCTATGTCTCTTCCTGTTGAGGAGCAGCTGTGCTGAAGTGAGTCAGAGAGACAGATAGAGACCCAGTCTGCGTTTGGATTTACATAGTAGCCCCCCGTATTGGCCATATTCTGGCTGAGGCCTCACCCAGTTTAAGATGCTTAAATGAACGTTTGATACCCTGCGACTGGGTCTCCCTTCTGCCATGAATAAAAAAAGATGAAAGAAATTTCCTTTCAAGCCGCGCTGTCCTGCTCACTGTGAAATCCCAGTCGTAATGTGAACATTAAGAACTGCCAGCCATTAGGTTTTATTTAACATCACAGTACATGATATTACTCCATATCCTGAAGACATGAACATTTCATTTTTCTAATATATGTTTCTATTGAATTGGAAAGGAGACAGTACCCAGGATTTAACTTGAGGAAATATAAAGTTCAAAGAAGTATTTACATCAAAAAGAATTAAAGTAGACTGAACTGTATTCGGGGGCAAAATGCAAACTGTGTAATAGTGACAGTGACACTGGTTTCAGTCTGGATGAGATATGTTGGACAACTTTCAGGAATGTGTTCTTTTTCAAATATTTTATATTTATTTATATTTTTTAACTCTGAGATAAAAGCAAACATAGTTTTGAAATTACCTCTAAAAACATGATTTGAGTGTTTTGTTGAAGTTACTTGCTTTTTTTGGCCACAAAACTTAAAAATGTGTTCGTGAGATGAACAGTTGTGCAGATTGTAATCCTTGAAACAAAGAAATGAAAATGAATTAATAAGTAAATAAGGATGTATTATCAAAGTTGTGTTTAGGGCTGCAACTAATGATTATTTCATTATTGATTAATCTGTTGATTTGTTTCGTTATTAGTTGTTTGGTCTATAAAATACCAGAAAATCATGAAAAATATTTGTCACTGTTTCCCAAAGCCCAAGATGCCATATCAAATGTCTTCTTCTGTCCCGATCAACAGTCCATGACTCAAAAATATTCAGTTTACTGTCATATAAACCAGAAGATATTCACATTGGAGAAGCTGGAATCAGAAAATTGGACCTTTTTCCTTCAAGAACGGTTCCAAACAAAGAATTGATAATGAAAATAGTTGTCAATTAATTTAATAGTTGGCAATAAACCAATGAATTGACTTATTGTTTCAGCTCTAGTTGTATTTAAAGTAAGTTGCGTCTGTATCTTCTGCCATACAGAAAGTATCCTTGTTATGCTGCCATTTACAGATACAGACCTCCGCTCCACCAGACGCCAACTTATAATCAAGAATATAAAGAACAGAGGTTTATTTAATGAGAACATCCCAAGTACAGAGGCCACAGCACCCTGATGAGGGCAAGGTAGCTATAAAAAATAAAAAGTGTTTTAATTTTGATGACACTGACCCCAGATCAAGTGAGTTAAGTACTTCTGTTGAGAAGAGTTTTCACTGTGAGTGTAAATGCTGCAGCTGTATGACCCTGTGAGCATCAGCTCTCTCTTCCTGTCCTCTTCTTGCCCCTTGTCTCTCCGTCTGAACACACTTTTCATATTCTCACCCTCGTCTTGACCTCATTTCCTTTCACCCCATTCTTTGCATGTGTCCCGTCTAATGAAGGTTATTAGGTTTTGGGTCAGGTATACTACTGCAGATCTTGCTCTCCTTCTTTCTTGTGTGCCTTTTTCGGAAGGTGTGGGGGATGCTCAGCCATGGCTTTCTTATCCACCTTTTTATTCAGGCCAGCTCAGATTAGCGCAGCTCAGATCAGATGATTTATCAGAGGAGGCACACAGAGATTCCAAAAAGAAGGGAGAGCATAAGAGAGGAGGAGGATAAGGCGTTCAGAGAAGGAGGTGATTGTTTGTGTATGTGGTCTTGCATAGGCTACTTTCAGGGACAAATTTCAGACTAAAGACTGGTAAATTGGCAATGTCTTGTCCAATGGGGACAAAAGCTGTGTCCCTAGTTGGGAAAGATCTGATTATTGGGTCAGTGTTTAAAGTTAAGCTAAGGGCTTGGCAAGTAGTAGATATGATTAGGGTTAGGGTAAGTCTCCACGAAATACATTTAATTTCATGTAACGTCCCCAAAAGTGACCTCGGACAACATGTGTGTGTGTTCATGTGAGGGAGCGTTCGGTCAGCATCACTTGGGTGGCGGTTAGCCGTGAAGACTCCAGCAGTGCAGACGATTACATCATACCAAGCAACCCTTCAGGCCAAACATAATGTCTGATAGCAAACAGCACTGCATCACTGCTCGGATTTGGCCCCATTTTCAGCCATACTAGGTCATTAAACCTTACCATACATAAGATACATTAACTCTGAATGTATGCAACAGATTACATAATAATCACTATTCACTGTAAAAGCTAAACTGAGCCTGGTTTTTTTTTTTAAATAAAACATGAAGGATTGTTATTAGTACAGTAGATGACGAAGCTGCTGTTATATGGAGTGAAATATAAAAATATTCTCAGTATTTGATTTGTTGTGTTGATCCTTACAGACTCTTGGTGTGTTTTACAATTTCAACAAAAGTAAAACTGTCTTTGTATTTTGGCCCATTGTCATACATTGCATTAAATACAGTAAATGATACCAATTTGCTATTGCTACATAAAGAATAAACCAACCTGGGTGGTAATATTAACTGCAGAGCATAGTTTATAGTACATTTGTCATTATTAATCACAGTGAGAGATGATGTGTTGTGAATAGGATCAGTTCAGTTATTTTTTACCTTTCACAGTCAGCCCTCTTATTTTCATTTAGGTTAACTTTGTATTCTGTGAATAGTACAAATTAGCCCATAGAAAATATACTTTATGAAGAGAAATGACTTAAGCTGTGGAAAACCATTAACCAGTTAAAATGCATGTTTTACTTGATTTGTTATATTATAATTTTTTATTTATTTAAAGAAAACATATACCCAGAGGAAGTATAATGAATGTTGTCTGACTTCTTGTAAGTTTGTTTCTAAAATTTCCAGTCCTCATAAATGCAGTGACTAACGCTCCAGTGTATGCCTACATAAAAAACAAATTAAAGGCCTAATAACTTTATTCTTACACACACATACTGAATACTTTTCTTTCCTTATAATCCACACATTTGCAAAGCTGATTTCTTTAAAGAAAATGTTGAGACCTGAATTGTTTACATCCGCGTTTGCTAGCTCTCAGTCGTCTTCTTCCCTGCCTTTACTTGGTGTTTACTGTGTTTCTTGGCTCATTACCGCCACCCACAGTTAATCAGTGGAATTAGCACGAGATGGACCGCAGGAATGTGCATCAAATCGGCCACATGCTTCAACTACAGACAAAGAAAATAGCAAAGCAAAGAGCCACTGATTAAAACAGTGTTTTAGAGCCTTTATAGCTAGTTGGTCAGAAACTCCACGGGGTACCTTTAAACATTCCATACTTTAATATTTGTTGAATTAATCGGTTAGACATAGGTGCTTTAACTTGTGAAGTTTCCAGGCGAAACCCATGAAAAGAACAATGTACTTACACAAGGTAATGGAAGTATTTATCCCTTTAGTAATTAGCTACATGAAACTGGTCGATCACTGATGTTTTTCCAAGTACTGAGCTGTGATATTTCAGCATTTCCCAGCTCAGTAAGGTTGTAAACATGTTGCTGATTTTGCCTGTCCCAGCTCCCCTGATGGGACATTGCATTGCATTCTGGTCACTTTTGCTCCTGATCTTTGATTGTTAGATGGCCTTAGGGGCTCCCTGCCTGAGCCACATGGCCATGTCTTCAAGGCTCCACGTAGGCTGTAGCCTAAATCAGACAAGAGCAGCCTGTCAGGCCTCTACTTTGCTGACTTGAGCTGTCAGGTTTATTGTGATGTTTTTATGGTTTTCCCACTGAAAGCTTTTCAACTCCAAACTGCACCGGCTTGAAGGAAATTGTAAGCCAGTCCATCACCTTCAACACTAACAAGTTCCCGTTCAGGTTGTGAGTGTCAGGGGAGAAAAGCTTTAGTGCAAGTAGACACACATACATATTTGAACACGCACACACGATTGTGCACTACTGTTAGAAATAATATAATTTCTCTAGCCTGCAATCCAATTTATGTCATTGTTTGTTGTTATTTTCTATTTCTCGTCTTTGTTGTTTAATCATTTGTGCAAATAAACTAAACTCTAAACCTAACTCATTCTGATGTTGCCCTTTAGCTCTTGAAATGTCTCCACAGCCATTTTGCACTGTACCGATCTCTATTTCTTCTCATTTATTTTGTGGATGAGATTTCTGCAGCTTTCTAATTAGCTCTTGTCCTGCACATATTTATTGGCCGATGCAAAGCCTGAAGCGAGCCTTTGGGTGGCCTTGACTAGAAAAAAGGTCAGCATGGGGAGTGGGCTTCTACAACGTTGCATGTAAGGTCCAGGCATGAGCGAGTGAACACTGAAAGCAGGCGGCTGTGCATCCTAATGGAGCCCCCCTGCGTTAATAACAGTAAGAGAAGATGAACTTGCCCGTTTAAACAAATTGGCAATGCTAGCACGTAGCCACACAGCCACACAGCCGCTGCCTAATATAGACCACCGTCGAATTAGCACGCTTGAGCAGAGATTTACACACATATGCACTCACACACACACATACGCACGCCGCACATGCCGACACACGCAAGGCACAGAGAATGACAAACTGATTAGCTCCCTCTCACTGAGAATTAATTGGGTTTCTTCACGCTTAAAATTAATTCCCTCTTTTATAATGTCCTATTTAAGATTTGTGGCGCCTAAATAAATAGAGGTGATGAATGGCTGGCGTGTCGAGGACAGTCGGGATTGTTTTAGGGATTCGGAGGGCCTGAAACGCCGGCTGTGCATTTTCTGCCCCACGATTTGAAATTGACAACAGGTGACGCACGCCTGTTGGACCTTGAATGTGATCTAAAGTCCGAAGCGCCCCTTTTTTCCTGTCATTCATCACACCATTTCCCTGCTCTCATTTCACGTTTTTTGAAACAAACATCAGGGCTCTTTCAGGATACAAACAGAAAACATCGTGATGTGATTTTTGGGAGGGGAGGATGAGTTTTTGAGCTTGAGACGGTCATGTTTTATGTTCAAAGATTACCATCAGCTGTGTTTTATTGCTTCGCGGCCCTATCTGATCCGGAGATTTCTAATGTCTTTGTTGTTTAGAGACACACAGATATTGACTGAGCCCTTAGGTATACCTCGTTTTATTCAGTCGGAATAAAAAGTGGCGAGGCTGGGGATCAGCAAAGCCCAAATGGTTTTGATGTGAATTTCCCACGGTCTTAGTTGAATACTACCCAGATTTCTGATGTGAAATATCTCTCATTATTTCTCATTATTCTTCAGGTACCTTTTTTTTTCTTTTTTTTTTTTTATCTTCAAAAAGTATAGAAATGATTATTGCTTAAAGGGACTCAGGGCCTTGTTGCAAGTTGTTTATTTCATACTCAGATACTGTCTATAGAGCTCAGGTTGTATTTGACAGCAGAGAGATTTAACAGCATGCCTGAGGACACACACATACACACACACACACACACACACACACACATTAATATTCACTTCATAACTTCTGAGCGGCAGTTAAACAGAAATATCAACAAACACAGGGGAGACAGACCCAAAAATCAAAGCACCGTCTCCTTTGGTAAAACTTTTTTCATTATAGCAATCATGTCGCATTAATGATAGGAATTAGCATTGATTAACAGGAGTGTGAGCTTGCTGTTGATATTATTTGTTGGTATCATCAGTGTCATTTAGTAGCTGGAGTTGTGATGTATGTATTCAATTGTTCAGATTTTGCCTGCTTTTTTTTGTCCAATTTGTTTAACATTTTCACTCTGTCCCCTCAAGCCCAACACCTTCCACTTATGAGTACATTATACAAATTAACAGTGCAGCGACAAGTAACTGCTGCAGAGCTATTTGGAGAGATCACACAAGCCGATTTTTTAGCATCTTGTGTTGAAGTTTTTTTTTTGGGATTTTCAAATTCATTTTAAGCCGTGCTGCTCGCGGCTCCAAAATATACAGCAGACCGCCTGATTCAGAGTGTGATAGGAGCTCTGTGGCCTTGCTGTGTGTGGTGTTGAATACTGCAGTCATTTTGCAATTAAGGCTTTTAAAATATACTGAATGCTGTGGAACATAGCTCTTTGTTGGTGCATCCTGCTTAAAAAGACTATCAATAATAGATAATCAATGTTTATAGTACTGTAAATAATAGAATTAAACTTGGTGCATCGCCTTTCGCCTATCTCATCAGATATACTAAACTATCAATTCGGACTACAACCTAAATGACCATTTCAGTAACTACTAAAGGTTGAAGGGTTTTGGAGTTCTGAATAGAAGAGGTTGGCCGCATTCACTCCTGTGCAACATTAAATAGACCAGCATGTATATTCAAAAGTATTTGGGGGAAGACAAAAGGAAAAAGTTGGGCTTCAACCCAAAATGGCGGCTTGGGCGCAAAAATGGCAGGGACGAGACTACGTGTGTGTGGGAGGAAACAGACAAAAGGGAAGATGGCAGATTTGGACCGAAAATGGCGGCTTGGACACAAAAAAAATGATGGGGGATGAGACGACGCATGTGTACGTGTCTCTCCTGCAAGTATGTAAATTGGGAACTTTTCCTCTGTGCATATGTGACTATGTTTAAGGCCAATTCAAAGTACATGCACGGGACCTGTGTAGGGTAATGGTGCCAGGTTAGGAAAGAGATTAGTTTGTATGGAAGACGTAATAGTTACTGGATATAACTCTGACTAAATATCACAACAACACAGTGGATATCAGAGAACTATCAGAGGAGAAGAGAAAAAACAAAGGGGGAGCTGGAGTTTTGTCGATAAGATGATGTCATTGGTCGTAGGCCACAATGACCAATGATGACCGTATAGGCAGAGGGTCCAGGGGCATAGTTCAGGTATAGGTGTGAAACTTGGATGATTGCTTTTGCATCAGTTTCTGTTTCTGTATTAATTTATGTTCTTAGATTTCACAGTTTGGCTCAATAGAGCTCTCAGGAAGAGACATATTTGTTATTATTTGGCCCAGAGGCAGTCTGTTCCAAAGGTGGGAACTACACATGTGCTGGAGCCTTGCTTTTTGTGTTTTTTTGAAATCCGGTTGTCATGGCAACTGAAGGTTTGAAACTACTTTGATACCAGTGCAGAAGACTCGGTACTGAATTTTACACAATTTTGAAAACATTGGCCAAAAGGAAAAAAAAAAAAAACTCTCTGAAATGTCACTGCTGCATCACCTCTAGAGGGCATCAGTGTGTGGCTGGGTCACACAGTGAAGGATTGATAGACATAGCTGCAATCTAGCTCCTGACTGTGACTGAAGTCTGACTTAACTGGGTGAATAAACTGGAGCCAGGAGGAAGAAAAATCGAGAGCTATTTTTCTCACAGAGCCAAAAAGGATGGATTCACAGCCAACTTGAAAAGCCCTGCGCTAGAGTTGGCGCCTAACGACCAGCAGTGCCAGACTCAATGAACTGTAGGCTGCTTGTTTTCATGCAGACAGGTGACAGTAAGAATGAAATAAAGGGTCACCTATCAGGAGTCACGAACATGAGTCATTAGTTATTGATGCTCAGCACATACATTCTTTATTTAACCTTTATTTTTCAAAAGATAACAGAGATTATATGTGTGTTCTTTGACTTTCAAACAAATGGGAGACAGAGTTTGACATTAGAAGGCTGTTTACACATTGGTCTGCTGAAATTGGAAAGTTTAATATGTGTCTCTACAAATGTGATTTCTGGCATTGCGACTAGTCTGGGGCCAATCTTTCCCCAGTATTCAACTTACATGAGTGTGATGTGGAACTTTGAAGCCTCCAGTGCACAAACACTGAGAATGGACTTTACAGTGATGTAGGAGGCATCTTGTGTCCAGCTGTTCAACTCTTCAAATGCAAAATATTCACGGATTCTGCATTTTTCTATGAATGAGAGAGAAGTGATGTCATTTCAAGGATTTTAACAAGATAACTAATGATTTTTGGGTGTGAAAAAACATATTAGTCACAAATTATTATTCAAAGTAGAGTATTTAATATACATCTTCAAACATGTATGTAGAAGATCTTTAAATTCACATCGATAAAACGGGTTTTACGTGCTTTCATTGAAGCAAAAAATTGAGTTAAATATGAGTTTTGTCTTAGGTATTCATATTAAAGCTCTGCTGATATCAGTATTGGTTGTGTTTGAAATATGCTCCTACTTTCTGGTCATCTACATTATGAGGCTTTGTTGTAATACTACATTTTAGATGTACCGGTGCCAAAACAGAGCTGCACTTTGACACTAATCTCTTGTTTTTATAACTCCAGTTCATTATGATTGTCATGCTTGTTGTTGCGTAAGAAGCCTCTCCTCCTCCTTTCATAGACATGTGTGGGCTCTTTAATGGGATGTGAATAAGTTAATGTAGAAAGGTCGGTGTCGGAGCAGCGGCTCGCCTCACCTGTCATCGGGCGCCGGTGCTCTGTGATAGCAGGTGTTCTCCATACAGCACAGTGTGTGTCACAGCTGTCAGTCTCCTGACAAAGACCTGTCCAGCCTGGTTAGGCAGAGAGTCTTGGGGAACACACACACACACACACACACACACACACACACACACACACACACACACACACACACACACACACACACACACACACACACACACACAGCACGGTCATATTTGCATGAGCACATACACTGATGTGAATAATACCATGTCAAGGTTAGTTAGAGCTGAAGACAATTGATTAGCAGGCTGGCAGGAGTCTGACTGATTAGGACATGAACTAGTTTTACCCCCTCTTTCTTTCACCTTCTTTCTTTCTCCATCCCTCCCTTCTCTGTCAGGGGTTTGACTGTTTCCCAGAATCTGTCCTGCTGTCAACCTTCATTATATCTCACCTGGAGCGCTCCTGCCGTTTGTGTTTTAACTGAAAACTGAGAATTGTAGCTTTGAACGAACTCACGCTGTATACTGTATAAGTTGTTCTACATGATCTTCTACAGTCTAGTTTTTTTGTTGTTGACATAATCGTGTGATGTTTTATAACCTGATTGATTTGAATGCCTTTTTTTCTTTTGTGTGTGTGTACGTGTGTGTTCTGCAGGTGGCCGAGATGCACGGTGAGTTGATAGAGTTTAATGAGCGCCTGTACCGATCCCTCATGGCCAAAGACCACCTCATTGTCCAGATGAGACAGGAACTCATTGACCTCAGAGGACCAGTGAGTAACACGACACACACACACACACACTCACACTGATGTTTCCCCTCATCTAATTTCTCTGCAGGTTTCTTCCTGCCTCCCCGCTCTCTCTCTCTCTCTCTCTCTCTCTCTCTCTCTCTCTCTCTCTCTCTCTCTCTCTCTCTCTCAACCTGCCATTTTCTTGACTCTCCCTCTAGTGATTCTGTTTGACTTTTATCTCCACTTCCACTGTTTGTTTTTGCAGTTTTCCTCTACGGTTAGTGGCTGCCAATAATGGTTAACTGCACTTTCCTGTGTTTTCATTTTCAGTCGGCGCTTCTGCACTGAATTCCCCAGAAATAATTAATCATTTTGTTTAGCACTGACATATTTCTGCTTCTCTGTTGATGAAATTTGACTCTTTGCTCTTTTGCTGTCTGTTCAGCCACTGCGGCTATCAATGCTAATGCTAACTGTCCACTTCTCATGTGTAAAAGCTACTCAGAAACAAACTACTTTTGCCTCATACTTTTCAAAGTTGTCCTCTACAATAATGACAAACACACACAGAATGCCAACATCTGGTCATGCTCAGGGGAGCTTGAAGCAGTCTGGACACACACACACATACACACACACTATATTCTCGGTGTGAGTTGATGCAGCAGCAGTGATGAGTGCCCCAAGCGGACGATACGGCCTCTTATCCCTCAGCTTCAGCCCTGCTCTGCTGGACCACTCACTCTGTTTGTGTGTGTGTGTGTGTGTCCATCTCTGGCTCCTGTGTGCTTCATGCTTACAGCTCCCCCGAGCTGCTGCAGATGACCAAACTGTGGTCACTTTATTTCTGCCTCTATACTTCTGTGACTCTCTCTCCACCACTCACACTTCTATTACTTTCATGGTGTGTGGTTGTGTGTGTGTGCGTGTGTGTGCGCGTGTGTGTGCGCGTGTGTGTGTGTGTGTGTGTGTGTGTGAGTGTGTGTGTGAGTGTGTCACTCTGGGAGCGTTTGATCATAGCCTGGAGGCTGCAGGGACCCCACTGCGCGGTGGTGACAGTGTTTTAGCTTAGATTTAGATAGTCTGTCAGGAAGAGCTGAGAAGCTGAAAGGGCAGCTATGGATAAGTCTCAAACACACACAAAACACATACGCACACGCACACATACACACACACACACACACACACACACACACACACACACACACACACACACACACACACACACACACACACACTGTCATTCAGATGACCAACAAATGTTGTTCCTCAAGGGATCTGGACGAATGGAAGGAGAGTGACAAATAATAGGCTTGATGAACTCGCACACACATCAACACACATACAAACGCACTGAGGGTGTCACATCTGGATTACCCGACAGCAGTGGAGGACACTGACAGCGTCACATACAACGCATATGTGCATGCAGAGGAATTCCAGATGTTTTTTCCAGCTGAACAAACAGTATACTGCAGAACTCTATACCAGCTGATCTGTGTGTATGTGCGTCTGTGTTTGCTATATTTGTGTATGAGTTTGTAATATATGAGCGTGTATGCGTAATGAATCTCTCACTTAATTATCAATCTCTCTTTTTTTCAGGTTCCAGGTGATTTAAGCCAGACTTCAGATGACCCCAGCCTCTCAGATTTTGAAACGTAAGAATTTATCTCTTTATTTTTCCTCCCTTACACTCGTTCCCCTCAACTATCTCTGAAAAATAATGTTTGTTGACAATTAATTTGCCACAGCAAATGTGTTTTGAAAGAACCATAAATTACATTTTGAATTACATCCTTTATCAATGTAATGAAAAAAACTTTTTAATGAATATATTGCCTTTGTTTTCTTTACAGTGTCCTTTCTAGTACAATGTATTTCACTATGTTCAAGCACTTGCTACTTTTGATTAAAGGAACAGTTTGGCAATATTTGGACATATGTTTATACAGGAGTTAGATGAGATTGATATCGCTCTCATGTCTGTACAGTAAATATTTGAAGGTGTAGCTACGGTAAATATGAAGCTACTGCCAGCAGGCGGTTAGCATTGCTGGAAACAAGTGCTAGCCTGTCTCTGTTAACAGGTAACAACATCTACCCAACAACACCTCTCTAAATCACTAATTAACACATTTTCATCTTGTTTGTTTAATCCGAACAGAAACCAGGAGTGTGAAAAACAACAAAGCTAAGCTAAACTAAGTTTATTACTGCAGGTTCGCACATACAAGGATATTGTTGCGGTACATAACGGTAAAAAAAAAAAAACCAACCAATCAAATTAAGTAATCCTAAATCATGTAAAAACAGAAGAAAGACATTAACAAACAAACAAAACGAGCTTTTACAGGTTTAAATTATACAATGAATAGAAGGTAAATGAAAGGTACAAAATATTGATCAGGAATGTTCAAATGTTTATAGTGTAAACAGCAGAGATGTGCAGAGAGTGTTTTTATCTGTATCTGTATTTATTGAAGCAGCAAAATTATTCGTATTTGAATGAAAGGAAAAATACACTTCTAATTTTAGGATATGACAGTGTCCTTTAATAATAATCTGAAGCTATTTATTGATGTTTTTTGTCCCTTCCTGAAAAATACATTATTAAAAAAATATATTTGTACAAAACAAATTTTCCAAAAGACACTCTATTTGTGCTTTTCCGAATTCTGTATTGGGGTTTGGCTTCACCTCTAATAAACACTATATGCAGCATGAAGGGTTGCAAATACAAATACAAACCTTAACATTTCATGTGGTCATAAGCAGACATGCATGCAAACTAATAATATTGAATAAAAATGACATTTTGAGTGTTTTATTTGAGATTAGTCAAATAACTTTAATCAATTCCTTCATTGAACAACAAAAACATGAATGTTGAGTAAAATAAACATATTCCCTTCTGGAAATCATGTGTTCATGTGATGGAGGAATGCACAGTGCATGTAGGGGGTGAGGCCCTGCAATAATTAATGTTCTATGTGCATGTGATTGAAGAATAAGGTACATATTCAACTGTATTTGCATTAAATCTGGTTGTTTTGACCAAGATTATGCTACCAGATGTGTTTTTCTAACTACATTTAAGTTCCCTGTTATAGGCTAACATGCAATTTTGTAATATTCCAGTTTATTTCCCTTAGTTCCCATATATTCCTGTTAATTCCCATTTATTCCTGCTAATTCCCATGGAAAGTTTCCAAATTTTAAAATTCCTTTGATCTGTTTTCACTCTTATCTTGGGATTCTCTCTTCTTTTGTATCTTTTAATAGCTAACATCTCACTGTGGCTTAATCCGTCCCTACATCCTCTTAAAATCTGCTTTCTCAGCATGAACTATTCTTTCTCAAGTTTACCAAGTGAGCAGAGCTTAAACACTGTTTGATTTCATATATTCATTCATTCGTTCCGAGCTCTTGGTTCATGACCAAATTAGATTTGGAGGTGTTTTACCAGAGTGAGCTGTAATTTGCTGTAGCTCTCCAAGCGTAGTGCTGACACACTGTTGATGTTGCTGCTGCCAGTGATAATGATAATGATGATGATGATGATGGCAATGGTTGTTGTTTGTGTCACTCAGGGCTCATCGCGCTCTCATCAACGTGTGGATCCCCTCTGTGTTCCTGCAGGGCAGAGCTGCCAACGCCTACCACGTCTATCAGGTAAACTTTGATATGTCTGCTTGAGCTGTGGATTCTGCTTACTGGACGATACAAGCACATACAGTCTTCCTATGAATGTATTTTACTGCAGTATACCTGTAGACAAAAATAAAGAGGGCTAGGGGTATAAGTCCATTAAGCCGCGGAGCGAGGGAACAAATAAGCAAGCCCTGAAATAATCATACATTAACCAAAGTTTGTCTTAATACCTCATTAGCAGCAGCATTCATTAGCATTGCTGCTCCCAGGGCTTTTTTCCCCTTCAGCTGTGAGCTCATGAGGTCAAACAAAACCATTTAGCCTTAGATTTGAATAGGAGGGGACAAACTATGGGGCTTCTTTATTATCTATCCACTATCTTTATTCAAGAGAGTGGTTGTTCAAATTGAGAGCATGATTTATGGATTTCACATTCAGATTTTCTAATTCTTTGCCTCAAACCTTGCCCTCACACTCAAATAACCTCTGCTTACTCCCAGATGTGTTATAGCTTACACAGATTTCTTGCTAACCCTAACCCTAACCCATCTACTCTCGTATTGTTTGTGCAACAACCCTGTCGAAATCCCTCAACCCATACATGGTGAGCTGCCTCCTCGTAGGTACGTCCACTTCTTAGAGTGTCCCATACTGGCGGTTACTCTTTAACCAGCTTCATCCACTGCCACCCTTCATGGCTTTATTATATGTATTTCTCTTGCTTCCTTTATACATTTTTAAATAAAATGACGGTTAATAAATATATTCGTGCCCTGACATTTACACCCAGGAGTTTCACGCAATTTGACTCAACACCTAATACTGGTTCTTGAGCTCTGTGGGGGATACTTATCTTAGCGAGGTGTGTTGGGAACTGGACTCGAGAGCTGCTCAACAAACTGAACTGCTGCTGCTTCTTGTATCTGTCACGTTATCGAGCAAAGTAGACAATGGTGGCTCATTCCCTCGGTGACAGTTTTACTGTCTGTCACATTAACAAGGTGTTACACCTCAGCTCTCGTACCACAGCTGTCCCCCATGTGAGATAGAAACACATACACACACTCAGACATTCAGTCACTTGGTTCAGCTTCTTGAGACGGACAGACACACACACACACACACACACACACACACACGCACACACACACACACACACACACACACACACACACACACACACACACACACACACACACACACACACACACACACACACACACAGAAAGATTGGTAGGATAGGTATTTACAGAAATCATAAAAATGTAGGGTTCACACACAAACACACACACACATGTATACACATGCAGATACACGTGAGAAACACATGCAAGCACAGTACAGTAGACAGACTTGTTCACACTGTACAGAACCACTTGTCACACAGAACCACTTGTCACACAGAAAGACACACACACACACACACACACACACACAGACACACACACAGACACACACACACACACACACACACACACACACACACACACACACACACACACACACACACACACACACACACACACACACACACACATACACCCACACATACTCACACACTGTGCTTTTATCTGCTCTGTAGCCAGGAGGTACAGCTGTAACGTTAGTCAGGGGAAACCATATGGGACAGAAGAGACAAGTGACACATCCTCAGCTCTAGCTGATAGTCAGGACTGGCTGGCTCCCGAGCTCAGCCCGGCTCAACTTATACATAATAGATGTAAATTCACAACTCAGAGCTGTTGCTGAGAGCTGTCTGACACCTTTTTGTGTGAAATTATCTCCGTCCTTCTGACAGGACAGAAGCATGACGATGGCAAATGAGATGCATTGTTGTAATTTCTCTTGTTCCCATCACTCAACAGCCGTAGACTCACTCGCACAGATTTGTGGGTCAGTGTTTTCCCTTTGTGGACACAGTGACAAATGTATTTGGGCATTTCTCACCAAATGTGTTGAAAATAATTTAGAATTAGCATTTTCTGTATTGATGCTGGTAAAATGCTCTGTGGAAAGCGGCTCACATTTAAATTGCACCTCAGTATAGGGAAAGTGAAGCTTATTTATTCAGCAATACTTACAGGTGGGTGCATTGTGATGGTACTGCTGATTCAGAGAGTTTGTTACAGACTAGTGTTGCACCAGGTTTGTATAACCATAATGTTAAGGTGCCCATTTTCTATCAACAGATAAAAGAAATCAATTTCTTCTTGATGGTCGATGGATGGTTTTCTATACATGATAATGGGGTATAAAAGTATGTGAAACACCTTGGAGTACATCAATATCATGACTGCTTTGGGCAATCATCAGTTCCCACCTGCAGTTATTAGATTCATGGATTGACTCCAGCATCAAACCTAAATATATTTTCATGTGTTGCACTGATTGAGCTTAATTTCTCTTTCTCAATAACGGTCTCTGTGAGACTGCTGTCCAGCCCTGGAGCTGGTATAAAGCACAGCCCATCTGGTGTATTGGATACTTCCCCTCCCAGAGCTATATTCGTCTAATGGCTCCCTATGGAAACAGCTTTTGTTCTTAGACAGGCTAATGGATAGCCAAGGTTACTGGAGTCATTGTTGTTAAGGTGAGGTGGTTGTGGTGATTGAATACTGAGCCAATAGCCTTACAGACTAAAGAGTATCACGGGGAGAAGGCAGGGGTCTCTTTAAAATACCCTCATGTGGGTGCATAGGTGTTATTTTTTTGTTTTGTTTTTTCTAGTTTTCTTTCACGTTCTTGAACACACATATGCTTGCAAAATTGAACCAATGATGAGAGAAATGAGCCATAGCCAAAGCTAGAGAGGGTTTTGGGAGGCTTGGAGAGTGAATGGGATTTTAGAAGCCGGAGCCTAAGTTAGGTCACAGCAACCTTGTGGTTGAAAATAAGCAGGCTAACAGCCCTGTGCTGCTGCTAAGCTCTCCCAGAGAGGAGGAAACACCCCCTCTCATGTCGCGTGTCCCTAAATGTCTGCTTTTTGCTCTCTTCTCTTCTGCCCTTCTTTTTTATCCTGCCCATCCATCTCCCTCTCTCATCCAGATTGGAGGGCATTATGGCGAGGGTAGAACTGCTTGTACTCCATTTTCCCTCTTTGCATTTTTTTTTCTCCAGAGCTACTTTTCTCTCTTTCTGAAATGACTTCCATCTACAGCTCAGTAAGGCTTGTGGATGGATGACGAGAGACAGACAGAGATGGAGCGTGAGAGACTGATAGATTTGCTCCATTATCAGCCGGGTTTTTGCTCTTTGTGGCATGCCGTGCCTCTGGGCTTCATCCCTCCGTCGCTCCATCCCTCCCTGTGACTCTTTTCGCTTTCTGAACTCATAATGAGAGAATTATACCAGCTGCGGCAAATCAGTGTCCCCCTCCCACCCTATACCAACAATATAGGCTATTATGAGGGGAGAGTAGCAAGAATCATTTGCACGCCGTCAACGAACACAAGGAGTCATATGGTGTGTGCACGAGTGTCTGTGTTTTCATTACCTGTGTATTTTAAACCAGTATTGTGTTGTGAAAATAGCATCACTTGGGAGCTGATGAGGAACTCTTTCCTCGAGAAATGAGGTGCTTGTTATCAGGGTCTACATTGTGGAGTTGTGTGTGCAATAAGACCATTAGCTAAAACTCATCTGCGAACCAAATTAGTTGTTTGGGAAAGAAAGTGACAAACTAAAAAGGAGAGGTATTTGGCTCAAGGGATGGCAATGTCGGTTGGTCAGTCGACAAGTTTGGTCCAGACTGAAACATCCTCAACAACTGTTGGATGGATTTACATGATATTTCTACTCATAGTCCCCAGAGGGTGAAGCTTACTGAGTTTATCCCCCAACTTGGATTTTCGGTAGAATAATCTTTACAACAACTGTTTGGATGACCATAAAGTTTGGTACACACATTTTTGTTCCTCTCAGGATTATTTGTAGTAACTTTGGTGATCCCTGATTTTAGTCATTCAGCACCATCATCAAGGTTAGGGCTGAGTGTTGTTTAAAAAATGATGATACCAGTACCAATCCATGTACCCTTAAAGTGATACTGATACCAATTGGGTACTTCATTTGATACCCATTGCATTAAATGGAAGAACTCTTGGGTTGATTGTCTGTGAGCAAGTCCATACAAATAGTCATATTTTCTAGCTCTGGGTGCAAAAAGGATCGATTACAGGTATTGTTTGACGGGAGACGTTTTGATACTACTTGGTACTGATTTATTTTGGTCGATACCTTAAAGGTATCGAGTACTGATACCTACAGTAGCCCTGATCAAGGTCCAAAGTTTCATTTGTCCAGTACTTTGGTTAATGACCAGATACCTGCAAAATGAATTATGTTCTTAGTTCTTGACATTCTTCTTGGTAACTGGCCCTGGCCAAGAAGTAGTCAGTCAACCAGATATATAATGTTAATTAGAGATCTTTAGATGTGCTCGTAGGTAGACATTGTTAGCTCTGGACCAAGAAATATTAACTGTGTCCCCACTCCCTCGTCTTCGTGCCAAGGTAAGCTAACCAACTGCTGGTGGTAGCTCTTTTTGGGTGTGGTACCTATCTACCACGCTACCAACAATCTGGCATCCGCATCTTTGAGTTAAAAGTTACTCTGCCTTTTGGTTTGTTGACTACAAAGATCAACACAAGCCCTTGATGCATATCATTGTTTTCAATGCAATAAGATATATGAGTGCATTGACACACACCAACATGAATTGACTTGTCAGGATACGTAGGTAGCTGCTCCAAAAGAACGACAATTACATGGCATTCATTTACCGGATTGGCACATCCCAACTACAGTACCTTCAATTATTCTATTTGGTGCGTTCTGTGAGGTTTTTTTGGGCATCAACTGACATGACGTGATGCAACACAATGTGACAGATGTGTGTCAACTTCTCCAAAGATGAAATGCTCCCTCTGACAAGTTTTTTTCGACATATCTTCATCATATCTCAGAGGAGTGGAGTGAGACAAAGGTGAAGTCAGGGCTTGTCACTCACCTCATGTTATTATGCAATACAACATAAAAGCCTTTAACTATGAATAATGCTATTTTGCTCAAGGTATTTTTACTGTCAGACGCTCTCCTGCTGAGAAACCCACTGTTGCCATGCAGCTGTCTTATGGGAGCTTTCGAGTAGTTGGTTAGGGGGTGTCGTACCTGTGAGGTTATAGCAGCAGGAGCTGTATATTTCTTGCAAGGCAACTGACTTTGTTAAGCCATAATGAAGTTTTCCCTTGTGAACAAAGAGAATATAATTTTGTTCAGTTGCCAACTCAGTCGCACAGTCTGACGAGGCCTTCGGAGAGAAATTTCACAAGTCGCTTGTGGTGTGAATTCCTGATAAATACATTTTCCTCTGCAGTTTTGGTCAAACATCTTCACACTTCTTTCTGTCAGTTTACACCAGAAGAAGGAAAAACAAGGAGCTTTGGAAGGCCTGATTAGTCACTACTTAACCCCCCTTCAAACACACATACAGTACTGACGCACTAACATGCTATTAATGTTAGGGCAGAAAAAGTGGAAAAGTTTCACCTTCTGCAACTTTTAATCACTAATATAAAAACCTGAAAACTAATATAGAATATAAGTCACCTTCATCTATATCTTCTTAATGCTTCAGCCAGCAATGAAGTGGGATTTTATTCAAGCGTTTCAGCCCAACAAACTCATTGTGTATACTGCCCTATTCACGGATTTAGCCCCTCATCATCATCCATCTCTCGACCTCTCTCCCCCTCCTACTTTTCTGAGGTTTCTTTCATTATCTCTCTCTCTGGTTCTTTTGATCCATCTGTACTTTCCTCCCTCTTTTCTTCCCTCAACTCTCTCCTTCTTCCAGTTTACCCCCCTTTTTTTCTTTTGACTTCTTCCTGCTCTTTTATCAGTTTTCTACCAATTATTTTGCATTCACAGTGATTAGATAGATTTGGAGGGTGGGGTTGCTTCTCATGATGAGTTCCAAGGCAAAAATGAGTGAGTCCCTCCTACTTCCACAGCAGTTTGACAGCAATAATGAATCATGGATTTAACCTCTCGCTACTTCCTGGATGAGACAAAGATGAACCCTTCTTAAATTTATTTTATCCTCAGAGGTGAAAATTGTGGACTGTTCACTAGAAAAAACAGATTTGTTCAAATCAGCATGGCATGGTGCAAATGGGATGCAGTGGAAATGGAGTGTATGTACATTAAGTATATAGAAATATTGAACTAGCACCCCTGAGCCTCACTAGCTGCTTTACATATATACATTTAATAGATATACTGTATTCCCAATGAGCAATTCTCTTTGATCAGCAAAAAGCTGAGTCTATAATGTCCACACAAAGTCAGGGACTCACTGCAAACTTCTCACTGTTTTAATTATGCTAATGAGGCTGGATGTCTACTCTAACTTTCCTCTTTCTGTCCTTCACACTTCTTTTTCTATCTCTATAGAACCGCATTATATTGAAGATGTATTGTACTCTGGGTTAAAAGCATATTCACACTCGTGTCCACTGCATTTTTAAAAGATACCTTTGTATTATCTTTTCATGCTTGTCGTCATACATACAATACAGTACCTTTAACTGTAGCTGCTTGCGTTGGGTTTGAGAGAGAGAGATCCCAATTAATAGCAGTTACATAAACCATCTTTGGCTTCCCCGTGCCTCCCGAAGCCTTTAATATGCACCATATGAAACCACATATATCAGCTACTCAATGAATAATTGAGACGTCCTCGCTGACACTCTTTCAGATGTGTGCCCCACTGCCTGCCATGGACTGCCGTCCCTAGAGAAAGGCAATGTGGGAAATGTATTAGTACCTGTAATTTCTATATTAACCATTGAGTTTAGCGGGGTTAGCTTTGGAGACTTGTGGCTGCTGAGGCGGTAAACTTTACATCCAGCCTCGCTTAGTGTGAGTTGCGCTGATTAGCCAGAGGCTCAGACCGCATGGTGATGGGCTGCTTAAGCTATGCAGATGAGGTAATACATCCATATGTATTAATATGAACTTTGAGTGTGTATGTGTGTGTGAGAGAGTGCTTGTGTTACATTCAAAGACAGATGGATGTTCTGTTTTTAAATATATATATAATTTTTTCTTTGTCTGCATGCTGTCATGCTCATACAAGAATCTGTGTGTGTGTGTGGACGTGTATATGAGTGAATATGGTTATGGTAATGGCTGGTTGGTGACAGAAGGCGATAACTTGTGTTGATGATGGTAATGATAAATGTTTTACAATGATGATGATGATAATTAGAATCGTTGTCTTGGTCTTACATCCATCAGTCTTAGATTAAACATCCTGGTGAAGGCTCGGATGCTGACTGCTTTTACTGCTGCACACTGCAGCAAGGACACCACATCAATTTCAGCATCAGCATAATTCACATTACATTTCCATTGTAGGTACTTAAGTCAGTGCCTCTCATCCAGAGCCATATACAATGGGTAGGTTGAGGTTCAATGTATTGTTCAATTGTACTTAAACAGGATGCATTGCTGTTGATGGACATGCACTGTGACTTTTTGACTGTTATCGCCAGTCTATTGATCACAGAGCAGAACACAATGAAAGGAGCACTTGTGCAATATCATGCAAACCAATACAACAGCCCTGCAATAAACAGTATAATAGGGATAGGTCTTCAGTAGGGACCGACAAATACAGGATCTTTGAGGCAGATACACATATCAATACTGTACAGTAATATAAATCTGATAACATTTACAGCTGAAAATAATTTTTTAATAGATTTGTTGTTCAACAGAAAAAACTATCTGGTAACTTATTGTCATTTTTTAAGGAAAGGTGACAAATATTTCCTCGTTCTACTTCACCATTACAAATTACTTATTTTTTTCTTATGAGATAGTAAGGTTGAACTGGAATAGAAGCAATTTCACCTCGGATATAGGCTTAACATCTAATCGATTAATTATTAAAATAATCTGCAAATTATGAAATTATCAACAAATATCCTTTTATTGTGCTTAAACACATAACATAAAACAAACTAAATGCTTCAGTAAAGATATTTAATACATGAAAGCCAAGATTTTAATAGAGAGCAGTAACAGTAAATACAAGATTACAGTTAATCTTGAAATGTAAATGTCATTGAAATTCAAATACTTTAAATAACAATTATGAAAAACATGTAAAAGAGAGTCAGATGTATAGATATGTATTCTCTCTATGGTAATTTATGAGCCTGAGATTTGTGGTGTTGTTGTGTTGGACTGTGCAATAAGATATGGCGTCTAAGATAACTATAGAATGACATAGAAACACATTTCTGACACGTGACAAAAAACTTTAACATTAAAATTGTCACAAAGGTATTGCAGTGCGTTGTTATTGGAATCCATGACATTGTATAGGTGCTGATTTCACTCTGCGCATTATATAATTGTAAAGCCACCCTGCTTTGATTTGCAAGCTCTGAATCTCTGAAGCCTATAATTTGTGATAATGATATTTGGTTGAGTGGATTTTCCATTTTATTGCACCATACCTTTAGCTAGTGAGTTCAAATGTCTTTTCTGCTGGTAAGTGCTGCAGTCTTTTTCACTGAACAGCATCTTTGTCTCTACACCGTTTGGATTTTCACCCTGCTTAGCACAGCCGAGCAACACTGAGCTTTACAGGCTCTTGAAGGGCGTCTGGCAGTCAGAGCTGAGGTGAAGTCCTGCTGTGGCGCTTCATCAGCGAGCCGCCCTCCAATAAAAACTTCAAAGATGTGTCGTTAGCAGCTGGAAATGGGATGTGAGAGGTGGGATGGGATCTTGGCACGGCCCCCTCTCTCCCTGTGGGGATAGGGCGGCAAAATCAGGATTTGACTGCTGACGGTGCCTTCGAGGGAGTCAGGAGGGAGTGTGATGATCTCTGCTTTAGCCTCGAGACATCTGATTAAATCTCTGGATAGAACATGATTTGTCAGTCTGCCTAACCTCACCTGCTCTGCTCTCTATGCTCCCCTCTCCCTTGTTACTCTCAGTTTTTAGTTACCCATTTTGTTTGTGTCTCTAATTATCTCCCTCTCATGCTTCGTTTTTTCTCATCACTCAGCTTTCAACTCCCCTCTTTTCTTTCTCTCTCATTCAGCTCTGCTTTGCTCTACATCCTTCACTCCCCGCCTTTACTCTCAATCATTTGCTCACCAGCTTCCTTACTAAGCTTAAAGCCAACTCTCAGGACTTGTCGGTGACTCACTCATTCACATGAAAGGGGGAAGAGAGAACGAGTCTCCTACCGTGACTGAGTTTTTAGTCAAGTGTTCAAGGGAGGGACACACAAAGAGGAGGTGTGGGAGGGAGGGAGCTGACAGGAGTAGGGGGTGGGAGATGAAGAGAACAGAATAAGGGAAGCAATTGTGATAAAAGATGAAGATAAGAGCTGCGGCTTGTCCTCCCACTGGGGCGTCACAGTTTTTCCAAGGTAGCCTCCAACTTAGACGTTGAGCGCTCATATCTGGTTACCACCCGCCGGTCTTAAAGAACTTGTGCTGAGTCCTCAAGTGATAACAAGCTTTCAGTGTCTGGTGTATTGATGGCTGTTCTGTGTGAGGAAGCGAAGGAGAAGCCTGGAAAATAGAAAGAGCTGTTTTTTCCCCCCTCTGGGCCTTGAAAGTTATATTTTATAATGAGAGGGATTCGATGAACAGTTAATGTCCCGATGTTCTGTACCTGAAAGAGTTTTTACCACCTACATTCAGACTTTTCCACAGACCTTACTGTAAATATTTCTCCTCTTTGTGAATAAGTCTATATAACATCAAGCATCAATGTAAATTCTGCCAAAAATGATATATTGATGCTGCTTTGCAAATGAAGAAAACAACACTTCATCAATAAGACTTTAATTCAAGTGACTACTGCAAGAGCTGCCACACACATAACTCATTAAATTGCATTGCAGTATTTTGTCAACTTCCTTTATGATGGATTTGTCCATTACATACAAGAGTCTACAGCCACGATAGCTTCTCTGTGAAGCTGTACTTCTGCTTTTAGCAGCTTGCAGCATGCTTACATACTTACAATGATGACATTGACATGTAAATGTTTTGACAAGCAATGTTTATCATGCACACCATTTTGGTTTAGCAACGTTTGCTTATTTGCATTCAAAACAAAGTATGACTAAGGCATCACTAGTTTAAGTATATGGTCATAAACCAAAGCACTGGAGAAAGTCAAATGTAGAGCTGCAATATGATTGTATTAATAGAGCAATTGTTTAAAAGCAAGTTTTGAGCAAAAATTGAAAACGCTGACAGGTTTCAGCTTCCCAAATGTGAATATTTTCTCTTTTTATGATAATAAACCTTAACGTTTGGGTTTTGAACCATGGTCGGACAAAACAAGATATTTTGAAGAGTAACCATAGGTTCTGGGAGAATTTTTTTGTTAGTCAAACTGGTAGTCTTGGGTGATTAGACTAAGGGGACATCTTCAAGTCTATCCATCCATTCCATCCATTTACGCGGCTTATTCAGGACATGAGGAGGGCTGCTGTGACATCAGACTGAGTAAGGAAACCCAATCATACCTCAACTCGACAAAATCTCCAGCGCCTCCTGAGGGAGAAGAGATATATAGTCCCTTAAACCTGTTTCTGGTCTGCCTTGGGTTCTCTTTCCAGTTGGACGGAGCCTGGAACACTTTCAGAGAGAGGAAGCCAGGAGGCATCCTAACCAGGTGCCCAAACAAACTTAGCTGGCACCTTTCAATGTGAAGGAGCAGTGGCTCTTGTCCAAGCTCTCCCTGGATGCCCAAGCTTCTCACCATATCTCTAAGGCTGACCACAGAAACCCTCTGGAGGAAACTCATTTCAGCCACTTGTATCCATGATCTCATTCTTTAAGTCATTACCCAAAGGTTGTGACCATAGGTGAGGTCTGGGACATAAACCGGTTTGAGGTTCTTTGGATTGTTTCTCTGTTCTTTGCAGACGATGTGATTCTGTTGGCACACTGTCACCCAAAAAAGTGGACTGCTCCCTCAGGGTTGGAATTGAGTTCAAGTATCTTGTGGTTTTGTTCACAAGTGATGGTGAGAATGATCGTGAGGGTGACACGTGGATCTGTGTAGCATCAGCAGTAATGCGGGCATTGTGCTGGACTATTGTGATGAAAAGAGAGCTGAACCAAAATTGACCAGTCGGTCTATGTTCCAACCCTCACCCATGGTCATATCTTTGAGAGTGCTGCTGTTTTGGTTCATACACAGCAACACAAGGTGCAAAAGGGCTGGGTGAAATAGAATATAGATCACAGGTGGTGGCAATTAATAGATACAATCTCAGCTGAGCCAATTACAGAAGCATGACAACAACAGCTCAACAAATATATTAGCTGCTATAGGAAATTATTTTGGAGCCACAACATGAACACACAGTACCGCAAATCTGCAGCTGAAGGCAGAAAATACCAAACTGTCAGAGCACTGCTTGTGCTGGTTGTTACACTGCCACAAAAACAAGTCTCTGAGGCTTCAGCCTGTGGGGACCATGAATGTCTGTTTATAATTTGATAGCAATCCATCCAATTATAAATCGAGATATTTCAGCATGGACCACAGTGATGATTTGACTATCTGCTGTATGTATTAAGTAAAACACAGATCTTTGCATTCTGGTTATACTGTAAACCTACATGCCGTCTGCTCACCAGTTCTCATGTTTATTTCCACAAAATTCTGTCTTTCAAAAGCAGCAAAATGCACTCAGGGATTGGCAGCAAAGAGAGTGTTTGCTGATATTTGTAGAGTGATGTGACATTTTCTTCAATTCAAATAGCAAAATAAAATATTTGACAGAGATGTAGGAGAGGTATGTTTAGTTGGTAAAATGTGTGAAAAAAACACCTCTTTTTTTGTATCAGTTATTTCTTTGTAATGAGGAGGATCCTTGACACCAGATACTTCCCTTTTTTAAACAATGAGATGTATTCATGTGTTTGCTACATTTACTTTCCCCTAGGAATATTTTCACAATAGACAGTATGTGGATGGTTAGATAAAGTAAAATAAATGTAATTTTAGTACATGCATGCATGAAACTGTTGAGGTCTTCCTGTCAAATATCTCACTGCAAGAGAAGAAGTCAGGGAGGGGTAAGGTAATTGGTGAGGCACATTAGAGAGATTGTCTTTTTCCCCTCTGTGTTTTAAGAGCTCACCTCTACCTCATAAACCTCCAGCAACCTTCCTCGAGCAGAGACGGAGGGTGTAGGACAAACTAGAGGTGAATGCTTTAATTTTATCTGCCAAAATAAATATCTCAGCCTTTATCTGTAGACAGGGAATAGTTATCCAACGTAAGGGTATGGTTCAACATGTGAAAAGTCTTTATATTCCCCTGGAGGAACTGTAACACCATCAAATCCATGAATCAAGCTGCTCAAAAGTGTACACAGTAGGTTGTTGGTGTCATTCCTTTCCTTGCCCTTCCATCTATTTTTCTTGTTTTCTCTTAAAGATTTAACTGCAGTACCTCCTTCTCTTAATGTCTTTAGTTCTTCCTCCTCCTCTTCCTCCTCTTCTAATACCAACATTATGCCTCCTCCCTCCTCCTCCTCCTCCTGTTTCTTGTCTCTTCCTCATCTGCATCCACTGGCTCCTCTCCACACAGTGTCTAATTTTGTAGAATGTCAAGACCAGCAGCTTTTGGAGGAGGCTGAGCAAAACTCAGGAGATACTCGGCAGCCATTTTTCTGTTATCGGTTGCCAGTAAATGAGAATAGTAAGTCCACCTTAAGGGAGCTTGAGTATGTTCCCAACATCTGACAGAGCTTTACACTAATCAAACCTTTAATATAGCTTTAAGCTATACAGTTAAAGTTATGTGAATAAAAACTTATTTAACATTTGAAAAATTCTATTCAATAGAAATGTCTCCTCTATTCAAGCAATGGCTCCCTTTTAAAAGTCTATGTCTGTACTTGGTGTGAAAATATCACAGCATCATTTTCTGTTTAACTTAATTATCATAGCTTTAATATCACAATCCAAATCGTATCCATATCATTAAGCACTCTTATGGAACTCAGAGCAAAGTTTTGGTGAGCAGGCATCTGGAGAACAGAGATGCGGGTTGTCAGCTCCATGGAAAAGAGACGGCAAACTGGATTTTAATTAAGGATTTAAAATTCACTCGTCACTCGTGCTGATTAACGAGGGTCAACGGGCGGACATGCCGCTCCACCAGCAACATGTCGAAATGCACAGTAGGAGCATTTATTCACTGACAAATAGCCTAAACTGTACACACATTGGAGTGCTACGTTCAAATCTATTCAGCTAACTTCAAAGTCTCTGCTCACCAGCAAGAGACTGCTTACATTGGACACTTGCTAGGTGCACCAGACCCCCTTTATTCGCTGATGTATAATCTGATTGCCAATAGGCACAGGCCTAGTTTGCACACAGTTTTTGCCACAGTGGGAACTCCTCCAGTTAGCCTGCCTGTCAGATCTGGGAACAACAGATTTAGAGAAATACAGCAGGGAGGGAGACATCATTATCATCTACACTTTCTGCAAATCTCAGCTGTGGCTCACGAATGCTTCAAGTTCCACCTGCGTGTTGGAATCCCCTCAGGCTAAAGATCCAGTTAAATGTCAAGCAAAGAAAAAGCTGCAATTATCCGTTCACAGACTTCACGATTCAGATCTTTGCTTCTGAAGTTATTTCATGGTATGCAAGCACTCCTTTCCTCAGGAAGGTGTTGCGCTGTTGTCTGTAGCCACAGAGATGTTGGTTTGGTGTGTTTGTTTCCTTTTATGTGTTTGCATCATCATCAATTACTTCCCACATTCAACACATGCATTTGGAAATCATGCACCATTGTAGACACGTATGTAGACCTGAGACAAGCTTGAAGTCACTGAAGTTTCAGCTAATGGACATCTTAATAAATAGATTAAAGCACAGGCTAGCCGTTTTACATCGAAGCTGGCTGAGGAAACACAGAGAACAGCTTTTATTATAGTGTCACTATCCAGGCGTAGCTAATGTTATTTGATAACTGTCATCGATTAATCACTCAGTTGAAAGACAAGCACCAAAAGTAGCACATAAAATCTCATAAAGGAGGAACTAATTAGTTTGCTATTTTCTACCACTTTTTTATCATTGTGCCTCCTCTAAAAGTGAGGATCCTGTTCACACTTAATAACATTATGTCTTTAATATAACCACTGATCTGTAGGAATGTGTCTGTTCCTTTGAAATGAGCGTTTAGTTAATCTTTCAAGGTGCATCAGAGAACAAACAACAGCCTGGGAGATAAAGCATATTTTTGTGATGGATGAAAGTCTTATTTTTTGAAATAATATGCAACAAATGCTGACAGTTGACTTCAGAAGTACTTAAAACAAGCATAAAGGAAACAGTTGACAGGTGACAATTTGTGCAACATGCTTATTTAGTTGCTTTCTTGTTGAGAGCTGGATGAGAAGGTTTCTAGTTTTCAGGCTCCGGGTCCAGACTCCACCAGTTGCCTGGAAATCTCACAGTGAAGAGACTCTGTGGATCCAACCAAGAAATAGTTTGGCACATAACAGGACTTTATTTCATACTTGTTTTTGTAAATATGAAACAAATGACATACAACTTGTCAATTAGTGATCTGTAGAGGGGCTGGTAGGCATATTTTGTTACCTTTAGACAGAGCAGGCTAGCAGTTTTCCATTGCTTCCAGTTTACATGTTAAGCTAAGCTAACTGGCTGCTTGTTGTAGCTTCATATTTAGCATAATAGAATCTTATTGATCTTCTCATCTCACTCTGAATTGAATCATTCATATAAATGACAACATTGTTTGGCCATTTAAAATCTAGCATTTAGGAAAAAATGCCAACCATGAGCTGTTACAGTTACAGTCCACACATTTTAAATGGTAAGTCTTTTTATCATGCACCCTGCATTTCTGTTTTATCTCATCGCTGTGGATAGCAGGTCAGTTATATATGTATCTAACCATGCTTTCATTGGTAGATAAGAGAGTTTGATTAGTGAATGTCTTGAAATATCAGCAGTAAACCAAAAGTTTCGACAGTTTCTTCGTCCTAAGTTAGTGAGTGCTTTTTTACTCCTCTTCCTCCTTATATGTGATTCATCGTGCTAGGAATCCACTCACACGATGAAGGTAAAGACAACTTTCTGCCCCCACATTACTCTCGAGAGGCCAAATTGAAAAACAGTTTGTGCCTAAAGTAGTAGTAGATGAGTCAATTTTGTAGGAACATCAATATACCAAAAAAGTAAATTGAGGCTCTTAGCCACGGGGGAGGAAAAAACCCCTTTCCCAACATCATAAATTGCTGATACCTCAGTAACCAAAGGTGGATTTTTCCTCTTATGTTGATTCATTGAGGTCATATTTTCATCAAATGTATTATTATGCTTTCTCAGATATTCTCATAAGCCATTTAAATACAGACAAAAGGACTGTGTCCATCACAGTCGAGCTTTCAACAACAGCCAAAACCCATCAACCCTTTTCCATGAGGTCTCTCTGAACCATGATTAGAGGCCTTTCCCCGTTTGAAGATGGCTTTCATTGGAGATATCAAAGCGCCGGTGCTGAAATATTCGCGGATGCTGCAGTTTGGATGTCACCAAGATTTTTGTCAGAGATAATAAAAGACTATTTGTGATTAGTCAGGAGGAGGGATCTGGTAGCTGTGTGCAGAGGCTAATGTGTTGCCATAAATAAGTATGCCAATGAGACGGTGTAAAGTGGATTAAGCCTGTTGTGCTAATACTGCCATATGTGAGGAGCCATTTGATGTCTGAGAAACTACAGACACTATGGGACTGATTCTATCGTCAAATCTTTGCTAATGCAGCCATTAGTTGTTAGTATATAGACTCAAGAGACATATGTGCTTGTAGGCGGCTATATAACATGTAGAATCAGTCAGTGGATGATTTTTCCTCAGTTCTTTTTTGCCATACACTCCCTCTCAAGCATGATGTTTTGTTTGTTTTGTTATGTAACCTGTACAGTCATGGTAAAGACAGTTTGATTCTCTTTGGCTCAAGATACATATTACTCTATGAAATCCCACACTCACTCACTGAGAGGCTGCTTTAAGGCCTGTGAAGTGGCCATTTGGAGGGACCAAAAGCTATTAATGCACAATATCAATACACATTCGGTGCACTAGTGAGTAATTAAAGCAGCAGGAGGAAGTATAAAGAATTGACTGAAATTCCGCTAGCGCCAGCAACAGTTTAAAGTTTCCACATATGCAATGAAATATCTCACCATTTACCAGGCTGATTAGAACAGTCATGGTTCTCAGTAGTTAAATACTAAAAAACTTTGTTGATTCTCTGACCTTTCCCTATTGCCACCATGAGGCTCACTATTGTTATTTGAGTGAGATGTCGTGACAGCTGTTGGATGGAATATGGTACTGACATTCATGTCTCACTCATAATTTTATAATAACTTTGGTGATCCTCTGACTTTTCAACAAGCTTCATCATCAGGTGAACATTTTTAATATATTCAGTACTTTACTTTATGATGAAATTACTGCAAAATTAACTGTATTCCCATTGGGTTCAGCTGTGCTTAATTAGCTAAAGTTGAGACTCTTCCAGTACACGCTAAACAAAGGCAAGGTATTTCAGAAAGCTTATATTAAATATTTGAGAAAACAAACTTTTAATCAGTTCAGCATGTATGGAATAAATTATAAACCATCTGGCACTCAACTTGCTACAGTAATTGCTCAGTGTGGCCTTCACTTGAACTGTTGACATGCCTGTTTTTACCATTATGGAGTAATTGAGGCAAGTATGCTGATATACGTTTGTTGAAAACCAGGTGATTGACACTTCAAAGTGCTTATTTATTAATATGTTCTTGCACTGATATTTAACACCGCCTGAATTCTTTGTGAAAAATTCATCTACCTATACAGTAGATGCCAAACTGCCTTAGTGACATTGATTGATTCTCTGTGATTTTTTGCAATATCCAAGGTGACGATGGCAGAATTTATGTTACACAATCTTATACACACTCCAAAGTCGAATAACCTTTGAGGTGCCACAATACAAACATTCATTATTGTCCAGTCAACTGAAGAGATAATAACACACAGACACACACAGCCGTGTTTAAATAATTTGGGATATAACATTGACTTACATTCATATCCTGAATACTAAATCTACTGTAACTCTAATCACTATTTATCACACACTAACCATTACATTTACCTTAACCTTAAACCAAGTCTTCACCCTAAAATTATTCATTTACATAACGGAGATTTGCTTTTTGCCCCGTAAGTGAGGCGAGTCCCCACATGTGTGTAACAAAATGTAAGTCCCTACATCGGAGGAATACCTGAACATACACACACACACACACACACACACACACACACACACACACACACACACACACACACACAAACACAAACAAATACACATATCAAGTCAGTGTGTTTATGCTAACTTGCAAAAAAGAAGTTGGTTAAAAAACTCAGATGTGCTTCTGTAGGTCAAACATAAAGTGCAGAGATGACAAGTATTCAGTCCATTAGTCGCCGTGTCTGCTCTCATCTTGTCAAACCACCACCGTCATGCAGTGGATTCTGGTCTTTCCTTTAGTGCAGCTGCTTTTAGTACAAGACATATCATCCAAACAGTCACACTGGTCAAATCAAATCCCCAGTCATGCCTATAAATTACAGCCATCTGTATTAGATGTCCTTCAACAAAAGGCAGTTTCCATACAGGATATACTCACTGGTGTATAAAAGTCATATCACCTTTGAGCATATTATTCTACTATTTCATGACTATCCTCTACATAAAGTGAGTGTTAATTGATAGAGTCACAGAAGCAGGCATAGGTTTAGAAAAAAAACAAAAAAAACCATCTTGGTATTTTTCTCACCTCCCACTCATTCAATATCTGTCTGTTTGAATAATGGTACATGATTTCAGATAATTTATTCAACCATATGGACAGCATCATTTTGACTGATATTTTTCCTTAACATTAACAGTGTCTAGACATGTCTGTCACCGATGCTGTAATATTAAGAATGAGACATTTAGCACAGCTAACTAAGCTCCAGCTGTCAGTCTTCGTTGAATGGCTGTCCAAAATGTCACATTTTATATTTTTGCCATTTAACCGAGACTGTAGGAGCATGTTTGCTGACAAAAGATCACTGGGTAAAGGAACAGTTGCCTCAAAACAAAGGAAAATTGTGTCATTGTGTGCTTCCTCCAATGTCAGTCAAAACTTCTAAGAGGTCGACAGGTTGAACACAAAATTTAGTGAGAGCTCTGTAGTGCTGACGGTTAATTGGTTGCCAGACAAGTACATGAAATTACACCAAGTTCTTTCCTGTAATTTAAGTATAGCCAAACAATGACCAGAATGTATATATTAACCTCAAGTTAATCATGGTATAGAGGAAACAGTGATTTTTTCTCTCTATGTATTATGGCAAACAAAACAAGAAAACTAGTTGATTCTTTTACACCATGATGTGTTTGATGATCGTACAAACTTCAATGGAGTTTCATGTTCGGGTGAATGGAACAGGGTGAAGCATGACTACAGCTCTTTTCAGACAATATGGAACAATATACTGCCTTTATCTCTTTGTTAAAGTGATGGATTTTTGTTATTCAGACAGACACAGGTGTGTTTTTTTATGTAGATGTTCATTACAGCTTCATTCATCCAGACTTTTACAGAAAGAGCCACAATTCTTGCGTGATATTTGGTAGCCGGTGGAGCAAGAGAAAGCAGAAAATGAATAAGGAAGGAAGATGTTACTTTTCTGTTCTCTCCCAGGCTTCATCATCAGTGCATTTCAAAACATATTTTTAGTTAAAGCAGTAATTAGACACAACATTAAACACTTATCAGCATGAAAAAATATTTTTGCAACTGATCTGATGTGAGAAAAAACCAGACTAAAAAGTGTCTTATTTTCTTTGTGTGTGATGATGATAATTAGGCAATACATTTATCACAGTGTTATTAATAAGATGGGACGAGATGTGTATTAAATATATGTGAATGTATATCTTCATTAATATACAAAAATGGCACATGCGCCCATATATTTAATTTGCGTCATGATTTTTACATAAAAATGACTTTAGATGCTCGTTCGGACTCAAGAACAACTTGTAAATTTGCCATCATGTAATAAAGAGGTTTAAGCCGGCTCTCCATTTCCACAGCTGCTAATGTTGTGGTGCGTTGGGCCGACGCACTCTAGTCCCAGCTGCGCCCGTGCACAGGCCCAGCAGTCTACCACACTGCGGTTGTACTTGGCGGCTCAGTGGGAATGTGTGTTTCACAGCTCGAGTGTGAAGCTCAGCACTCCTAAGTACACAGTATTTATGCTCAGTCAACTTCATCTGACCCTAAGCCTACAGTAAGTGAAGGCTTAAAAAGTTATCTCGAAGACAGATAACTAATGCTGTGTTCAGATGGAAAAAAGACTTCTAAAAAAAAAGCTGCGTGAAATCAATCATGGACACTTTGAGGACAATGCAGGGTTTGAGAGGGAACATGTTTTGACATTTTTGCCTTTTGTTTACTTTATTTTTTGATTTGCCCTGCAGGTGGTATCTATGCCTATGCACTTTTGGTCGATTTTTAAATTGATTTCCATTTTTATGTACCTGAAACAAGTCTGTATGTTTTTGTGGTCAGGCATTTTAAAATTGAATTCTCAAAGCTATTCTGCTCTCCCTCCCTCTCTTCCTCTCTTCCTCTCTCTCTCTCTTTCTCTCTCTCTCTCTCTCTCTCTCTGGATTCCCTGTTTTCTACAGTTGAAAATGGAGCCCATCTCCTGCTCTCTCTTTCGTTCTCTCTTCGTTGTAATAGGCTCATCTTTCCTCCTCTCTCCGCTCCCTCTATCTTTCGTGAGTCTGAATAAAGCAGCTAATGGTGCATGGAAATGGTGGCAGCACAGTCACGTCTATAGACAGACATTTTCTCTGTTATGTGTTGCAGTATGTAAGTGAAAATACACATTTACAAGGATGACAGGAAGTCATTCTTTCAGTCGTCTCATTCGTTTATTGTGAGGCACTGCGAGAGCTTAATGACAAATATGTGAGGTGCAACAAAACATTGTGATACTGTTGTTTCTCATTTTTTCTTATATCAGATAATATAACCAAATTTTCTCTGTATTAATACACGAACACTTTCTCTTGTATTATATTTGAATGCTGATTGCAGAACTTAGTTGAAATCAGGATGCTGCTGTTGATGATGGTTGCATTGATTAATGATGATGTCTTCTCCTCAGGTTTACATCCGCATCCTGGACAACGAATGGAACGTATACAGGCGTTACACTGAGTTCAGGGAGCTACACAACCAACTGAGATCCCAGTTTCCACAGTTGGACACCTTCAACTTCCCACCCAAAAAAGCCATAGGGAACAAGGTGAGCTCACCAAGACCAGTTTGACTGACTGACTTTTGTCCCTTTTCTCTGTGATGATGCCTCTCTGTTAACCCCCTTCTGTAGAGTATGTGACTAAAGAATCAGTAATCGTGTAAGGATGGGAAATGAAATGATGACACTGAGTTAAATTACTACTGTAGGTACAGTAATAAGCAAGCTAGCTGGCTATCCTAAAGTTTGCAGTTTACGTTAAAGCTACAGTGCAGGAATTTTGTCTCCCCCTTCTGGCAGTGAGAGTAATTACAAAAATACTGTCAACATGTGCTCACGTCCTTCATAGTCTCTGCCATCGAAATTGCTAATTCCCAACAAAATGACTCAATTCACTATCAGAATTTGATCCACTGGTTCCGATAACATATGAAAAGTCTAGTAGAGACACACAATTAAATTAGTTTATCCCCATTCAAGTTGGCAGAGAGATAACCAGAAGTTAGCTGGCTCGGTTGGCAGCAGTCTCTGGGTACGCATTTAAACAGCCAGAGCGGGAATGTCCCACCTGACACGAGATTTAAAAACTCAGAGAGATTACTCATACAGAGAGATTTATCTGGCTGAGGCTTAATCAGCATTGTGTGAACTTGTTTGGCAAGGGCTTAAATGTAACAGACGTTCATTTATATTTAAAAGGTCTGCACAGCAAGTAAAACACACACTGTTGAATCCCTTCTTTACACTTTTGCTTCTGTGTTTTTGGTGTTGGCTAAAAACCAGCCTCCAAACTTTTGAAATGCAGAGTCTCACTCTTAATACATGTGGAGATATCCAAAGGCATTAAATATGCTATAAAGTTATAGTTAGAAAAGACTATCCTCCAACAAATGCTGTTCTGGGTAAGAGTTTAAATCAATCCCTTCTTTGTCATAAAACAATACTATCCTCATATGAGTGTTTATATATCAATGTAGACATTTTTATATTTAACATTCATATCAGGCTGTAAAAAATTATATCAGCAATTGAAAATTTATATCAGCCTATAAAGTTATAAACTCTGCTGAGTAAATACAATAAAGTAGTGGTCAGATGAGGTTAACCACTACCTGCTGACAACTTCTCTTTGCTCCTCTTTCTCACACACACACACACACACACACACACACACACACACACACACACACACACACACACACACACAACACACACACACAAACACACACATATACATCACTCTTCGTGTACAGTTACAGGGGTCAGTTGCTACCCTGGAAAGTTAGGAGAGCCCCCCCCCGATCCTTCTCTTTCCTCCTCACCCCTCTCCTCTCTCCCTTCTTTTCATCCTGTTCTCCTCGTCCTCCCACTCCAACTTTTTGGAGATAATTTGGTTCTGACCCCGATTCTCTGGCTGGTTGGATTTGAAGCTGCCACAGCCAAAACCTGACTCTCCACCATCAAAGACCCTGCAGTTTCACAGCTGGAAACTGCACTGAACACGTGTGTGTGTGTGTTTGTATTCCTATGTGTGTGCATGTGTGTGCACACCGTGTGGTATCATGTGAAAGTGCAAGTGTCTATCAAAGGCCTAGACAGGCGGTGTCATTGTGTCCCTGAAAGCTCTCTGAAAGCCCCATTACACCACAGGTTTGTGTGAATTATTGGTTTTCACCGTCTCCAGGAAGTCAGCCATCGCTGGAGAGAAAGCAGCGGCTTGGCTTTGTTGCTCTCAGACCGCATTTCAAAGCAGGAGCACCACATCCACGTTGCCAGAGAGACGAACACACAATAAACCCTGTAAACTCCAACATATGCATCAGAGCCACTTAGATGAACACCTGAAAATCAGTTTTTTTCCCCCCCTGATTTCCACTGTTAAATAGTTTCACCTTGTTGCAGTGTGGTCAGAGGTGCATCAGACCTGAAACTTTAAGTCATACAATTCCAGTGAAATAATGATTGTCAGGCCTTAATATGTTACAAAGCCAAGTCACGTGCTAGTAATTACTTTCATCTCATAATATGTTGTACTGTTTTTATAGATTTCTTTCTCTTTTGTGCCGTTTTCCTCTTTGTTCATAGACTTTTTCTTTCTCTGCCCAAATTACCTCCCTCTTTGTTTGCCGCTGTGTTTTTATTTATTTATTTTTTATTATACTGAAGCGAGTTGTTTTTATAAGCCTCTTGAGGTCTCTTTTACTCTCCCACACAGTTTGTATTTGCTCTCGCTTTTTTTTCTTCTTTTTTTTTTACAGTTTTTTATTACCTTACAAATATGCTGCGCCCACAGTAATGATGTTGGAGTCAGGTAGCACTGTGGACACCACATTTGAACATCCAATTTGATACTAAAGAGCCTAAAATTATGTAAACAGAAGCTAGTATCTCTCTTCATCACAAAAAAGTCTTACTTAGATGAAAATTTGATTGTGATGTTTATTAGAAAAACACCCATCAGGTCACATCCACAGTGCATGGCTATTACACTCTAAGTCAATTCTGATTTGGATGTCTGTTTGATGCTTTCTGCTGAAGGACTGGGGGCAGCTCTGGGGATGGCAGCATTGCACAGTAGTCTCATAACCGAAAGCTGATGAGATTATGCCTCCACACACAGCCTGTGCTTGTCCTTTGGCAGTCATGTTCTGTATCCTGTCACAGTGTCTGTAAAAATGTTGTTACTGTCCCTTTTTATAAGGCCCTGAATCCCTCCGCTGCATGTTTCTGTGTGTCAAATCATGAATTTCACTGCAGTGTTTTTAGTTAATCTGTTAATTTATACAGTTACACAAATAACTTAAGTCTCAATTGAGTAATCTGTGTTTCGCAAGGTTACATTTAGTTGAAGGACTTCCTCCATGCTGTGATTGTCAACATAATCAGTGATAGTGACAACAGGTGTGCATGTTTGGTGCTCTAAGCAGTGAGTGACTGGGATCTGTCAAACTGAGGCAGGAAGGTTAAATTTATTCTGTAGTAAATGAAATTCTGATGAATTTGGTGCAGTCATGACTTTGTGTGTGACCATAGATGAATTGGGATTGTCAGCATTATATTAAAATGTGTATGTCATTTTAAATGCTTTTTAAAGCTTTGTATCGGTCTTGCCGATTTTGCCATCATCTTCTTATTAAAACTGCTTTTCCATGGACAAAACCTTTGCACAGTAATCTAGTTCACTCCTAAACATTTACTCAAATTGGGCTATGCCATACAAGTCAACTGTCTGTTTTTTTTTTCTTTATTCAAACTATTTTCTACGTTGTAGAACAATACTAAAGAGACACAAATGTCTTTCATATTCAGCATTTCTCAAAGTTGTCTCCTTTTGGTTTGATGACAGCTTTACACACTTTTGGCCATATCTTAACCAGCTTCATAAGGTCATCACCTGGAAGGGTTTTCCAACAGTCTTGAAGGAGTTCCCACATGTGCTCGGCTTTTATTGGCTGCTTTTCCTTCACTTTCTGATCCAGCTACTCCCAAACCATCTCAGCTGGGTTTAGGTCAGGTGATTGTGGAGGCCTTATCCTCTGACAGGTCATTGGCACTCAATCACTCTCCTGACAGATCGCCCTTACAGATAGCCTGGAGGTGTGTTTTGGTTCATTGTCCTGTTGAAAAATGAATGATGTTCATACTTAGTGCATACCAGATGGGATGGTGTGTATGGCTGCCCCCTAATAGTCACCAAACAGTAATTGATGAGAAGAGTCTTAGTTGACCAAGTATTCATTGGTTGGTTAGTCACAAGAAGTAAAAACTCCTCAAACTCCATTCGGGAGCTTCTCCTGGTCGTGAACAAGACTAGATCAACATTTAGTATGGATAGACCATGTATGAAACGCTAGAGGGTTTTTAATTTGGAACAATGGACACAGGAAGTGGCAACGCGTGGTGACATCTGGCCAAAGTGGACGATGAATTTACACCATTGGTTTGCCAGTCACTCAGTGACGCTCAGTCAGGGACATACTTTCATGTTTATAGAGCTTGTCCCTATGGTCCAACCAAAGTTGTTATGTTGGGCAGGATATCATGTGTGGGGACATTTTGACCATATAAACAACAACCACAAGAAGGTAACATGAAAAAACTGCAAAGCTCCATCACATTCCCTAGTCCTCCATGCTTCACAATGGGAACCACACATGCAGATACAATTCATTCACCTTCACTGGAAAGACTCAGTGGTTGAAACCAAGAATCCTCCATTTTTACTCATCAGACTGAAGTACAGATTTCCACTGGGCTAACATCCAGTCTTTGTGTTTCTTGGCCCAAGCAATTATCTTCTTCTTCTTCTTGGTCTTCCTCAATAGTTCTTTCTTTGCAACAGTTTGACCATGATGGCCTGATCCACAGAGTCTCCTCTGAACAGTTGATGTTGAGATGTGTCTGAACTCTTTGAAGCATTGATGTGGGCTCTAAGATGAGGTGCTGATAAATGGCGATTTCTGAGGCTGGTAACTATAATGAACTTCTCCTCCAAGCAGAGATAACTCTTGTTCTTCCTCTCCTGAGGCAGTCCTCACGAGAGCCAGTTTCATCATGGTGTTTGATGGGTTTTGGGACTGCACTTGAAGAAACTTTTAAAGTTCTTTAAATTTTCCGGATTGGCTGACCTTCATGTCTGAAAGTAATGATGGATTCTAGTTTCTCTTTACTTAGCTGAGTGGTTCTTGCCATAATATTGAATCAAATAGGGTTATTTGCTGTATATCAATACTACCTCGGCACAACACAACTGATAATCTAAAACACATTAAGAGGGTCAAGAAGGTGTTGAGTCAAAATAAATGAAATGCATCAGCTTTTAACAAAGTATGGACCCAATTGAAGATAATTTCTCATACAAGCTAGCAGGTATATATGAAGTCTGTCAATCTACAAAATTAATTAAATTTAATAGTTTGTTCAAATTTCCAAAAATGAGCTACTCCCGGAACAGAAGTTTTGGAGAAACGTTCCAACAAAAACAGAGCTCAAGGTCTTAGGGCCAGGCTGAAATGAAATGAGGGAGCAGGTGGGGAGCTTTATAGCTTAAAGATTCGATAAGTACCAGATTGGTGGAGTTCGTGTATGTGTGTGTGTGTCTCTCTGTCTGTCTAACGTGTATGTGTGCACATGCAAAACCATAAATGTATTTTTTTAAAGCTGAAGCTGCACAGCAGAAAAGAGTAATTGTACTCTGTGTGTGTGTGTGTGTGTGTGTGTGTGTGTGTGTGTGTGTGTGTGTGTGTGTGTGTGTGTGTGTGTGTGTGTGTGTGTGTGTGTGTGTGTGTGTGTGTGTGTGTGTGTGTGTGTGTGTGTGTGTGTGTGTGTGTGTGTGTGTGTGTGTGTGTGTCTTAGTAATCAGCAGGCCTGCCACGCTGAGTTTCCCAGTTATTTAAATCCAGTCAGTGTTTGTTTCTGGCTCTCTAGGAGCACTTTATTCTGTCGACAGCAGTGAGAGTCTTCTTCTTCAGGTGGAGTGCAGAGCAGTGCTGCTGTAGGAAGCTGGAGTGAAGTGTACCAAGAGATTTTACTCAAACAATTTAAAACAACATTTTAAATGGAGCTAAAAGTACAGGTATAAACATATACTTAAATGAAAGAAAGAAGTTGGGGGTTTCAGTTATACTCGTACTATAGTAGGAATTTAAAAAGCATACACCTAATTTGTTGCATTTGATGTACAGCACTTTGAATCACCTTACCTTGCCTTGCCTTCATTTAATGTTTGTTTTCGGGGCTTTTTGCCTTCAAATCTGGTCACACAGGACCCAATCTCCAAACATTACTCCGAATAGTGCTTCTACTGGTCAAAGTATCAGTCAAAACACAGTAAAAAGCATGTTATTCTTCATCTAAAAGATACCAAGTAAACAGAAAAATGCTCATTTTATAATGTGATGAAATTATTTACCTCCAATTTTGATTGAACACTTTTCAAAACACTTCGTTCAGGGCTATGACTGAGCCTGTTCTGATAAAAGACGTTGTTGCAATGGATCTCATCTCTTTGTCCATCTGTTTCTGTTATTGCCTTCCTCTCTGTTCAGGTATTTGTATAGCTTTCACATCTCTCTCTGTTTCTGCCGCTGTCTTTCATCTCTTACAAAATGACACTTTAACGACAGTTTTGCAAAATTCAAAAGCTGACTTTGACACTCACACGCACTAACAGCATTTTATTATTATTATTATGTGTGGCTAATGATGGAAAAATGTTAATGGCAATGCACCATGAACGTCTGCTTTGTGGTTGCTGGATTAAGGATGAAACACATTTCAGAGAGTGTCAGTGGAGGATCAGGTAGCAGCAACAATACACACTCTTTGCAAACTGTAGTACCTGCCATGGATTCTCTCTGTTTTATCATGCTGTTAACATGCGCACGCACACACACACACACACACACACACACACACACACACACACACACACACACACACACACACACACACACACACACACATACACACACACACACACACACTTCTTAAAATGACTGACAGCACAGGGAGAGACGCAGCTCAAGTTGTCAAAGAGCATCGGTTATGCTATGGATTTAAGTCATTAGAAATCCTATGGAAAAGTGTCATACCTAGCACATGCAACAGTGAACCTGCACGTTCACACACACACACACACACACACACACACACACACACACACACACATACACATACGTTTGTGAGATTATCTATGCCAACACTTGACTGACTTCTCAGGCAGCCTTCATGCCAGCGCTCTGTGATTCGACTGTTAAGCTCATCTCCTGCTTTGTGTGGTGTCAGAGCTCATCACGAGCGCAACACAGGAGCTCGTTAGAAAAGTGAATCACAGAGGTTTTAACTGGACGTGGGCTTTAAGCTCCAGCTCTGACATAATTCAAATGTTGTATCTGACAAGACAGGAATTTGAACTAATATAAAGTAGATACATGTGCCAATCCCTGTATTGTTTTACCTTTTTTCTACGTACACTGCCTTCAGCCTTTTTCCAGTCCCTTTCTTAACATGTATAGGGTACAGGGTTAATGTTTTATATTGTTATCTTTTGTGAAATTACATCATAGGTGGCTGTACATGCTTGTAACTATAAAATGTGGAGGGTTGGTGTGTTTATGTGTGCTGACAATTCTCTGCTAACCTCTTCTTATTGCTTTAGTATTTTAATATTACTTACAGCCATTTACCTTCTACTTGCCTACCATTTCTATTTCAAGCTGCATTGACATTTACTACAACTAAAAACATTACTAAAAATATTAAAGAAACAACTTGCACCTGATTTAAGATTAAGTGGTGAATGAACCATTTCCTTGTTATTGTGCAACTGTTTGAGTTGACACTGACACTACAGACCGACCAATATATCATATCGGCCAGTCGATATTATTGGCCGATATTGACCAATCATAGATATATCGGTATTGGCAAATATGGTGCCCAATATATGCCGATATTCTTTAAAATAAAATAAAAATTTAGGCAACATTTTATGTATATTTGATCCTTTTTCTAAATTCAAATTTAATATATGTATGTTGTTGTTTTGCTCTGTGTATGTTTTTATTGGCAGCTGCCAGCTAACAGCTGTTTCAGTGCTCTGATGTCATTTTATACAATTAAGTTTATTGTTAAACTGTGATATATCCCTATTCATTACATATCTTGGTCACAAGTGTTTGATAACCACATTTAAGGGATCATTTAAAAAAAAAGTGTGTTTATGGCTATATTCTGTATATATAACATTATCGGCCGATATATATCAATATCAGAATTTCTTTGCTCCCTAATTTTGGTATCGGCATTGGTCCTTAATTGACACTTATTTAAAATCAGACAAATATCATAAAATGCCAGTGAGGTTTTTTTTCCCACTAATTTGGATCTACTTGTCTCCCCTCCAATTCTGAGTTGTGTATTGGATGTTCATCTCTGAGCATGCATATCATTAGGTCACTCATAGTTTACTCCTCTTCTTCTCTGTGATTCCCATAAATGTAATAAATACGAGCCCAGGTCCATATTATAACATTATCCCTGTGCTTCAATGGGGCCAGAGTGATACACAGGTTTCAAGATTGACGTTACCTCAATTTCACCCTGAACGGTAAAGTAAAAAAAAAGTGAATAATATGTAAACTCTGATACACTTTTTTTAGAGGAGCGGCTTCATCATTAAATGTTTAGAAGTACTCATCCAGCTCCGGGTCAAACCATTTGGTGTGTGGAGTTTGACATTTTGCGGTTGACAGTTAACAAACATTACCCTCATTTATTTACCGTCAGGATTAATGCAGGGTAGATGACTAAAACATGCAGCCAAATGGCATCTGTGTCGACATTTGGGATGAGACCACGCTCAGAGTAAACTAGCTCATTTAAAAACATTTTGTAAATTCAAATCTGCTGTGTAAACATCCCTTCAGATTATTTTCTAGTCTTCACTTTACTCTTACATTACCTTTTTAATCATTTTACTCTACGACTACATTTTACACTCACCCACTCCTTTTTTCTCTCTCTTTTATATTGCTTACTGCGGCGCTTGGTAACCGGATACCTTAAGCTATCACTATATAATTAACAACCATGTAAACACTGTTGGGGAAATCATCATTTGGATTCATTTCATTCTGGGGAATAGGATTGGCTCATGTCACAACAGCCCGTGGCAGATTCGACCCCTGACTGTGTTAGCCGTGGCCCCTGCGAGGCCTAGTCACCATTAAGACTTTGCCTTTTTGACTCATTTGTGCATCTGCGTCTAGTACTGTTAATGAGCTAATGGGACTCTCCCTCTCTGTGTCTCCAAGTGCTCTGGGCGAGACTGTCCAGCTGCGTAACCTAACAATACAGATGATGTTCCACACACACACACAGATGCACACCCATTGCCTGTGATAGCTCTTAACCAGCTGATTTATCAGGGGCCCGGCCAGGCATACAGGCTAAATGTTCCCAAGTTGTGCCTGTCAAATCCCTCCTGATGTTAACACCGAGACTGAAAAAGGCCAGAATGATGAAATCAAAGCCATGTTGTTGTCAGACCCCAGAGTCTAGCTGTCAGGTTTTTCTCACTGCCCGCATGTCATCTAAATTTAATGTTTTTTTTCGTTGTCCAAAGGCGGTTTGCCTTTTTTTTTTTTTGTTCTCCTCCCTTCAATATCAATTTCTCTCATTTGCCCACTTGTATCACTGTCTGTCCTCCTGCTCGCTCAAGTCACTGTACCGCCTCTGGCTTTGATAAAAATCGCTTCATTTTTTGGTGCGGCTTTTATCTCTCTCTCCCTCTCTCTCTCTCTCTCTCTCTCTCTCTCTCTCTCTCTCTCTTTTCTGTCCGAGGCCACAAATGGAGACACTGATTTTCCTTTACCCAGGAGCTACAGATTAAAAGCCAGACGCAGAGTAAACGGATTTCTAGGTGAATACTGCAACTGTGTCTCCTAATCTCAATCAGCATCTCCGTGTTCAGTGAACGCCGATATCTGACTGTTTTAGAAGATGTATTTCATAAGCCTAGACGTCAACAATTGCAGACAAATCTTATTTTCATGCGTATTATCTTCTTGCAAATGCAGCCCCCTGCCTCTGATCGCTTTGAATAAATTCAGACATATTTGACGGCCAGTTACACACTGTTTCAGCATGGTGTTAGTCTTTAACAACACCAAAAACACTAAGGCTGGATTTTTGCATCATCCTCCTTCTTAGAGTCAGTTATCAAAGTATTTATCGCATCATATCGCTGTTTGCTTTGGTTTACCAGCCAATCATGTGCTCCACTCATTAAAAATAATACAGTATTTAAATCTGCACAGAAATGCTGACTTAAACAGAATGGCATTTACACTAGGGGGGTAGAAGCAAGATGAAAACAATGATTAAAACTAATAATTGGTTCTTTTTGACTTCTTAAAAAACAGATCTGTATTTAAATGAAAAACACATGAGCTGCAGTGGGACTCCATGACTTTTGATCTTTTTGATTACAGTAACATTATATAAGATTCCCAAAAGGTAATGATACCAGAAAAAAAAAGGCACTTACACAACCAGCATTTGCCCTCGGCAGTCGCCCCCTTTGTACATGTGAAGAGGGAGAGAAAGGAGTGCCAAGGCTGCCCTGATTAATTAATCAGAAACTACAAAGTGAATTATTAACAAGTCTTAGTATGTTGTGTTCGCATATTATGCAATATACATGTTTTACGCTTTTAATTATGACAAGGAGACATTGTGGAGGTCTGGTATGAGCATTCCTGAATTGCCTGTGATGTTTTATGCATGGCGTGGACCCGTGGCTCGATGAGTGTTTAAATGCGGCATTGAGAGAACAGCCTGTTCAGCTTCGCTGCGGTCCAGTGTGGGTTGACTTGGTGGAAAGTGTTGACCTTGTTTTGTTGCCGGCGTGTACCAACACTGTCCGCTCTCGTTTAATTCAAGTGTACTGCAGGCTCAAATCAACGCTCAGGTTGATGTTCTTGTTTGAAGTGGTGATCTGGGAGATTCTGTTTAAAATGTAGACTTGAGACTTTTTGCATTTTGGGGGGGAGACACCTATCAGTTTAATTTACATATAGGGAAGTCTGCTTGTATTGCCAAGAGAGCAGCTTATTATGCAATAAGCATGTTGGGTCTGAGACCACCATCGCATGGCATCCCTACATGCATCCTGTCTCTTTGCCACTGCAGAGAAATAAAACAACAGGAATAAATATCTCTGTAAACCCACAGTAACAGCAAGTAAGTAGAGTTTCAGGCTTGATCGAAGTCTTGGTCAAGCACATTGATTTTCTGTTGGGGGGGGGGGGGGGTAGAAAAAACAAGTGTTTGGTACCACAGGGTGTAGTTACTTTTCACTTCTGAAAGTAGTTTTTGTTGCCAAGCACATTTAGTTCTTTGGACATTCCCCCAGAGTTGAATGCTGTAAAGCTGGCAGCAAATTCACTGAGCAGCTGTGGAGACCCCCCGACGCATATGTGACTATTTAACGCTTCTCTTCCATTGACAGCTCCTCTCTCCTGCTTATCTTTCCTCTCTAGGAAGTGACATTTAGCTGTGGTGTGTGTATGTGCATGTGCACATACACCCCTTTTTTCTCTTTCTGCCTTTACATGACCATTTCATGATTGTATATCATGGTACATTTCATGCACATAACCACATGAGTCAACATACATCGCTCAAAAGCATATAGAAACGTGTTATCTTGCAGTCAGAATCCATGACATTTATGACATATAGAGGTGAAGGGAGCAAGAATCTACACTATCTATAGCTTCATGTGTCTTCTCTCATGCTGTACTGATTGAACAGGATGTGTGCTGCTTCTAGAGAAGACAGAAATAGGCCAGGAGATGCTTAAATAAAGCCTTTCTCACCTTTATGCCAGTACGAAATGTACTTTCCTGCATGGCTAATAATAATAGACTGATTTAGGTTCTATGTCATATCAGTATAGCACTGTGTAGGGGAGGGGAGGAACCAAGGAGCGAGCAGTGTTTAGATGGATGGATGTAAGCAGACAGATAGAAAGAGGACAGCATCAGCGTTGTACCTGCATCAGTATGCCACAGTAGCTTCTGCTCTGCCCTTGCGTTCCTCTCTGCAAACAAGAGACAGCACCTGGCCTCTTCAGCCCTCCTCTCTGTCTCAACAAGAGGATGAATCTGTCATGATGTCCATTAGTGTTATTACTGCTCTGACATCCATGAAAGCAGTCAGGGTGTCCCTTACTGTGTTGACATAGCATGAAACCGGCGCTGGCATGCACAGCCTAATCTGACACATCAGATTTACCCGCGTCTACCCCGTCTATTCTACCCGGCAAGCAGCAGAGTCGAGGAGTTATCCACTCCCACTCTCCTAAACTTACTTATCCACTACTTGCGGCGACTGTGAACCTGTTACGTACTCGCCCGTTTTAAGTTCTTCTTGGCTGATGTGGCGCTTGTCATCTATATGCTTCTTGGTGGGTGCCGAGAGCGACAAAAGTGTGACTTGTACTGTACACCACAGGTTTTTTGCAGCTCCTTGGGCGTGCTTATGTTTAACAGACCTAGCATGCTGTTTAACATCATTTTTTTCTCACCATGAACAACACTAGTCCACCTTACACACCTGGCAAAATGCATGGTTGTTTCCTAATATGCTTTTTTTAGGAATGGGAAAATAGTCTCCCAGTATTTAAATATTTACATTTTTTTTGGTGGCATTTCGACTATTTCATTAAGGTACAGTTACTGAGGTCCACAACCTTTTAACAGCTTAAGAAAACATCATGTCAATAGAGTTGTTGTGTAGTGTTAGTACCTGTATGTACCTTTAATAGCAGAGTTAAGTCTTGTGCTTTGACTATTATTAGCGGGGGCGCCCTTTAGTGTATATTTGGATTGGCATTTGGAGATTTTGCAAACAGATTGTGCCTTCAAAAATATTTACCATATCAGTAATCATCAGTTTTCTTGCTTTGAAGCTGCCTCTATGTGTCTCTCTTTCCTCCATCAGAATCAGTTACTTTGTCTTTGTTTGCCTTTCAACACCATTACATCCTGCAATTCTTCCTCACATCTATCTTCTCTCTCCTGAATCCTTCACTCACTCTCTGGAAAAATCTTCCCTCTAAAAGTCTGAAAGAGAAGGAAGCAGAACTTTAACTTGTATAGTGTTAATTACAATAATTGTGGACGAACAACACACAGTGGGGATGAATCAGCAGTCAAGCTATCCAAACTGTCAAGCTAATGTTACTTTATCATTACTGTAATGTAAAGCAGCAGCACTAGCTAAAGTGAGCGGTTAAAACAACACTGTCAAATTAAAAAAAAACAACTAAACGTTGGCACCAGTGAAGACTTTTTGCTAGCTACTACTTATTTGTGTTTATAATAATATAATATTTTATAATAATAATAACAATGATAATAATGATATCATGAGATTAAAAGACTTGCCCTGTTAGCACAATTTAGCCAGAGTAGCTAATGTTCGCCCAATTGTGCATTGCTCAGTGTTCCTTTATAAGCTAGGGTTAGCTTCGGTCGGAGGTAATGGGATGTGTTTACTCTGAAAAACACCCCATAGTCCTTTAAAAAGAAGCTCCTGGCTCCGAACGGGAATGCTGACCATGAGCTGCTAAACTTTTTTCTTTAAAAAATGTTTTTTATTAGTTGAGTAGAAAATGATTGTTATTATTTTAAATACAACTAAAAGTAATTTACTCTAAGTTTACTATTGCTCTGTATTTAATCTTAAGATTGTGTTGCATGCCTTGCTGTAAGCCAATTTTCTAATTAAGGCCAGTGGAGTCTTGAATATCATCATTTTTATTTCATAGCATTGCTATTAGTAATTTTAGAAGTCATTGCTCCTGGGAGAAAAGCAGGTAACTTGTTGAAAAGAAAATGTGAACAGCTCCCATGGGCCTCAGATGTTAATGATTTATAAACTGGCAGTAATTACATGTTTACTTGTTGATTAATGAATATGAGCCTACATCAGCTCAAGGCTTTAATTGTGAATTGATATTTGACAGTGTTATTAAATGCAGGATGTCTTTAATGAAGTGTCCCTTTATTTTCCCTTTTGGCTTCCCATGGTGCATGTTTCTCAGCTATTCAGCCCTGGTACAGCAAAGTGTGTATTTTTGAGGCAAGACAAAAAAATTCACTCGGGACTTGGATTTTAGATCAAAAGAAAAGCAGTAGTTTCAATTGAGGAAAATGTTGGCCTCCTGCAATGGCTGTTTGTTCCAGTCCCAAGCACCAGAGAATAAAACGGAGCAGTGCCCAGGCTTTGTTCTCAGCCTTGCTGGACACCGATTAGCTATGCTAGCACCGGCCATGTGGCTCCCTGCCTCTGCAAAATCTCACAGTGAGGGAGGTCTGAATGCTTAAATGTCTGTGCCTGGTTTTCTTTTCAACATAAACAACCAAATAACAAAAAAACCCCACAAATATTAAATGTATTTTTAGTGTTTTTTGTATCGAGTGTGAGCCATGGGTGATATTGGATTTGAAAGCCTGGTCATTTGCAGTGCTATGGACAATTTAGCTGATTTTAAGTGACTGTTCACATGGACACAAATACAGAATCTGGTATTTCCTGGTACAGCAACAACACATAATGATCCCATACATGCAGGTCTTTATTTTACAATATGCAACTTCTTGCCCGGCAGCAATATGTGTTTATGAGACCCACCTTCCTCCTCTTGAGCTGGGTAACATACACCTCAATATATGTCAGTCATCTTGATGAGCTCTCTAACTTGAAACAGTGTTTGGCCTGAGGCTGAAGGAAGCTGCATGTGAACAGCCAATGAGGTGGTATAAACTGACAGCAAGCATACTCCAAAAGGAAATCAGCCACAAAGTGAAAGACCAGGAGTTATCCTTAAAAATATCCCACTGATTTATTATTTTAATTTGATAAAAGTTTCATGTTGCAGCTTGAAACTCAGCGTTCAAAGCACCATTAAAAAAACAACTAAATAACTGTTTTTTGTCTCTGTTTGCCTTCTGTGTTTGTGTTCCTCTCTGTCTGCAGGATGCCAAGTTTGTGGAGGAGAGGAGGAAGCAGCTGCAGGGCTACCTTCGCATGGTGATGAACAAACTGATCCAGACGCTGCCGGAGTTCACAGCCCGCCCCACCAAAGAGACCCTGCTGTCTCTGCTGCCTTTCTGTCTGTAAGTGGACACACACAGGCGTGTTCGATACAGGATTTAAGCTTTTATGTGAGCATCTGTAGTTGCTGTGTGTGTGTGTGTGTGTGTGTGTGTGTGTGTGTGTGTGTGTGTGTGTGTGTGTGTGTGTGTGTGTGTGTGTGTGTGTGTGTGTGTGTGTGTGTGTGTGTGTGTGTGTGTGTGTGTGTGTGTGTGTGTGTGTGTGTGTGTGTGTGTGTGTGTGTCTGTAGGTGAGAGAGGTTCAGGAATGGATGCAGCAGTAGAATCCAAACGTTACAAGCCAGGAAATGTGATTAAAAAGGAAGGAAGACAGGAAATATTCATTTTGAAAATCAAACACTGAAAAATCCCAGAAAATCCTTGTTAAAAAAAAAAATCCCTAAAGGAAGATTCAAAGGTACTAATCCTGGTTTTACCATTGCGGGCATCCCATTCTATGCTCACACAACCTCTAAAAAGGAAAAAACTGTCAGTTTTTGGCAATAGTTTCATATCAATTCAATGAACAACATTTTGGAAAGAATTAGCTGCCACAGCTGTTGTGATAGTAGCAGTTACAGGATACAAAGCAGGAGGATTAATGTCACTGAAAATGCCAAATCTCTTGTAAACAAACTTCTGTATTTCCCTACGTTTTACACTCTTATTCACACATACAACGTATACGTTCTGTCACGCAAACACATTCACGGACTAGCAAGTATGACAGTGCATGATGCCTCTGCTGCCCACCTACCTACCAGGCGCCACATCTGAAAATTAGATGTTCCAGTCATTTCCTGTCAATATTCACATCGTTTTCCACTCACTGTGATCAGTCAGCGAGCGTGACCTGTCACAGCGTCTGACTGGAATGTCATTTCCTCTCGGGAGACGTCTGAGTCATGCGGCCCAAACAACAACAACAACATACAGTAATTTACATAGACGTAAAATCCTTGCTCATTTGGCTTGTTTAAAGCCAATATGTGTATAATTTTTGTGTTCATAGCCTCTTTGAAATTATTTAGATGACAGAAGTTTTTGTTGCCAGGGAAATTATGTAATTGTATTAGTCTTTTCATTGGATACCACACAGCAACAATATTACAATCAATATTTCATATTGTACATTAGTAGGATTTCATTTAAAGTGAGGGGTAATTGTCCAAAAGCAGTAGTCCAAGAGAAAAGAAGTGGACTGGAAGGCCTGTATAAACCTCCAAAGGACAGACGGCTCATTAGTCTGTAGTTACTCTGCAGCGGGCGGCTTAATAATCATATCTCTCTTTCTCACATCTCCAAGCTGAAAAGGAAACCTTTCTATTGCATGAATGGCATGAAATATTAGTGTCAAGCGAGTTGTGTCTGCCTGCGATATCACATTATAGTGTTGTTTTTCACAGTTCAATCTATCTTCATTCATACAGTGTATAGGTCCACAGTTAGACCTATGTACTGTATGAATGAAGATAGTCTGACACAGTTACTGCATGTGTTTATGGTAGCGAGTGTTTGATTTTGTAACAGCTGCTATGAATGGTATCCAAGCAACACAGCAGGATTAACCATTAGTGAAGAGGGTTTGGACTATAAATTAGGAGATGCTGGTCAAACACTAATCTACGTGGTGGTGTGAAAAGCCTAAATGGTTTAATCCTTGTTATTGGTCTAAACTCTTTTGCTGTTGTATTAAAAAGTTAAGTGATAAAGTTCAGTTGATACAAAAAAGAAACAACAGAAGGAAGATTACATAACGACATCTTGAGCATCATATCATCTAACATTATATACAGAGTTGATAGTTAAGGACATTGCATCTGCAACTCTGTCATGGCCGGTTGTGATCTGCGTTGACACTGGCATCCTCACTGCTGTGACTCAGTGGAGCTGCAGCCGACATTTGATCAACCCAGATCAGCAAACCGTTATAGTCCTGGTTCATGTGTGTGAAGCTTTACAGTTTGTTGCCACTGAGTCCTGTCATAATGATACTCTGAGGCCTGCCAGTGTAGTTGTGGTACTTGATGTTACTGATGATGATGTTAATGTCTAATCTGTTCAGTTGGTTTGATCAAAGTCTTACACTGACGGACGAAAGCCTGATTAGTGTGGTCATTAGCAGGGAGGGAAGGGGAGAGGAAAGTGAGAATACTGCCTGACCAGAAATGGAAATCATACATTTCTATATTGTAAAAAAAAAAAAAAAAAACCAAACAAACAACAACTTTAATATGTTAATAATTCATATACGTCAAATATGCCATATACTGCTTTAACATTCATTAATATCTCAAGGGGATAAACATCAGATCTGCTTTTCTTTAAAGCAATAGTTTCGACATTTTGGCTGCTTATTCGCTATCTTGCAGAAACTTATGATGAAACTGATACCACTTCCACATCTGTACTGTAAATATGAAGCACCCGGTTAGCTTAGTACCTTAGTACCAGCATTAAGACTGGAAACTAGCTTGGCTCTGTTCAAAGGTTAAATCATTTACCTGATTTGGCTTAAAACTCACTAAAAACTGCCAAAACTCACTAATTAACACTTTATTGTCTATCTTTTCTGTTTAATCTATATAAAAAACCAAGGTATAAAATTTTATGTGCTCGGCTGTGGAGCAGCAAATGCATTTCCCAAAATACTTAACTATTCCTTTAAACATGACTAAATGAATTTGCGACCACATCTGTTGAGTGTCGGTATTTCTTCATGGCTCGCATTTGTTCGTCGTTATCTGTTTACAGCCAATTATCCTCTGAACCTCCATGATACTACCAGATGTTGTTGCTGGCAGAATTGTGACGCGATGGTAAAGCCTATATAGGGTTGCAGAGATTAAAACATGAGATGGCAGATGTTTGTACGCATTCAGAGAATTAAAAGCCAGCGGAGAGAAAATGACAGGAAGCAGTTTAGTGAGAGAAAGATGAAGGGAGGAGGATGGAGGAAGACAGAGGGAAAGAAAGCTGGGAGGGTTCAGATGGGAAGGGTCGGAGGAGGAGACAGTAAAAAGGAAAAGATAATGAGGAAAAGACAGATTGGACTTCAGCTCTTCAGATCTCCTGCTGAGGCACTTGTCACTCAAAGGCCAGATGGGTCTCTAAACTCCTTTATGACCTGCTGTGACCTGAACACCTCATGAAAATAAGGGGTAGTAATTGACATTGAAGTGAAATTTCATGTTAGTTTTAGTGCCACCAAGTCTAAGAAAAGTCAATACTTTGTCACCTCCTTGAAATTAGAAAATTAGATTAAAGTTAAGTCATTCAAAAACCTTATCCCACACCAATCCTCTGGTTGAGTTTTGTCATAATTAGTCACTCAGACTGATGAGAGTTGACAAAAAAACATAATTTGGAAGATTTCCCGCTGCTTTGATTAAACTAAGCAGCAGTTTGATGAAAGCATTGACATCAGACCACGCTGTTTGATTGCACTTACCTTCACAGATGGTATATGACGGTAAGGGTGACTGGCATCTTGTGTTTGACAAATAAAGCAAGATTTACTGGAAATCAGCATACCTGGTGTACAATATCTTTTTCACTTGCAGTTAACTGTATTCAGTGTTAATACATGTATTTTTATGATGCAAACATCCTTATATGAGCCTGAAACTATGTTGTTTTTGCTAAGTTAAGTCTGAACTGTGGATATAGTTGTTTCAAAGAATAAATCTGTCAAGAATGAACTTTGTTGCTTAAAATTTAAGCCAATACAGATGAGTTATACAGTAGAAAGCCCTGTAAAAAGGTAGTGGACCTAAAGTTGGGAATGTTTCGTCAAAATATATACATTTTTGGTAATTTGGTCACTGATTTTGGCTATACTAGTAAACCACTTTGGTCCAAACTGAAATATCTCAACATCCATTAAGGATTGACATGAATTGCCAAGGATTGTGTGCCAATTTTCCTCACTTGTCTGGAACAGCGACACCTCTATGGTCACACCTCTATGTAGATTTGCTACCACTTAGTATGCAGCTCAACCTCAACACATTTATGCTTTACTCAGAACACAAACCACACACACTCAGTGTGGTTTCTCACCTTACTGACTTACTGCCTCAGAGAAAGTGTTGTGGCCCTTTGTTTGACTGTCAAGACAGTTTGACCTCACAATGAGCATGTAACCTTTTATTGTGCTGGCTTGAATTTTTGGCATGTTGCCTTTATGTTAGAGGTATACCATCTGTGTGTATGTGAAAGCAAATACAGTGGAAATAGTTTATTATCCAGTCTGTACTATTCACAGCACCCCACCTCTTGCTGTTAGACAATCAATTGGATGCATGCTTTTGTTTGTGTGCTGGTTTACTCTAATTATGCTCGTCTGCAGTCAAATTATTAATATTCCAGCAGTGCTTTGGAAAGTTATTATCCTGCACAAGTCAGTATCATGTCCAAATGGGGGGACAAGAACATGCTGTGAACCAGAAAAAAAATCTATAAGCCTAATTAATTTAGCACATTTACCTACTTTACCCAGTTTGATATGAATAAATGAGATGGATCGCAGTTTCAACTCCACATGCTGCCCCCAATTTAGAGTGATTTTTGCTGATATAACTCCCCGTTGCGTCACTTTTTGGTCAACCTTGCTCACATTCAAATTGTGAGACTGCACTTGATTGAACTCGCCTGGTGCTGTGGAGATACGGGAATAAGTGGCACTTGAGCTTCTGCTAAATGTACATTTTTCACCCAGAGGAAAAAGAATAATGTTCACCATATTAACAAAGTTCAGGCCGCTCTAAGATTGGCTGGTCACGCTTTCCTCCCAAAAGCAGTTTGATCTTGATGGTTATGACACAGACACTTTGCAGTCATACATTTTTCATACCTGCTTTCATGTATCTGCCATTTTCCACATAACACAGCCTCTCTTGGCTCTTAAAGCCAAAACACGCCGCTGCCGAACGGCGTGTGTCAAAACAGCCACCCCTATTGTTTTCTATGTGCAACCCCCACACTTCACGCCACTGTCCTATTTCCAGCGTCTCCGCCCCTTAAAAAACAAAGCATATTTTTCCAGAGAAAAATCTGTTTTGTACTTCAATACAAGGTTGGCACAACTACAAACATTATTTACTAGTTTGTTGTTGCTTTTCACTGTATTTTGAACTATTGTGTTTGTGCCTGTATCTACAAGGCAAAAAACGAATTAATTGGTGGTTGATCTGCTGCTTTCAAAACCTAATCTCACTGATGAGATTATTATTTTTTCCAAGTTATTAATCAAAAATACAATAGGCAACTCACCCTTGACATTTCATTGTCCTGTGCTGTACTCATAAACTAGAGATACATTCAGGTAAATATTATATTGACATGCTGTAGTGTGACACTTCCTATTGTTGCGTAGGAGCAGTAATTGACATGCATTTTCAGCTTTCTTGTTATTTCAGCCCCTGCTGCTTCACATAAAAGCATATGGCTCACTGTGATACTTTTACCTAAACCACCTCACCATTAGTGCAATTATTTTCCGCACTTGTCCTAGTGGGAATCAAACTCCTAACACAAAACCACCCAGATGTCCCAGATAACCTTAATCACAGCTCTACCAGCTGGGCTGCATCATTAAAGAAGCCAGCACTGCTGCTTTAGACATCAACTCAGAAATGCCCTCTTCCTCTGAACAGTTTTTAATATTTATTGAAAATCCCCTTGTCAAAGAAGCACTTGAACTCCCCACTCCCATTACAGAATCATTGCTTCATCACAAGCAGCAGTTGAAAAATGTCTTGGGGATGATACATTTCAGACAACAAGAAAGCAGTTAACTCCAAGCATTCAGTCTCCCTGCTTTTCTTTTCCTTCTTTTTGACAAGTGCCTCTCATTCATCCTCATCGTTATCAGATAAGAATCAGGGATCAGGGGTTCACATGTTGAGAAGATGGTAGTCACGGTAACCAGGGTGATGATGTCATCAAGTGGCCAAGATTATTTCCTTCTGAGAAATGGGAAGTCTGAACATCATCACAAGATGTCCATCACAGACTTAATGAGATTTGATCGGCTGTGTGTCACACATAAATCTTACTTGTAGTGAGGGCAGGGACAATGAGGTATTTAGATGTAGATCATAGTAAAAGGTATTGAAAGGTATATCTGAAAAGCTGACTAACTGGGGGCTGCAATGAAGACATCATAGCAATATTATTTTCATGTTGTCATCCGTATTAATTCCTCTTCTTAGTTTAGATGTTATCTCTCTCATAACTCATCATGGCAGGTGTTTATGTTTATTTTTGTTTAAAAGAAGATAGAAACAGCTCAGAAATCAGCTTTACTGTAAGCTAAAAACGTTAGCATGTCCAGCTAACTAGTTCACGTAGTATGGTAGTAACCTAGAGGGTTTTTTTTAAGGTCAAAAGTTTTTTTTTTTTTTTTTTTTTAAAAACCTGTCACAACTAGTACATCCTCTGTGTAGTATTTATCTACTGTGTGAAAGTCTTAAATGCTATCAGAATTACGTTAGCATCTCTGACCTATTCTTTATTGAATTAGAGAAAGTTTACACTCCAGCATTGGCAGGAAACATCACGTGAGATAGTGCTACATTTGCTAAACACATCAGTTAGTTCTCATCCTAAAAGCTATTTCTCTTAACAGAAGTGACATACTGTTTAAAACAAGTAGGCTATGTAAGCTAATCAACAAAATGGGGTTGGCACATGCAGGTTTAGCTATTGTTTGACAATACAATAGCATATATGTATCCTTCAAGTGTATATTCAGAACCCTTTTCTAAGTATTAAAACGTGAACTGGAAACAGTGTTTTCATACAACTCATGGGACTAACGTTAACTTAATTACTTGGTCAGTTACAGCTAATAAAATCTGCCAGCGACAGTCATTTCACCCGGCAAAATCAACAGTTGTCTGTTAGATATGAGAAGACTGCTGTTGTCTGCTTCTTTCTGAAATAAAGGACCCATTGTTTAAAAAAAATTACAGAGTGATAAATCTGCCATTATTAGCACTGTAAACTTGCCTGAGCCATGCAAGAGAGGAAAACTTGACATCCTTAGCAACAGTATCTAACGGGGATGGGGTTTAGCAAACAGTGAATTTAATAAGTTTCTATTTTGCTCCTCTTTGTTACCAAGTCTTATATAATAATTATGATTCAGCTCATTTTAGGTTCATGAAAGCGCCTCCATTTGCTGTTTTGACTATACGCCTGGTTTTCCGAAAAAAACTCTTCTAGCAGAAGGGAAATGATGCATTGAGGTCCCCAGATGCAGCATCAGTGTTATGTTTGAATAATAAACTTGGTATAAATCTATCTAAATGTTCATTTAGAGCCCTTAGCTCATTTCTTCTCCTTCCCACTCCCTCTCTCTCTCTCTCATCCAGAGACACTCCCCAGACTAATGACGGCGGAGCCAAGACACCCCGGTCCAAAACATCATCCCGCTTCCCTAGACTCGGTCGCAGCCGCACCCAGGAAACCAGACCTGAACCCCAGAGTGGCGACCTTTAACCCCACAGCCTTTGAACTAATAATCCCAAGGCTGAGGATAACAACACTCCTGGGTCCACCCAAGACTGCGACACACGGACTCAAAGCGTGTGAGGGCATAAAAGGCGTCTAACGGACCTTCAAAGCCTTACAGATAAAAAGCCTCAGCCAAGGTGGGGAGATGGATGCATTCACATCACAGGACTGTCTATGAGAATATGTAAATTTTTCTGTGCGCAGCCTGGCTGAGTAAAGGATAAATGACTCCCCAGAGGCTGCCTATCGATGGACCCAATCATATAGCACCTCTTACCTCACTGAGAAAAAGAAAGACACTCCATAAACTGCACATGGACTCTCTTGGACTGCTCTCTCTTATCTCATACATCATGAGATGATGGGGATGTGTTTTATTTCTTACTATGCTCAGTTTTGTAGTGAAAGTGTATCATGGTCACAGTGCCTACAGTGTTTTGTAGCTGCTTTCCTGCTCTGGGAATGGAGGGAAGGGTACAAGGTGAGGTGAAGAGGGGGTACATTAAAGTATTCTCTTGGGCAATGAACTTTATTTTTTAGCCAACGTGTCAGCATTATGGTGCCATTACAATTTAGACAATGATTCACTATCTCTGGCATGGACCACCAAGCAATGGGCATTCCTTTTCCTACTTCCTATTATTTATATTACTATGGCTATTATAGATAATCTACAGAAAGTGTCACATATCCTCATGTCACAGCAGAAGCAGTAATTATCAAAAATATCTTAATCTCCACATGATGGCCATATTAAAGGATTAGGGTTCAACACCACTGATAACACAAAAACAGTCAGAGTAATTCCACAAATAAGCATAAATTCTCTTAAAAAAAATATATATTTTCACACATGCTCATGCCATAGATTAGTTTCACATACCTTCTGTAATGTATAGGATAAATTCATGTCATAAAAATTAAAGGAAGGTTTAAAGTTTAAAGGAAGGGAAACCTATTCAACGATCAACAAAAAAAAAAAAAAGAGATGTGTTTCAAACGGTTTACCCGCACTATTACTCATCACATAAATAAGGTTTTTTAATCAAAAGTGGACTGGCTATGATTTAAACTAATGTTTTTAACTGATGTGTCTTTAAATGAGGATTTAAAGTGGTGTTACCTTGCAAATGAATGTTTTAACGATGTCTAAACACTTGAAGAAAAAAGCTACTTGTTAAGAGTGAAAGCAAATGGCTGCTGAGCATCAAGTGTGTGTGTAAAACAGAAGCTCATGCCATATGTATGGATCACCCAGTAGTAATCACAGACTATGTTCACACGAGGAGTGACTCGAAGGGTTTTCCGGCAAACTGGAATTAAACGGTCGGTTCACAAAATGGTAGACACTATTCACCGTCTATGAGGTGAATTGAACAAACAAGGCTTGTTCAAAAGGTTTTTAACTATGCTGTAATTCTATCATGAAAAATAATGTTAAAAAAATATCAGATTGTTCACAGAGCTGCCAAACAACACAACAACATGGGAAAGAAAAGAAGGTATAGGTTTCTCAGTCTGACAAATGGCACTGTTGCATCCTATTTAGATGACATGTAATGTTACTTTACACATGGATTTCTACTCTATATAGTCTTATTAATGACTATACTCTGCTGTGATACAGTGAAACAGGTGATATTTTAGGTGTAGCACTGCCTTATATGCACTAGATCTCACAGCGACGGACTATATTCTGTATGCTGACATTGTCACACAGGCAATTCATTATAACAATAAACAAGTAGCCTTTTCATAAGCATCTTTTACAGTGAAGGTTGGGGTCAGTTTGTCTCTGGGACCACTGGTGGATCTATTTTCTCTGCACAAATATCCATATTGTAGTTGTAATAAAGCAAAGGATGATATGGATCTCTGAAAGCTGTGTTGAAGAAACCCTGCGGGACAAATCTGGTGCTATTTTATCTTATCCTTTTCTTATCGCTGGCAAATCCCATGATCAGACCAAAAGCAACAATAAATGTGATCTTTTAACAAGTATGTTCTGTAGCTAGGTTTTCAAATTTTGTGCATACTTTGACAGAATTTCTGCAAAAGAAAATCCAAATGAATGCAGGTTTTCATCCACTGCAGTTTTGCAAATATTTGGAGTTGGGTCATCAAGATAAGTTGCTAACAGACAGCCCTTTTGTTTGGAACTACATTTTCTTAACTGTAGACCTTTTTATTTTTATATATTTTTATTATTACATATGACGCGCACTGTATACACTTAAACTGACATTATTGATTTGTTTTTTTAGGTGGGCCTTTCTTTAGGTGGCTAAAATGTATTTTGCTGCTTGCTCCATCAACAGCAGTACATTGCTTATCTCCAAACTGGGAGTGTGCTGCCCCAAAATATTTTTCGTGACTACAATATGTTTCACTGACACATACCATCTATAACATCTATGTAATGTACAAATGTCTACGTTTGGAGGTGGCAGATTGGGTGGATGGCTAGACAGATAAGTGGCAGAAGGTGGATTTTGCTTGCAGGACTCCCGTTTCTAACCATAGGATGTCATGTTTCCAAATTCAAGTCAGTATGTTTTTTTGTCATTGTGTTTATGTTGCCATGATGACCAGGGTTGTCTAACTTTAAGGAAGTATCATTTAACCCAAACCCCAACCTAACCAAATGGTTTTTGTGCCTATCAAAAACATTATTTTTTGAACAGTGATGGTTTCCGAGTCCTAACTTACAGATACCAAACATATTTCCAATTAAAATACATTATTTTGAATAATGTAGAGTGTCACGAATGGAAGGAAAATCCGTGTCCATGTACACAAATCTATAGATTAAAGTCACAAACTGAGACTATGGTAAACTGCCTCATACAACCCCACTTAAAAAATCCAAATTTGCACCTTCCACTATTTCAGTAAAAGCAGGTGCAACGAGATGACGTAATTAAAAGAATGCCTCTCAAACCTCTAACAATGAATAATAATGTAGAAAACTTGATGGAAATATGACATTTCTGTGTCTTGTCTCTTCAGTAGAGCAGGAACATATGTATCGGGCTTCATGCACGTCATGATTTAATCGCAAAATCTGTGTCCATTGCTTGTATCAACCTGTCAATTTTCCACCTCAGCCTAGTCTAACTTTTTTTGTGATATTTTGAGATTTTTAAAAATGTTCTGCCTTTTCCACTCTGGTTTTTAAAAGCGCAAATTGAAAATATTGACAAACGGGGATGAAAACACACCTAGAATAACCAAGACCTGATAAAGCTGAGTAAAAGACCTTCCTTATCAACAACACATTTATGAAGACATACTGTTGCACTGGTTGACATATCCCTGAAATCAGCTCCAACAAATGCATAATTGACTACTGTATGAGTACGGCTTGCTAGAAACTACAGCACCCAGCTGTTTTAGTAAGTGATTAACCTATTTCTTACAAATTCACAAGGATATTTCGGGTAAGTTTTAAAGATCTACATCTTCAGGGGGAATGAATTAGCTCAGGGCTGAGAGCAACAGAAAGACTGGGGAAATCATAAAGCACTGAAAGGGTAAAAGCACCATTTGGTTTTGGTCTTTTCATGGGTTTTTTTTTTCTCATCACTCTGGACGCTAGATGAATGAAATCTCTCCGTAACTTGAAGCTGGTGATCAGAGCAACGACGAGCAAATGAAGCCGGATCAGTTTATTGAGATGCAGCAGTGTTCTCTCGCAGTATGCCGTGTCTGTTCTTGTGTACATTTGCCTTAGTCAGCAGTCGAGCCTTATCTATCAGTGTCACAGTGAAGAGGGGCTGCACAATAAAGTAAAGTAAACAGTACATACGTTACCCATGCCTGTGTCGGTGTTGTGATTGTTGATCTTGTTGCCTGTTTTTATGAAGGCAAAAGGTCATTGGGTAATTCTGCTGTATGAATGAGCTTTAGTGTGAATGTATGTCTATGCACAATGATATCTGTGTATTCATGCATGTGTGGGTACACATGGAATTGAATTTAAATACAGACAGGTGCATAACTAAAGCGTGCATGTGTTTATGTAGAGCGATGAACGAGTCAATGCTTGCATTATATTCTGCCTATGTACCGCATGCATAAATGGATGAATAGTTACAGGGAAATCCATCTTCGGAGCATCTGTGGCCCTCCGTGTTTTTTTAACCTTCATTGCTTCACTAAGCAGTCTCTGAGCTTTTATTCAAAGCACCCATTCATTTTTGGTAAAGACTGCTTTTTTCCCCCTTTTTTTCTGCCTGTTCTGGGTTTGCTGCAGCGGGTCGGTAGAGAGAGGAGTGGCGATGGTGTACAAAATGCTCATTGTCCATTGACCAGAAAATTGGTTACAAGCCCATTTAGGATCTGGATGGCTGCTTTTGGCAATGCTAGACATCATACACACAAACACAAACAACTGGCTGCATACAAGCCAAGTTCATAGAGCACTGACACAAACATCAGCTGCAATGTTTCGGTTGTTTTTAATTGACAACAACAAAATACAGAAAAGCCAGCAGGTGCCTGGCTTTTCTGTATTTTGTTCTTACATCAGTTAAAATCTGTTTAAATGTGTGAATAACTAATGTTTTGAAATATATATGGTGTCATGACACCAGACAATCGGAGATCCCCGCCTACTAAAGTCTGGGAATTTTCTAAAGGTACACTGGATTGGTTCTGCAATGCAGGGATTTTTGTAAACTCTCTAGTTGGTTGCACTCAGGCTTAACAACAAAACCTGGGAGATTTTCTTCAATCTCTATTATCTCTATTAGTAAAGCGATACAAAATATATACAGGCTTTCTCATTTAAGTATAATGGGTGTTTTCAAGTTTGGCAGATTTGGGTGTGTGTAGGAAGAGATTTTGGGATAGGAACTGACATCACACCTCAGGGGCAGGTCTAACTTTTTATTAACCACTGATGAAGCACACCTGGTGGACACCATAAGGGTGGAGATGATCCCATTGAGGTCTGATTTGTTTTTTTTCGTACTGGCCTCAAAATAAAACCAGAACTGCATGCTGGATCTGCTACAGTCACCATCAGCCTCACAAGAAGGTGCTGCATTAAGTGGAAGATGTAGAGTCTAGTTCTGCAGCTACAGGTGAGGCAAACTTACTCTTCTCTTAAGCCAGAGACACAGGGACAAATTGGAAGATCATTATGTCAAACTTGCAGCATTCAGGCCAGGCTCTCAGGCTGTGAGCATGCAAAGTTAAAGTAAAAGGTAAGCCACATTTTCAAATTTGCATGAATATACGTCATTACAACCTATGTTTTTGTGTTAATGCATTTAATTTACTATTTCCTCGCAGACTGAGATGATCCCATCATATGATGAGGTTTAAGTTAAGGGAGTAGATGGAATGACAAACACACATCAATCCTATCCTCACACTCCTTGATAAATTGTATCTGTGAATATGCGAAAACGTGACTATTTGAGTGTGTGTCAAATTGGTAATGTTAAGTTTTATCTACTAAAAAAGAAATTTTGGACTTAAATGAAAGTCAAAAATCCTTGACTATATACTCCCCAGACTAAAAGCTATTTATCACAATTCTTCCATTTTCAAAATGTTCTTTAATTTCACAGCTGCAGGGGTCTCTGAAGTTGTTTCAGAGTAGATCTGAGGTTAGTACGCACCTTTTCAGTGACAAAAGCAGCACAGTGAAGGTATAATTTAGAATAAGGGAGTTTAATAGATATTACATCACTTATTCTTTTTTCTTTTATCAGAGGTGCAATCAAGAACAAAAACCAAATCAGTGGGAGCTCCTCACATTTACCTTTTCTTTTGTCCTTCAAGTCAAACAGCAGTGACACACCAGAAAGAAAAGGTGTGCTGTCCTCCTTTTTCTATCTGACTGGAAGCTTCATACACTACAGAGAGCTTCCTGCTCTGGAGCCAAGACTGTCCTTGTGGCAACGTCCACCAGTCATAATATAATATAATAAATTCCCCTTGTCGCACCTCGTCCAATTTTTCTTTGTCCCACACTTTCACCTCTCCTTGAGGATATGGAGGTCCTTCTTGGCTAGTTTTACAGGACTGCATGTAATTACCAAGCACTTACCTTTGTGTGAGGAACATCAAGGAGACGGAGACCCTGGTTTAAACAAGGTCATTGTATAAGCAGTGGTTCTATCTCTACAATGCACAATGCCAGCTTGGCATTGGGATGCATGTTCATTATAATGATAAGGATTACACTGTCATCTCAGGCACCCTATAGACAACAGGCCCTTCAGGAAGGAGCTTCCCGATAGTAACCAAGATTAGCATGTGCTTTATATTTATGCTTGCTAGGCGGGGAGGAGCAGATGTTCCTCAGGGACTGTGGAGTTTCCATCAGCTTTGCTGAGCTGCATCGATCTGAAGTGCTTGTGTCAGTAATTACTGTAACTTTTAGCTTGTTGAAGCATTTTTATAGCTCAGAGGATACTTTTAAATACTGTGGTTTCCTGATGAAAAGTGGTGTTGTCTGCCGTGTGAAGAGCAAAATCAGAACTTATTTTTCAGTGGTTTGATTTTAAAATAATACAGATATACACATATACACATACATATACACATATATGGTTAAAAACTGGGAAAAATCCATTATATATCCGTAACATATTGTGGTAAACATGCAAAAAATGTTAATTAAAACATGAGTTTATGTAAATAGGCTACTTTTTACTGAGGGAAAGTCTGCTTGTCGCATTGAATACATTTGTGTTGAAAATGGTCAACACCAATCATCAGGATTTTGAAGTACAAGTCAAGTAGTTTGAAAATAATATAAGATATAATTTCAAAATCATTGCCAAGTATCACAACCTGGCTCTTAGATTGTGACAAAAAAATAAACAAACAGGATACTGAATGCAAAATTGAATTTATTTACAGCAGTTTAGTAGAAAGGAGATTAATTTACAACCAATTGGTAAAAACAAACTAACATTTATTTACAACAAACAATTTATAGATTGGATGAGTCTGTAATATCAGTAGTATGTAGGGAGAAGGAGTCTTCATCTAGACTGATGGTGAACGTCGGGTGTTGCCTTCAGGTCCGACCCCTGCAGACAAGAAAACACTGAGCAGTATCGTGGCACAGAAGCAGTGGGGAAGTCATGAAATGAACAAGCATTTATCTGTATGTGACAGTTTTTTACCAGCTGCATCATGATTCACTGACGGAAACATTAGAGTCTCTATCACATAATAAAAGCTGCATATTCATTCATCAAATATATTACACACTGTTTCTCAATGACTTAAAACAGTTAAGCAGTTGACCAAAACTGTTGTTTGGTCAACTGTTTAATTGACGCCCTCACCGTGACAGGAGAACATAAGCTGGAAGGCATCTATAATCCTCCTGAAGAGGCGTCTAAATCAGCCGTCCTGCACCTTGGCGTTTCAGGTTATTCTCCTGCAAAGTGGCTCAGTCATGTTCTGTCACTGCAGTTAGAGTTAGGACCCCACACTATCGTAAAACTCTTCGTGGCGCTGGTGTCCACAGGGGCTGAATATTCTGCTGTTGCGGAAATAATACTCTGTTTCCATTCCACAATCCAGCATATAGTCCATTATCTGACCCTGGGTCTCCATGATGAAGGTCAGCATGTCATAGTCTGTTTCCCCAGGATAGAGAGGGCAACCTGTTGCCAACTCTACTGCTACGTCTCCCATAGACCATATGTTGACGGCCTCTTTTAATGCTATGTTGCAGCATTATTTGTGGCGCCCTGTACCATGCTGTTTGTACAAAGACCACCAGCCTCAGCAACTGACACAGGACCAGCAAGTCCAAAGTCAATCAGCTTTACTTTTAGCGGCTGCTACTTTCAGTCTACAACCATGACGTTTTCTCGTTTGAGGTCTATGTGCACAATTCCAATTGATCTCAAATGTGACATAGCTGTGGCCAACTGGTGCACAACTGCACTCAGCTCTTGAAATGGAAAGACCCTGGTTATTACCGTCTTCCATGTAATCATACAGGCTTTGGTCCAGAAGTTAAAATTTAAAAAAATATGGTCCTTATCGAAGAAAAAAAAATTCCACCTGACAATGTTACATGTGTCGGGATCTAGAGACACACAATAGCAATCTCTACTTTGGCCTGTTGAATGATCTCAGGTTGATTCTTGTTCACCTTAACTGCCATCGCCCTGTCAGTTTCAACTAAAGTTACCCTCACCAAGGAAACCCTCCACTATGCTCCCTTTATAATTCTTCCACTTGTCTGTATGGAGGCAGAACAGAGAGAGAGGATATGAGGAATGGTAAAATGACTGCACTTTTATAACACATGTGTAGTCTTGTAGATATTAAGGGATTATACACTAATTAAAACATACTTTTAAATATTTTATTAATTTCTGCCAAGTCTGTTCCACTAGATGCCACTAAATTCTACACACTGTACCTTTAAGTTTGAGCTGTGATGCTACACCTGAACTGATACAAGTTCCAAGACTCCTTCAAAAGTCTCTGCTGCTGTTAACAGCTCTGTTGTTAGCTCCGCGCAGGTATGTCTCACCTCTGCTCACCTCACACTTGATCTCCTGCTGCGGTTTGAGCAGCATTGCGAGGTGTTCGCATCAAGCTTCTTGGTTGATCAAAAGAGCGCCGCAGGCTATTGTGAAAGCCTGTGATAGCTTTGAGAGGCAGGCAGAGCACACTTCAGGATCCGATTGTGGTGGTATGCAGGGGGCAGGGGTATGCAGCCTGCAGGTAAAGGAAACAAAGTCAAATCAGAGGACAAAGTGGGGCTCGGTGAGATCCAGCAAAATGTTGGTTTTCAGCAACAGCTGAACAAGTCCACCCAACCTGTCTACCTATAACATTATCTCGAAATTAACTTGCTTAACATGCTTACTTGCTTTATATTTCTCTGCTCTTATCTGGCCCCCAACATGGTGAGAATCAGCACATCCATTATCTAATTAAGTTGGTGTTAACAGTTATGTACGTTGTCTTAATGCTGAAGAAGTTCATAAACAGCTTAGGAGTAAAGCACACAGTTTATTTCCCATGTTCCCACAACTGATAGCATATTAATTAACATAATCCATTACAGCTTAACATGGGATTTCATTCAGATGAGATGCAACAGAAATGTATCCAGTGTTCAGAGCCTTAGGTGATCCACTTTCATGACCCACCCATTGCTCCCTATAACTACAGATCGTGTCGACTTTGACCTTTGACTTTGAGTTGGCACTCGATACAGAATAAACTGAAACAGATAAAAGGGGAAGAAAAAGTCCAGCATAGTGTTTTAAGATTCAGCAACAGGCGGCAGAGGGAGAGCTGGAGGAAAATCCTCAGGATGGACGGTGCTCTCCATCTCTCCCACCTCATCGCTGTACAGGTAATAAACAGAGGAAATACAATACACCGAGCGGGCTGGAGTCTCAGAGAGAGAAAGAGAGAGCGAGGTGGGGAAAAAGAGTGTGAGGAAGCAGCGAAAGGTCAGAGGAGGGTAAGATGAAGGAAGGAACAGGGAGAAGATGTTTAAGAGAAGAAGAGAAATAACAGAGAGAAAATATAGGAACATATAGGAAGAGATGACAGAGAATACAGTAGAAGGAGAGTGGGGGTTTCTGGCACAACTTTGCCTACTCCCAAGGTACTCGGAGGAGGGAAAAAAAGTCTAAAGAGGTCAAAACTCCTGCAACACTTGTATAGAACAACTTTACTATTAAACCAATAATAATAACAATATCTATCTATATACAAGTTTTGCTGGTGTTTTGACCTCTTTAGAGATGACAGAGAAGAAAGGAAAAGGTATGTGAGAGAGTGAACTTGAGAAAGTGCTGTGAGTTGAAAGTACAGAGAAAGGAGCCGTTCAATCTCTGCAGGGAATGCAGTGCACCTTCATTTCATCCTCTGCCAGCTGGAGAACAGTACGCTTGTTTTCTGACAAATACTTCAAAAGCTGAAAAAATTAATAAAACAAACAGTTGGGCTGAAAAACAGGCTGCTGGAAACCAGAAACAAAGATGGATTCACAAGTGGCATAAATTAAAGCGCTATTCTAATTTTGGAGTTGTACAACCAAACTATAAAGCACAGAAGTCCATAATACTGACACTGAAAAGTTTCCCAAATGTAACATAATAAAATATATAATCAATTATCTCCCACTACAGTGCATTGGGATGCGTTCAGGCACAGAAGTGCTGTGTGAGTTTAAAAAAATAAAATAAAAAAATGTTTGAAACGCCTCCTGTGTAGACCAGCTGTAAGCCGACACTTTCATCAAGAAACTGACCATTTATGACAGATGGTTACACAGTAAGATCTGTCAGAAAAGGAAAATTACAGCTTAGCAAAACAACACATCAAAGCTTAAATCACATAAGGAGGAGGTTGGGGTGGTAGAGGGAGAAACTTAGAAACTAAGAAAGTCCTTGAAAATAAATGTTACCTTATGAATCAGCAGAGTAATAGTGAAAACAGACTATTCGGAAAGGTAAAATACTGCGTATGGTATAATCAGCGTATGGTCAATGCCATCTTTTCTGTTTGGAGCCAGGACTTTCAAACATAAGGAGTTGTTTTAGCTTTTTTTTATGAATGTCTTTGTTAACAACCGTAAGTCCTCCTTATGGAGCCTTCATAAATGGAACTCATAGATGTAATCATATACAATCATTGCAGTAGTTTTAAGAACATTTATAGCAGTATACCATTTTGTACTGTACTGTACTGTACTGTACTGTACTGTACTGTACTGTACTGTAGATTTCTATGTCTACTATTTTTTCTCAACTTATAAGAAGTGTGATAGCATGTTTTTTCAGTTTTAAACTTAAAAAATCTTTCGTATTTTGGAAAGAAAAGTACTTTTATTTTTTAAATGCTCAATGCTGCCTCTGAGAAGCGTCTGGTAAGGCACTAAGTGAACATCATAAACATAAATCAAACATAGCTAGTTTCACTTTAACTAGTTTTAAACATGAATACATAGTAATTGATGATAAATACACTTGCCTCAGGAAATGATTCCACCATAATGCATTCAGTTCTACATAAGATCCACATTCATGCTCAGCAAAAACAAACAGCATGTATTACATAAACTACAATTACCAGTCACACACTTCTGAAAAGTCATCTATAATTAATATTTTGTCAGCATTCAAACCTGCTTCTTGGAACAGACCCAGCTCTGAATACACAGTTATGCTCAGCAGTAAATACACACTGATTTTGCCATATAAATAATCAATGTCCAAAAGCACAGTCTTAGAGAGTAACTCATAGTTAAAGCAGGAGAAGTACTTTACTTTTCTACAAACAGGGATGGAGGGATTGATAGATACACATGCTCAGTTAAGTTGAATTGTTCTCATTTATTGATAATTAAATAGACAAAATATATTCCTGTAATTGATTACGACAATTATATATTGTGAATAGTAATAAACAGAAGTGATTACTGTATGTACATGTGGTTTTGGGGTTTTAAAGTTAATGACAAATGACAGTTATAATATGTTTATACATTTTCCCTTGTTTCTACAGTGTGAAATCATGCTGGCCATCCCTTTCAATGAGGACATCAACATAGAGTTGTAGCAGTGGAGCTGGCAACAGATTGCCCTTTGGATCCTGGGGAGGAAACGGACTTCTACGTGTTGACCTTCATCATGGAGATCCAGGGACCCAAATACTAGACTATGTGCTGGATCGTGGAATGAGAACTGATTATGTGGAGGGGAGTTTGCGCTGAATCTACGCTGAAGAGACAAGGTACATCAGACTGAATTCTCATGACCATGGAGAGGAGATACCTGGGTGGCCAGTATCTTTGTAGACCTGGTCAAGAGGATGCTGTGTATGGATACAGACCTGATTATTAAGCTCCTGGAGGTTCTGCAGCATCCTCTTTTCAATCCCGGCCTCCCTCCCTTTTCTACCGAGTTGGCATAAATAAATTAAATGTTTAATGTTATTTCATTATATATGATTATTAAAGGATTAGGAAAGAAGAGTTATGATTAACACAGTTTGAACTGTTCACTGGTTAAGTATCATTGAAATGTGGGGGGGGGGGGGGGGGGATCATTTTTTCATTTTCTTTTGTAGAAATGAGGCTAAATCAAAAATATCATACTCTTCCAAACTTTATTTTATCATTATAAAAACAGCGTTTTTGTTATCCAGCACTTGGCATGAAGGATGTAGATGATCCCGAAGCATTCGACTTGAACCTTCATTCAGGATTTTCTCTACCTGCTTAAGTCTGTCCAGAGTTACAGGGCATGGAGCCAATCCCAGCATCCATTGTGTGGAGGGTCAGGAAGCCAAGCTGCAGGTGGTGATTCCACTGCACAGACCGACACACACTTTTATGCCTGTCTATGGGTTGCACAGGCTGCATTCACACCTCTGCACTGCAAGGTCGGTGGTGGATGGCTAAGAAGGCTGCTTACATCTGTTTAGGAACGTGACCCGCGCTGCTAACACAAACTGGCAGGGTTTTCAAACAGACTGTGTGTACAGAGTAAGAATAACCAAACCTTTTATACACTCACAATTCTTGCTTCTCTTGAATACATTTTAAACGCAGTACAGGCTTACAAGTGAGTTTTCTTGCTCTCTATGCTACTGTTAATGCCAGGTGTAAAAGGGTTCTCATAGACACAAATCTGATCGTTGAGCCTGACAGCTTGACTGCTGTTTTCGAGTTCAAGAACAGCCCAATATATGTGGGAAGTGTTAGAGGTGAACATCTGCAGTTCTTTACGCCAAATGCAAAACTCAATCTCCTGATGGGAACTGTGATATGATCAACATACCCAGAAAATTCAAAAATATGGGCGCTGACTTATGTGAAATTGTTTCGTCTGTTTTTTGTCACTGAATTCAGAACTTGGCTTTACCTCTAGAGGGCGCTGGGCTGTCCTGACCTGACCCGCCCCAGATCCCCCTCTGATGCCTCTTTGTCCTTGGAGACCAACCAGAGATGCCCTCCAAGAGCATTGCAACTATATTATTTTATTTATTCTTTCTTTTTCTTTCTTCCTTTGGTTAATACTGTCTTCCTCTTAAGCTCCCCTTCCCATTTGTTTCACACAGGAAACCCACCCACACAAACACATACATACACATGCATACACATACTTAACACATGCATGCAAGAAAATCTAAGAAAAACATTGTGCCTTCTTATTGTTGCTGCTGTTTTCCCTTTTTTTCTCTCTCTTTTTGTATCGGTTTATTGTAATGTAGTTTCCCCTATTATCTTGTGCTCTGTTATATGTTGCTTGTTTTAATATTGGTCACTGGTATTGCATTATAAACAAAACAACATTTTTTTTTAAGGAGCTGCAGGGCCACTATTTACCCACTGTTTCTCCCACTCACTGCGCAATGTAATGTACACACTACCCAGCCCCTGATTTGCTTTGAGGTAATTTGATAAAACACATAAATGTAGGAATATACAAGTACTAATACAAGGCTTTTCCACTATACAGTTCTAGCACTACTCGGCTGGGCTCGACTTGACTTGATTCTACTCGTTTTTTTTGCTTTTCCACTAGGGATAGTACCTGGTACCTGGTGCTTTTTTAGTACCTGCTCTGGCGAGGTTCCAAGCGAGCCGAGCTGATACTAAAATGGAAAGGAAAAGCGCCATTATTGTGTTTCTCTATCTCGCTCTCTTTCTCTCTTTCCTCATATCCTTTGATCTTTCTACTTTTAATACTCTAATATAAGATATTAAATGGGTCCAAAAGTACTTGCGTGGAAAACATTTGTCACCCTTTAAACAAGTAGCTTTTAGGGATGTGCCAAGTTTTACCACCTATCGGACTCTATCAATAATGGAGGCTGAGTCCCCTCAGACCGCCTGATTTGGATTCCGCTTTCATGCAATGAGTGAGAGGAAGACATGAGAGAGAGAATGGGATTGTAATTGGACACTTAATCACAGGAAGTGGTGTTTTTACGACCAGAACTGATGACCCTTGATAGAAGCGAGGGTGCTGTGTAGCGGTGGCGGACGGAATGATTCAGAGGGAATGGTCGTACTTGTAGAAGTATTGACGTGTCACCCTAAAAAAAAAAAAAGGTTACAGCTGAGTTTTTGTTCCTCTCACCCCTCCATCGCTCTTACGCTTCAGTCTCCTTCTCTCTTGTCTCACCTGGTCCCAATTTTTGGGCTACAAGATGACGTTTTTTAGTAGTTAGCTCTGAGGCAGAAATCGCTGACCCGGGACAGTGACCCCTGTTGCTACCACTGAGACTCTTTTCTGTGCTCTGCCAGAGCGCACAGACAGAAAACAAAAGGGGGTAAAGAGAAGTTGAGAGGGCACAGACCGGGTAGAAATTGAAAATTACGGAGCACAGGACAAGAGGGGGAAAAAAGGGAAGAAAATATGTGAGGAGAAGTAGGAAATTAGATTAAATTAAGGAGACAAAGAGATGAGAAGAGAGGAGGAGAGTGGACAAAAAACATATAATTGAGATCACGAGATTGAGACAAAAAATGAAGGAGAAGGACAGACAGAAGCTCCCGCCTACTCTCCTCTTCAGGATCGGAAATGAAGCGTACAGAGCAGACAGAATTCAAAGCCGCCGCTGCCACCGAACACGCCACAGCGGGTCCATCTCGCGCACGCCGAACGAAGGTCAGCCTCATTTGTTCTACGCAGAGACAAGGGGGTCCTTCATGTGACCAAAGAGAGAGAGATAGGGAGGGCACAAAAAGGGATGAAAGATGAGACCGTCAGTGATGGGAAACATGAAGGTTGATTCCATCTGCTGGGTTTTTATCACAAGTGGACATACACACACACACACACACACACAATTGACAGAAGGGAATATATTTGACTGTCAAACAGGTGCTTTTCATGAATGTGTAATAGTGTTGCATGTGCAGTACTGCATATAAATGGGGTGTGAAAAGACGGCCTTCGGTGAAAAAATGACATGTTTTGATGGCATTCGACAAAGTTCCCTCTCCGTGGGTCGCTGTTCAAGGCCGCTCAAGGCTACGTTTGCATGTCTGGAGCCCAAAGTGACAGAGAAAAACTTATGAATTATGATGACTTTACACCCAAGAATGTTGTTGGAGTGAGAAAGTAATGGTGGCCCGGGGGTGAAAATGTGAAATTGAGACAAAAACTGTACTTTTTTCACACTTCATAGTCATCATATTTTATTGGCTCCAGTGTCAAAACTGAGTTGAGTTCCTTCATGAGCTTCTTTGGCTGATTCTTTTTAAATTCACCATGAATTAGAAAATTGTATTTTTGTTACACAAACTACTGCAGCAACAAAAGCAACCTAAACGTTTTTCTTTTTTACAGTGGGGCAATTTTAGCCATCAAACACAGGTGCAACTAATGATATCAATTACCAGCTGTGTTGTATTTAACTGCCATGACTCCTGTTACACCTTAATGCAACAAAGGCATCGTTAATTTTATTAATTACACCTCTGCCTCTAATGCTGTCAAAAGTCAAAAGCTAAAGTGTGTCCCAGTTTCATGCACCTAAGTCTAAGCAGGGTTAGGGTTAGGGTTATGTAAATAGATGATTCATGATAGTGAAGTTTTAGTAATATTACATATAAAATATATATAATATTTATAGGTTATTATTCAATCGTTTTACTTTTAAGGCCTATCTGAGCTCAAATTGGGCTGTAAGTGGCCCTTGAACTAAAATGAGTTTGACACCCCTGGTGTAAATGGTCAAATTAATGATGGCTGAATTCAATTTAGCAGCATCAGTTTCAGTGTCCTGGTATTGTGCATGCTGGCTCTCTGTCACACTTTCATGGCTTACTGGGACACAGGCAGTAGAACATAGCCATCATTAGTGTTATTATTAACACTGTGCTTTTCCTATCACAAGTCAAAATGTCTGCTGTGAAAAAGACCAATACACTGTAACACAAATGAAGCCTACAACACGCTTTGTCAAATTTTTTCCAGCTGTTCTCTGTTTTTCTTCTTCATTCTATGAGATTCTAGCAGGCTGTACACCGCGAGGCGTGTAATGCTGCCCCCTACACATGCACATTTTCCCTCATCCATTTTTACTGTCCGTAGCATTGTGGGACAATAGTATCCACCCACAACACACTCAAAAATGAAAATCAACCATATCTAGTCTGCGTTTTGTGTTAACTGAATTTTGTCCCTTTTCCAGTGTGAACACTCTACATATGTGGATAAGCTCCTCACAGTTACAAAACAATCAAATAAATTGTGTATGATGGCGAGATAGTTTTCAAAAAATTACCAATCTTTCCTTTACATGTTGCAGTCACAGTTTGATTGTTGCCCTTTTCTGTTAGTACAAAATAGAGCCTTATTTCCTTATTTCTTGTGCTATCCAACTGCAAAAACTGTGAACTCTTTACAATTATACAATTAATATGTACGCAGTATGGAGATGGGCAAAAATATCAGAATGATGTAAGAAGTTCCCATCCTTGCCCAGATTCTGGTAGATAATGACTTAAAGTAGAATGAATATATGCAATCAGTAACATACTACATTTGTTCTTTGAAGAAAAACTAATTAAAATGTGGCAGGTGTGGTAGAGAGTACAAGCCTCACTTCTCATTGTGTTTAAGCGTCTGTGCAGCTAACAAAAGAACTGAATGATTCAGTGTTGAGAACATCTCGAAAGACACGAGCATTTGCTCATTTTTCACAAGTGATTTATTTTCCCCATATCAGATAAACTATCACTGAATGTTAAGTGTGTTATAAAAAAGGTGTATTTATGCAAAAACAGCTCCTGAAATGCAAAAAAAGGTAACAAATATTCCTTTGGGAAGAACTTGGATGGCATAAGTTTCCCAAGTACTGAGTCATGGGTGGAATCCTCATGATTTAGTGCCATGAAAGATGACATGCTAAGCTGTTAAATATAACACTCTTAGTACTGTAGATTCCCTCCTCGCCTACACAAGGCTTCCCTCACATGATGAAAGTGTCTGTGCTTTGTTGGAAGAAGATGCATCTGTGTGTGTTTGTGTATGCACTTTTCTGTCACTGTTTGTGTGTACAATGCTTATTTTAATTTAATTAGGTGTGCATGAGCGCCTTGGTGAACATTTTATTGTTTGCCTGTGTGCAAAAATGGTATATATGTATACATATATGTATACATGTCTACCATTCTGCTGCTTGTGCTAATTACCTTTTATTTCTCAGCAACAGTGGCAACTGCTGCTATTTCAGAGAAGTGCAACATCACACCATCTCAGGTCGGCCAGGCTGGTTGCCTTGTTTTCACAGGTAATAAACACATTTTTATGATTATTTCAAGACAACATTATCACAACTAACAATTGGCAGTTCGGTTCCATTTTTAACAGGTTTGTGGCTATTTTGCAATAGGTGGCATTTTCACACAGACTGATGACAGTACATCCAGCACCCTTTAATCCATCAAAATTATGTCAATTTATATCCAATCCATTTTAAGAAACTGCACCAACGCTGATTTGAGAATGAGACTTTTTATCCCACGCTTGCCTTGCTTGCAGTACAACTTGTTTACTACAGCACACATATCTGCCCTGTAAGTCACTTGTTCTGTGTTCTCCTTTGGGAAAAAGTCAGAAACCAAAAAGGGAGAAATGTTTGTATAAAAGTATTTGATTTCAGCTGGAAGTCTTTATTCCAATACAGCAACAGCGATTCTCAAATCTGGCACAAAGCGATAACGTGGCATTCGATCATTGGCATAGAAGACAGTCACACTGAGTCTGATAGCATCCTGCTACACAACAGCCACAGACTCTGAACAACAACAATCCACATTAGCTTTCCCGCTAAAGTCAAACATGAACCCACATCTTGTCTTGCACCTTAGTTTGTAAATGAGCCACTAAAAAAGAAACACACCATTCATTGGGGAGAGCAGTTAGTAGGCTAGAAAGCTAATAAGCTGCTCAGATGCAGCACTTTCGCATCAGAAAATGTCAATTCAGTTAACTTAGACACAATGATTTACACTTTGTTTACTTTGTATTATGTGAAATGTGTCTATGGACTCATTTGTTTTGTAACTGTGATGTTATTGAAAGTACAGTAGTTCCATTTGTGACGCTTGTTAGCAGTGACATTGAGTGTGATTGCACCCTATTGCAATGTAAGTACTTTCGCTCTGGCTTGGATCATTCTTCTAGCCTGTGAACCGTGGTGCTCCATGAAACCACCCGGACTCCCAACGGCTCTGTTGTTGTTGTGTGGCAATCGGCTTGTGTGTCTGTGGACTTCTGAGAACCAATTGAGTCAGTGGAAGCTCAGCTAGCTTGTGTTATGGTTCATTATTCGTGTGTGTGTGTGTGTGTGTATATATGTATATATATATATATATATGAGAGGAAAAAAGTTGAGTAAGTATGGGGAAAAGACAAAAAAAGACAGATAGTGAGATGCAGAGAAACAGATAACAAGACAGAGAGTTTGCCTTTTTTCCAGTGAGCCTGGCCTCTTCTCCTCTGCTCACTGGTGTTGTTTGTAGTGGGAGTAATTACATGCAGCCCAGGGCAGAGGGTGTCTCCTCTTTGTCTGATCTGGAAGGCTGCCACTGCTCCACCTACAGCTGGAACAGGACATCGGCTATGGATTAGAGAGCGCATAGTAAGCACAGCTGGTCCAACACAAGTCATATACTGTAGTTGTGTGATCCTGGGGAGATCTTGTTAACAAGCAAGACAATAGATAGACAGCGGTCCTCTGATGAACAGTCATCTCCATTGTTTTACTGCAGGATTACTGGATATGTGGCTCATTTTTGGCTCATGTTCCAAGGAGGACACTACGACGGTAAAAGAAAACTCAAAGAAAAATTTGGCCTCTAGATATTTTGTCAGAAAAACATGTGTGCCTCTTCTGCTTAATCACTTTTCTTTTATCATAATAGAAAACACAATGAAGAAAGAAAAGATGCACTTACAGGATGTGGCTTCCGGCAAAAATCTCTGCCAAATGAATGTAATGTGATACAAATAGATGTAAAAATGAATAGCCAGGAAAATACTGGTATTCTGAGGATGAAACTGCTTCCCTTTTTATTCTTTATGCTTTCTAGATTTCCTGGATAAAAAAATGATTTAAAGAAAGGAATCAATCAGATGCCTTTTGTAATCATCTATCAATTTTTATCCATCACCTGTTATTTCAGATCTTGTCATGCCTCACCTGTCCACTAGTCACCACTGTTGAGTTTCCCACGCCCACTGATTATCTGACTATGCCACCTGGCTGCACAGGTGCGTCGGATTAGTCATTAGTTAATCCAGTATAAATAGATGACAGTTGACCACTGTTGCTTTTCAGATCATCTATGTTACCTCAGTATCCTGAGCTTTGAAACCTCATCTGTTCTGACTATAGACTCTGCTGCTTTTTTTCCTTCTCAAAAATGCCAATCAGACACCTCTGGCTTAGTTCACTCATACAAATGTTGTTAATCAAAAAACAGACTTAGCCCCATTTATAATTCTGCATGCTTCCAGCACATACTGCTGATTTGGATTCAACCAAGACAAGGAAATAATGAGGGAGGGGGGCTGATTTTTGAGTAGCGACATAACAAGGACTGGTCCTACAATAAGTGGTAATGAGGAGACTAAGCAGCTCAGCAGTTTGGGTTGTAGCTACTTTATTAAAGGGAGGGGGGTAGGGGGGGAAAAGTTTTTCTGACAATGCTTAGGCAGACACACCTGATGCCATTTAGTGGATTGACCCATCTTGTTCCATTAAAGGCCCTGCACGCCTACACAGGTGCTTTGACTTAATCTGGCTGATTAGACCTCCGCTCAGGTTGAAGATTAGAGGTGTGCTGGGATTTACGTGAGGTCAAATGCAGACAAGCGACCTTCATAATGCATTTTGTGAAATAAGAAATGTAGCTATTTGATAAATTTACCATGAGTGATAAGTGTGTAGGAGTTATGAGCACAGCATCTCCAGAGCGGTGAGCAGCTGCAACCTACTGTACACCAGGGTCTACATGTGGATTTGTCACCTGACATGAAGAGGATAAGGGAGGGCTATTGACCTAGCATTTCGGAGGTCACGGTGCACTGTGGGGAAATCTTGAGCAAACTTAGGGCAGCCTACCAGGATCAGAGATGGCTAAAATAAAATATTGAGGAAAAACCAAAAGCATACAAGGGAATTGGCTGAAATGTTCAATTTAATCAGTTTTTGCATAAATGACAAAGAATATCCTCTCAGGTCAAAATTCAAAATTGTTTTCAAAGCATTTGGTCGAGTGCATAAAGAAATCTTTCTTGTCATGTGCAAAGGTCTTGTATGAGGCAGTTTGTCTTTCTGCCTAATTAGATGAAGGTTGAAAAGAATTGTCAATTTCAATGAGCAGCTGCTGCACATTGCTTCCCCATATTCCTGACTCATTTCACCATGACGTGCAGCTTTAAACAGGAAAAAAACCAAACATTAAAGCAAATCAGATAAATTTGGAAATATATGATTACATCAGATTGTTTTTCATTATTTTTCCTGTGATGATTGACAGGCCCTTGTTTAAGTGTGTTCGCTCCCTCTCTCCGTCAGTCAGCCAGCGTGTGTGTGTGATCCTCCCTTTTGCGTCCCAGGAGGCTGCTGAGTGTGTTGACTGTGTATTTAGGGAGCTTTTAACTCAATATACGCCTCAAACCCCATGGCAACCAGGCCTTTTATTCCTTTTGCACATCACCATGGTAACGTTGATGTTCATTAAATTTCACCCTCTCTTTGAAGATATTAAGACAAAATAAGGCAAAAAAATTCTATCCAAGCAAACAAGCAACTTTAACCTCTTTAATTTCATCCACAGATTTGTCCTGTAAATAACTGTCCTGTGTTTGTGATAAGAAACTGAACAAAGAGTCTGTCTTGAGATGTCCGTATTTGTGAACTTTTACATACTGTAGATTCCAGCTTCACACTGTTGCTGTGGCCCCAGCATGACACACATACACATGAGTGAACAGAGTGAGCCGCAGGAACATTACGGTCAAGCAGCTGAAAGGCCTACTGAGGCGCCCCATTGGGGAAATCAATTTACCATACATCTGAAGTTCTGTGTATGTATATCTATATGTGTGGGTGTGTGTGTGTGTAGTGCAGATGCATCCTTGTTTTATTGTTCGCCCCCCACACTCACAGGAATTGTATTAACCTCTGACAGATGTGAACACAGTGCTAAGAGAGACTGTGTGTGTGTGTGGAGATAGGTTAAAGTCAACAGTGCATTATGAAGCTATTGCATTTGTTCCATATAAATGAGCAGGAGTGGGACTTTCCAAGCAGTGACACACATTTACATTACTGTATAAAGACGCTCATTTGTATCAACAACAATAAAATAAAAAAATGGTCCATATTTACATTTTAGTCATCTAGTGACCGTAGTATTGCACCCCAGAATGATCTAAAGGGCTGTGAAATGCCGCTTTCCAAAACGTGGTTAAGGTCTGATTGGGTTTGGGTTTGCCATCTAACTATCTAGCCATACACCCAACCCACTTATTCCAGATAGGGCAAAACATTGTACTATATTATTATTCATTGTATTGACATCATCTGAACTGCGTCACTTCCCTGGGACATAATATACTGTGGTCACTAGAGGGAGTAAACATAACAATAGGTCTTTTTTGCCAGCCTGAATTTCAGATCTATAGGATCTGGCCATTGGCACTTTTGGCTGTGCCGAGTCAAACCATGCTTGGCTGATGTGCATTTCCATCACTGGTTTAAACACGCCGAGTTGTGTTAACTGTGCCAGATCCACCGCCAAGCAGGTACCATCAGATGGCTATGGAACGTGGATTGGATCAAACGTCTACCAATCTGCATTCCATAGATTGGCTTCGTCCTCATTCAGGGACTGAATCATCATTCAGTGACAATTCAGCAGCATGTGTAAAAAGCTTATGCTGCTGGACTATAACGATACAGATATGAGACATCGCTATGATAATGACTTAACACAAAGATACACACCATCTCCATGTAGGTAGTATCCTATGTAGCCTATCTATGGTCTTTTCGAGATGTGGTGTGAATTGTCCAATTAGGAGTCTGATATCATGAATGCTGCCCGGGGATCCAGCAGACACATCCCAGTCCAGACCAGTCGCTTGCCATCCACCACAGCTTGCAGGACAATGGAGTGCACACCCTTGCAGTTATTGCGGGGCCATAATTAGTTTGTGTGACCGATCAATACCTCTGATGAAATGTGGTACCCCCACCTCTGCTCAAAATATTGCACCAACTAAGCCATTTGTGCCTCATCCAGAAAACACACAAAATGGGTGAGGAGTGATTCATTCAGAGTGGGCATAACAACAGTGTCGCGATGTGTGACTGAATTCTATGTCACAGTGAACTCAAGTTTCTTTTGACATTCGACAAGTTATTTAGCTACTTGTCTGCAGTGAATGTTGTTACAATGGTCTCCCACCTTCAGCTGATCTACTCTGCTCCACATGAGTGGTGATTCATGACGACAAACGAAGGCTTTCTAAAACCAAAAAAACCCAAAGATTTACCTGATACGCAATTCACTTTGTAAGGCATGGTTTAGTAGCTTATTCATGCAAGCCAATTTATGTTAGCTAGCCACCTGACCTTAGCTATATGTAAATACAGTTTACACAGTCAAATTAATCCAGTAACAGTCACATGATTTGTAGGGATGAAGTGAAGTAGGAACAGATATAATGGGATCCTGAATATGATGACAAACAAGCTTGTTTACGTACTATCTGAAAAACGTGTTGTTGCGGTCGAGGCTATACTTCTAAACCTTATATACAGTCTATGTTCTAAACAAGCATAATATTGGTTCTTTTTCTTCTTTCTGTTGCCATTCTATTCAAAATGGCAACTTCCTTTTCCTCATCTAGATGCATTTCATCATCTTGTCTCACTAAAGCAAAATCATAACAGTCTAAAGATCCATGAGTAGTGGTAAACAGAATAGAGGGTGCTGCTTTTAAATGTCATTTACTCAAGATAAGTGCATCATCAGTTAAAGCCCTATTATAATGGTTTTTTTTTTACAGATTGGCACACATGTACAGTATCGAACACCCACAAAGACAAGACCACACACACTCCACTCCTCATGCGCTAGAAGGGGCAGCTACACCCACACAGGGCTGGTCCTACACAGAAGCTGAAATGGAGTCTCTCGCTCTCATCGTCTCTGTCAGCCCTCAACTCATTACAGTGAAGCCACAGTACAACTACAGCTGGGGACCCTGGGAATCTATGTTTATCTAAAGAGGATAGAGACAGATTGAATATGTAAAGCCAGAAGCTAGTGGAATCCCATCATACTGATTGCTTTAGACCAGCTGAGAATCTGAGATGGATTCTCTATTGCTCCTCTTACTGAGGTTTAGTGGGATGGTAGCAAAGCTGGGGTAACCTGCAGGTGACTGTGTGTGTGCGTGTGTGTGTGCGTGTGTGTGTATGGCATGGATATTGGCTGGGGAAACTGTGATTCATATGCATTATACCTACTATATGCTCATGGCCACCAAATGCAGACAATTACAACAAAGAAGAGCTTATTTGCAGTGTAGAAACTGGTTTACTCATGTATTCCGTAGTAAATTGTATTCAGACCATGTTCCCTTGTAAATCTATGAAGCATTAATGGGAATATTTGGTGAAATTGACATTGATCAACAGAAAACCCTTGCAGCAATGACTGTACAGCCTTGGGTCTATGTGGATAGACCTGTATCAGCTTAGTTGCAGTTTCTTCTTTGCAAAACTGCTCAAACTCTAGTCAGGTAGCGTGGGGATCATGAGTATACAGCAACTTTTAAATCCAGCCACAGTCTCGAATGAATTGAGGTCTGGACTGAGCGACTCCAGAACATTGGCATTGTGGTTTCGAAGCCATCCCTGTGCAATGCTGCATTGCATACTTGAAAACAAATCTTCATCGGTTTCTCACAGACTGCACCGGGTTTTTCTCCAGGACTTCACTATGTATTTTTGCATTTAACTTACCCTCTAACAAACCTTGTACCATCTGTTCAGTCTGATATCCAAAAACACTCAATTTTGGTGTATTTACTTCATAGAACCTTCTTCCAGCTGACCTCACATGCCCTTTGGCAAACTGTAGCTAAGACACAGTATCATACTTTTTTTATTTTTTATTATCTCCCTCTCATCACCACCTTCCTATAAAGCTGCAACTGGTGAAACACCCGCACAACTGCAAAGATGGAGACCTTCGTTGACGCTGTTACAATAATAATGATGCAGTTAAGTTTAGGGGATGATCATAGTGACGGTTTTTAAAAAGCAATGTTGACTGTTGGAAACAACTGTTGGCAGTGGGAAATGGGACACAAAGAGCAATATGTTGGTTTAAAGTCTGATAGTTTGTTGATCCATCCATCCATCCACCCACAACGACCTCATCCCTCTGCCAACTTGGTCACTATGTAATGAAGTCATCTGATTTCCTCCTCTGCTCTGAGGGTTAAATGTCAACATGTCGTTTTGGGGCAGTGGCCAAAAACAACTGGTCCTGTTGTTTTTTCTTGGGAGGACAGTCTCATCCATCCCCTGACTGGTTCGCAATTACCTTTTCTTGGAGATGCCTGGAGTGTTCCTTTTGTCTTCAAAGGTTAATACGCAAAGGTTGGATATAGGTGTATTTATACCACAGTTATTGAAGCCCCTTGACTACACACTAGTTATTTCAATTCAACTTATGATGTGACTTCTAAAATCAGTCCATTGCAACAGTGATGACTTAGATATGTACCGTTACAGGGTGGTGAATATTTAGCCAAACAGGTATTTTGTATTTAGATCACGTTGTTGATTTGTTTCCACGTTTTCTGTTGCTCAGTGTCAAAAAGCCACTATAAATCTACTTTGCTTCGGTGTATGGTATACTGACCTCAGATCAATGAAAGGAAGATAAACTGGCTGCAGAGAGAGAGGAGAAAAAGGCACCATCCTCCTCTGTAAAGCTCACTGCCTGATTATTGGCATAGATTGAATGTTTGTTTTTTTTCCAAATATGCAATGCAAATAGCTTGTAGTTCAACAAAGGTTCACTGCAATGGGCTTAAATTTCAACAACCAAATGAGGAACTCAAGAGGACAAGAAGTGCACTATGAAATGATTTATCTAGAAAAGCATTATAACATAAAATCTCACTTGGATTTTGTTTCATTTGGTTGTGTGGAAATTTTCAAGAAGCCGACTGAGACACTGATGCCATAGTTGTTCACAATCTGTAGTTGGCTTGAATGGCAACTTTGTTCCTTAATTAGCTGAAGAAATCTGCAGAAATCCTGCATCTTCGCCCTCTTGCTCTTGTTATGCCTTCTTGTCCATATACAGTACGATGTTTTCAGACACACAAGGTTGCCACACAGCCATTACAATACAGACAGGAAAACACAGTTCATACAACATGTGAGTCTCACTTAAATTCACAGAACTATATCATTCTCAGTTACAGCCTGGAGCAGTTTTTCCTTTGATGTAAACACTGAATAACCCCTTAGTGAATACGCACATATACAGTATATTCACACACATATACTAGGAGAGCTCTGATTATAATAGCCTTTTTTTAGAATCCTATTTCTAGAGTGAGGAAGCATGAGAATCCCTTCACCATTCATCGAGGCCCGGCCTCTGAAGTATAGTCAACAGAAGCATGCGGCGATTAATTAGAGATTTGTCTCGATGAGGGGAGGTTTGGGAGGCAGAAGGATAAAGCAGGCAAATCTGCTGGCCTAATTAGGGGAATTTAATTTCTCACAGGCTCACATTGACTCAGACCTTGATGAGGCATTTTCGGGAAAAAAGGGGAGTGGAGAGAGGGAGGAGAGAAAGCAGCTCGTGCCTGTCCGTGATGTTACATGCGGTAATATATGGCTGTTGAAGATTGCCAAAAGGGAAGTGTGAGACACTGTGAAATCATGTAGCGCCTCGACAATGGAGCTCATCAAATGTGCTCATGTATTCCCAGTAAGGGTGTTTTTCTGTCTGCAGTTTTAGGGGCAAAAAAGTTGGAAAGTTTTGTAAGCTTTATGGTGCCTACAGACTGTGAGATTTCAGTAATCTTATAAATTTATTGTAAGCCACACTGTGCAACATGGATCTGAAACTTGGGTACGATATCAAGTTTGATGTATGTAGACTGTACAATGATCACACCTAATGAACTGTGTATATATTGTAACACAATACAATATAGAAGAAAGCGTCGTCAGCATGCATCATCCATTAAAGCTAATTCTTTCCATCCTCGTCATTCTTAGTGCGGTCATGATAACAGTTGGAGTACACAAACTAGACTTCTGATGCCACAACTCAACAAGAATTTTATGAACAAGCAAAACTTTTTGTTTTGCTTGTTTTACCTCCATCATTGGGTTTTGCACAAGTATTGCGTAGATCAGTACTTCATTTCATGCTGCATTCTTATTAGTATGTTGGCAGACGTAGGTCGTAGCAGCAGTCACACTCTGAGATAGTTATCCTAAATTTCTGACACTGTCAGAATTTTGTCCCAGGCGATCTTTAGTCACAAGCCAGCAGCAACGGCCATCTTAGAACCTCTTTCACAATGTGATGTAGGACCACCGTTTTGAAACCACAACCACAGGATACCGTTATGTTTCTTTCACGTCGGTCATCTTTCATCTGGGACAGCCCTAAATCGGCCAGTGTATACCCGGCTTTAGACGTGGTGATCTCATTAAGGCCTGATTTTGTATGCCGTTGGACTCAATCTGATTTTGACATTAAGTCTGACAATGACATAGCAAATAAGAGAGCCTGTCAGTTATGCTGTGTTCATGTCATCGTAATTATGAGTGTCTGACTTGTAAACATTGTTCATGTCAACATCCAAGCTGTAATTACAACTGGGAAACCTTGACTTTTTTTGAATCTACAATATATCCGATTTGGCTGTTAATAATACAAAAGTGCCTGCGGAAAAAAAAAAAAAAAAAAGACTACAAAGCAAATTGAGTGTAATTAAACTCAAAATGAATGGATATGAAGTTTGATTGTCAGTGCCGTTTTTCAATCATCACACATCCAACTCTGTAATCATACAACAGTCCTGATAATGTGACTGCTCGCAAGTAGTTCACTTTGGAATCCTTCCCATCTTTCCAATTTATCCCATATAACATGAAGGTGACATTAATGAGGGTTAACTGGCAGATACCTCTGACATCAAAACCAAATACACAGGTCAATCCCTAACTTGTTTTCTGCTGGTTGAAACACTTCTGGTTACTTCAGATTAGGTCCAAGTCTGGACATCTGAGCAACACCGAAATGTGTTCTGTCTTCATAAAACTCACCTCATCAAACTCATAGGATATTAAACTCTGCACAACTTTTTAGCACATTATTTTGAATTTACAGCCTACACACTTACTTTATGGTTCACTCTGAATGCTCTCATTAATCATGTTTGCAGCAGCAGACAGCTGTTTGCAACAAAAAAGCTGTAAACTCACAGTGCACCTGTCCAGCACTAAGTGATTGTTAGAAAAATACCAGATGTTAAAATGAAGTTTCTTTGACAGCCACTCAAAGGAGTTGATAGAGAACAAAGAGCTAAAAGGAGAGTAAATACCAGACTTAAAATTTCTGAATATGGCAATGGGATCATAATGGTGTTGTGTGTCTGCTGGATGTGTAAGTAGACAATTGTGTTGGGGATTGTGTAGCCCCCCAAAACGGGTTAATGTAGCATAACTTGTCTGCACTATGGGGCTCTAATTCCAAAAATCTGGTGTTGAAAAAACAAGAACAATTTTCAAGGATTTTGCTCTTTCTTTCTCATTTAAAAGCAAACCATAAAGTAAAATGGCAGCGTGATCAAAAGAAGCCTTTGGACAAATGTCTTTTTTCCCCTGCTGGTTGTCTGGCACATCAAAAAACAAGAAACTACTCCCAGCCAAGAAATGGTTTGGCACGCAACACCTCCTGTAAAACCACAAATTGATAGTTTTACACTTTGGTTTTTGTATGGATTAAACAAACAACTTTTAACTTGAGGTGCTGGTGGATTATGTTACCTATGGACAAAGGGAGGATGGCTATTTTACCCTGGTTTCCAGTCTGTATGCTAAGCTAAGCTAACTGGCTGCTGTCTGCAGTTTCTTTCTGAATGGTCCAATTTGATTATATCTACAGTATCTTAACTAATTCTCAGCAAAAAGGCATATAAGCCTTATTTCTGAAATGTTGAACTCCTTCTTTTCAAAAAGAGCTTAACAAAGGAGTGGAAAGCAGGTCCCTTCCCCCAAATTTTACTTAAAGTTTGTAGTTGCCTAAAACTAACCTTTTTTTTCCGTAACTGAAGCTATTTTAGACTACAGTCTGTTATTTTGCAATCAGTAGAAAGTGATGGGTTTTCCTTGAGCTGTCAATCTTTTCATTCTTAATTCAAATTCCAATTTGCCAAGCATATCATCAAGCCTAAACCTAAAGTGAATTAGGTTTTGGGGAAAAGACGGCCCCTAAACAGCAGGAGACAATCACTGAAGTCAGACTCTATTCGGTCAGGAAGATAGATGCTGATTGGAACAGAAACAAATGGTTTGTTTATTGAATTAGCTGCTTTGGTGGTGGGAGGACCAGACAGAGATGGAGAGAGGAAGACTTGCAGCGTCAGGTGGAGGTAATAGAGGAGCCTATTTTTAACAGGAAAGCTCAGTTCATCTGTACTTACATGTCAACAGGGAATGAAACAGCAGTAGAGCAAGGCTCATCTGAACTGACAGAACAGCAGCTGGGCTCATCTGTCTCATTTTTTACTGGAGTAAACAGTTAGTACTACAACATCTAAATACTGTAATTAGTGCAGGTCTACAAACAAACCTGACCCTCCTGCGCTTCCTTTGCCCATCTGTGAAGATGAGTCATGCCGAGTGTGTAAGGAAGCATTAAAGTGATGCAGTCAGTCCATATACATTAAACTAATAGCACCCAGAGGACTGTTAAAGAGAACTCTAAAGTAGAAAGGACTAATATTCTCTTTTAAAGACCATTGGCCTTTAGCGGCCAATGGAAAGGTAACCCATCATTGCTCTCGCTCTCTCTCTCCTTCTGTCACACACACACTCCCAGACAACCACACACACATATATGCAGAGCCTAATGTGTTCCCGACCTAATAGCTCTTTCATTAGTGCCAATCCAAAGACAAATGCATTCAATAAGCAGCCCAAATCTATCTGTCTGTTTGGGTTTAGAAACATCCCTGCTCCACTACTCCCCTACCTGGCATTTATGTACTCTGAAACAGCTGGAGAAAGAGCCAAGGAAATAGACGAATTAGACAATGAGATTGACAAAAAAGGGCAAAAGGCTGTACGTTAAGATGCTGTTACCACCCATTTAACAGGGATATCGACAGAGCCATTATGGAGAGTTAACAAAACGAGAGCTGGTGTGTGTACATTTTCTGGCAACTGAATGAGGATTGTGAACATTGTTTGGGTGGTGTTGAGATAATTTGAGAGTGGAATAACAAGCGTTTTTGTTGCTTTAGCATCCTACACAGCTGAACAGCACATTAAATATTTCTGTGCCGGGATATTAATGAGACACTGAGTTTCAATACCTTTTTGTGATGAATTTATGGAAGCTATCAAACCAAAAGAGACAGTAATTAATGCTTTGAATATAAAAGACCCAGTTGGATGCACATATTGTAAATTCATGCACCCGTGTCCATGCTTGTCACCCATGAGCATCAATGGGCGTGTGCTTTAATTACACGTCTTAAACACGTGCAGGGTGAACCAGCGTAACAGTGACATGCACACGTTGGACGGCGCCTGCAGAGTCTCTAATCGAGCCCCCAATTCCAATTTCCCGGCAATGCCCTCCTTTTGAACAGGGGTCACGTCTCCTTCGCTAATTTGTTTGGCTGCCAGAGTGAGAGGGAGTCCGGCTGGCACAACACCAAGAGCCCTGGCAAGTGTCAAATAGCGGCAGTGTGACGGGTGGCTTTTTCGAAGAGCTTGCAGATCTGTGTGTCTGAGTTTCATCCATCAGCGTGGATCACCGTTCCTTAAAAAGCTGCTCACTGACAGAAGAAATTCATTAGTCTGAGTTTCATGTCTAAATGCTGTTTTGGAGGCTTTCCCACCCTTTCCGAGTGTGAAAATGTCGGAGGATGCATTTGTGTATGTGTGTCTGTGGCGGTGTGGGCAGGATGGTGGGCGGCCATGTGGGAGAGGTATGATTGGTGTGTGTGGGTGGGTGGTTTGGGTGGTGGTAGGGGCTCTCTAAATAACAATGGTCTGTCTGAAAGCCTGGAATAAGATACCCTTCTCTCCTCTCTGTGTGTGAACATGCCTCTCTCTCTCTCTCTGCTTATGATGTGACAGGACATGAACAAAAGGATTTGGTTAGAATTAGTCAAGGATTAGACATCTATTTTAATGTCTTTTGTCGAGTCAAATGTGTTATATGCCGCCTGAACGAAGTGGGCCAAGCCGCGGTGCTGCATACCAAATGATCTTCGGTGTGCTAAGAAGCTGAAAAAGCAAGTGCACATTGTTAGGTGGCGCAAAGCAAACGGCGGCCCCTTTTAAATATAAATCAAATAAACTTATTCATGACTTGTTGATGGCATCAAAAAAAATAAGTGCCGACATTTTCTTTTTCTAACACAGCTATTTTCCTCTTGTGTCAGAACCTTTCAGAGCACCTTTTTTGCATTCTTCAAAACTCTTTGCCCCTTTTTGAGGGCCCTGTTTCCATAGCAACTAGGGTGTGTGTGTGTGTGTGTGTGTGTGTGTGTGTGTGTGTGTGTGTGTGTGTGTGTGTGTGTGTGTGTGTGTGTGTGTGTGTTTGTGTGTGTGTGTGTGTGTGTGTGTGTGTGTGTGTGTGTGTCCAGCTCGACTTGTTGCATTTTCTGATGCTCACAAGCACCGAACTGTGCCTCATGCTTCAGAGGATGGCGACACTGGTTAAAAACGCAGAGCAGCTGGTCTGTGCTTTCTTTGCAGCATAACAGTCGTTTGCACAAAAACACATAAATCCAATCCACACATTTAAAAAAAAAAAAAAATGTTTCACACATAGACTGTACACATGCAGACACACAGCACACCTGTAATGGCTGAAAACGCATGGCCTGCCAAGTGAATCTACTTGGTTATTCTCTTGGCTTCACAGTTATTTTCTTTTTCTTCCTTGTTGATCAATGCAGCCGCAGCAGCTTCATTCTGCCCAGCATCATGTTTACACACTGCAGTCAGTAATTTGGAGGCAGAGCAACATCTCTCTCATTCTGCCAGATATCACAGTTTACGGAGCATAGCATCTCTCTCCGAGTCTTTTCCCCCACTCGTTGTCTCTGTTTTATCCTTTTCTCACTTAAATCTCTATTTGTAGGTATCACTCTGTATACATGTATTCCTCCATGTGTTTAGCAGTTTATCAATCGGTCTATATCTCCCTTCCTCCCTCCCTCTCCTTCAAACTTCTCCCACTTTCTTCCCTCATTACCTCAGTTTCACTGATATTACTCCCCTCCCTGCCTATATTCACCATGTGCCGCTCCCTCTTACCCCTTCCCCCCCTGCGCCGACAGCCCTGTCTCCCAGACTGTCATTTGTCACCTGTATCTCCCGTTGATGATAAAATCTGTCTGTTGATAAATCAGTCGCCTGCCATAGATCAAAAGTGCAGAAAAGCTCTCAGATACAGGTAGCTATCGTTGTCATCCGTCCACCTGTCATAGCCAGCCCTCCCACCGTCTCCTCCCACTCTTCTCCTGTCCTCTGCTGCCCTTGGTGGCTGACAGTAAAGGCAGACAGAGATAGTCAAACACACACAAACAAAAGCTAAATACAGCTAAATGTGAAAAGTACAGCTGAATGCAAATACAATACTTTAATATCCTGTAATGCAATGACAGATACAGTAGTATACAATAGCAATAATAGAATTTGCAATGTTATAATTGCTGGTAACCTTGTCAAAATGCACTACAATGTGTCTCATAATGGGCTACAAATGTCAAATGAAAACAAGCCAGTGAAGGATGAAGCCACAAATTGAATATTACATGTTCTAATTTCATAAATTAGTTGATATTTATTGGAGAATGGACTAATAATGCACTCTCATTCATTTTTATATTGTATACTGTAATAGAGGAAGATGGGGCTGTTAGTAATATGCATTTAGAGTCCATTTTAAGTCATTTTAATTGTTTTTAAACCATAATTTCATTTTTCATTTTGTACCTTTTATTGTGTTCTCAACTGTATTGTAAGAAAGTACAATTGGAAGTAATAATAAAATGTGTTTTTCAGTATAAACTTTTCAGTTTAAACTGTTGTATCACAGACTCGGATGCATCAAAAAACAATGTAAGTCTATTTACTGTTTAAGTGAGTTTATAAGTAGCCAAAAAAACACTGTAGTCTAGCTCACTGCAGCATTTTGTCATGACCAGATTAAATAAAACTAAATAAGGGATCCAGAAATCTAAGTTTACATTGGTGCTGTGTGTAAATCTGGAAAAAGTCACCATAGCAGACACCACTAGCTTGTACTAAATGTATTTACCAAATAGGTCACATAGAAATAAATATCCAGTGCTTGAGTTGAAAGTCAGTCTAACTCAATCACATGCTATTCTAATGTGCTGTATGAAAAAAATAACTTGCTTACATAATAATGTACTTACTGGTTATTTCTAAGTCAAATGACAACAATAACAAAAATCCTGGATAAAACACTGATAGAGCTCTGGAAACAGACAACAGACACAATCCCAGCTGTCATTGGGCGAGAGGTGGTACACCCTGGACAGGTCGCCAGTCCATCACAGGAGTCACATATATATGACAAACAACCATCCACACCTACGGGTAATTTCAGAGTGACCAATTAAACTGAGTTGCATGTTTTTGGATTGTGGGAGGAAGCTAGCTGTAGAGAACCCACACAGGCACAGGGAGAACAAGCTAAGTCCACAAAGAAGGGGGCCGCAGTCGGCCAGCGGGTTCGAACACTCTTTTTGCCGCAATAATTGTGACGTAAATAGCAGAAACACATTATTCACATTACAAAGTAATTGACCAGGAGTGTGCACTTTCATTATAAATGTGATTGGCCAATGCAGCTGCCGGATGATATCAGCAAAAATAGAAGCAGGTTTAGCTTTTTTTCCAGATGACCCTATGTTTGCACCCCCATTGTGTCAGCATATTGCACCCTTGGGTCTGGTTGGGAGGCCTTCTGCCTGCCCCTCTGTTGTTCTGGTGTGGCCTCTCCCCACCTTTGTAACCTGAATATGATTGATATGACAATATGATTACTATTATGATACTGTCTATTGTGTGTGTGTGTGTGTTTGTGTGTAATCATTATTATTATAATGACATTGTTGCTCAACATATAGTTGCTATTACCATACTCACTGCTATTCTTCTTCTTACTATTATTATTATTATTATTACCACGGACTCATTAAAATATCCTACCACACACACACTCACTGTACCCACAACATACCTCGACTAACATCTAACAAATTTTACACCATCTATTTGTCTTATGTAATGTTATGTCTATTGTCTGTTTTGTATCTGTTAAGTCACTCTGTCTTCTATGTCCATCTTAGTTTGCCTTGTTTTTTCCACCAATAAAGTTAAAAGAAGAAAAAAAGCATACTGACCTCATTCAATTGAATAAGACAGCTGCATTTTTTCACGTGGAGCTTATGTCAGTCTGAATGTTGCCTAAAGAACACTGCCAGGAAAAACCTATAATTGGATAACATGACAAAAAAAATGTTGCCCAATACATCCACATCCAGCAGAAGCAGAGTCCTATTTTCTAGCTACTTGTTGAATGTGAGGTTTTAGCCTGGGTTTTGCCTTTTTGCTACAGTAACTCTCATTCCCCATGTTTTCATTGTCTCCCATGTTGTTCTGCACAGGTAAAATAAGGCTGGAGTCCCATTAAGATTAACAGGTACATTTATTGGTGCCATCATTTAAATAATAGCATGGTAAGCTGCTCACAATAAATCATTGTGGTCAATTCTAGCTGATAATTATCCATTAATGCAGGGAGAGATGTGGGGCTGCTTAATGTAAAATCAGGGCTGTTAGGATAATTGGGATGTATTGACTGGGCACAGCATTAGCCTTTAGCCAGGCGCAGTGGGGTGTAGCTGGTTTGGAGGAGCCCAGTATTTGGCATTCAGGTGGACAAGTCCTACACTTGGCAGTAAGAAAGGAGCCAGGCAGTGTGACAATTAGGCTAATGACAGTTGAGAACGGGCTCAGTGACTGGCATGGAGTTTGATTGTTGTGGGATTGAGGAAGATGTGAAGCAGGATGGGAATGGTGGGGATTTGAAGTCGGGGTATGGGTTTGTTGTAAAGACCTCGGCCCAGTCAGGTGTGCCAAACAGAGCAGAACAGTTGGCCAGGCATGGTCCCGCCTGAAACAGCACAGCTTGGCTCAGGGCTGATGTGACCTGCTGCCACTTCTAACAGCTAGAGTGGCGGGAAAACACAAAAAGAGGGAAGATGGCCTGAAGGGGTTGGGGGCTATAACGAGAGGGATGAAGGCAAACAAGAAAAGGATAAGAAACAGAGGGAAGACAGAAGTGGGAGGAATTAGAAGCAGCAGGGGAAGTGGTGAGGAGAATTTCAGAGTCAAGAGACAGTGATGGAAGACACAAAGAGGAAGAAAGGGAGAGGAAAAACAATAAGTGTGTAGTAAACACAGCCAGAGAAGACGCAAGCTAGAGGAGGTAAAAGAAAATTAAGGAATGAGAGTCCAGAGTTACCCCAGAGAAATTTGAAATTGTGTTGAAGCTCAACACAGCAGGACGTCATATATCCCACATAACAGTATTACAGTACAGAATATTGTGCACATTTATAGCCTAAGGTTCCCATACAGTCCCAAATGTGCAAAGAACCTGAATAATTATTTATTTTGTTATTTTAACTTCTGTTCTGAATGCAATTATGAGGTTCTGCCTGGGTCTACAACCGAGACCCGAACCTCGCCCATACCCACGCCGTTCACACCCAACTGCTTGAATCTGCAGAATTTAAGACCTGACATCGACCCAAGGCTATATTTTTATTTATATTATTTCTTCTTCAAAGACAGTTATGTAACTGCTTTGGCAAGGCTTCCCACACATAAAAAATAACTAATCTGACAACCCAGCTGCCCACCAGCCCAGCAGAATATAGTTATATCTTCTACCAGCCGATTAGCCATGAGTTTAGTGGCAACACACACATTGCAGTCAACTACCAGCGTGTAGCACTGCAGTATCTCAAAATAATGAATAATTTGCCTTTCCAGTTTGTAGATTAATGTGGTTTGTTATCAACTTGCAACACATGAGACCCTTTAGTGCAGATGATTGATAGTCAGTGATCGTAAGAGATTATTTCGGTTTGAGGATACTGAACTTTATGCAATTCTAAAGATGGTGAGCACTCATTGTGATTTGGCTATCAAATGATAGTGTAAAATGAAAGTAGATCACTGCAGTTTCTTTGAGCTTCACTGAGCATTTCATCGTCTTTCTTCACCTCACTGTTTTAGTTGTACAGCACGAACCATTAACAGCAGGAGGAAGGTGTTTTCTGTAAAAGTTTGAATCAACCCACAATGTGCTACCACCACAGCAGACAGACAACTAGCAACTAACTGGTAAACATAGTGGGTTATAGTGGATAGTGGATATTTAGCAGCTAAACAGCTACATTTTTAATGCAGACATAACCAAAGCTAAAAGGAAAGTTAATTTTGGACTTGCACTCACTAGGTCTCCATATCAACTTTATTTGGAACTATATTGATGTTGTATTTATAGCTTCTTGTGATGCCCCCAACTGGTCAAGAATTATTTTAGTAGCCTAAACCTAACACCATTTGGGAACATGGGACATGAACCCTAGCCTGTGTTGTATAAGGTATAAAAGCGATGCTAGTGTGAATGCAGCATAACACTATCACACAATGCAGGAATTACACTTCTTTTCTTTGTTTTTAAAAATGTCTTTGCAGTAACTGTTGCTGAAGCCACACAACCATTCTCACGAAGGGTTAGAGGTCAACAGGTGATTGTAAGATCAGCATCTCCTTCATCCTTCCCTTGTTGATGGTGTGCAACCAGCAGTGCTATGATCCATGTATCAGCCAGTGATGCGTGATGATCAATGGGATTAAATTAGCTGCAATGCACTGACTGGACACAGGAAGGAGATCCTCTGCTCGGTATTCTTGATTAGATTGAAAATGTTCTCATCTCATTTGAGGCTGCTGCAGATGGCGGTTCCCAGGTCACCTCTGATAAATGTCAGAATTTGGTTAATGACAGCTCCCAAAGCCACTTTTAACTATGACATATTTGTCTGGAAAACAACCACTGAGAATTGAGGCAAGCCGTTGGAAGACAGACCACTCAGCAAATGATGGGGATAGATAATGAGGATGGTGATGATGAGACGATCAATAAGCAACAATATTAACAACAACCAATGCTGTTTTTTTCTCATTGTATTTACTATCAAAGTAATACATTCTCAAACACTCCTTGACAACAAAGCTCATCCATTTTTAATTTCCAAAGTTCTTGAAAGGGGAAAAAAAACATTTAAAAAAAATAGCATGAGCAAAAAAAAGGTTTCTTTTTTTTTTTTTTAAGTATTCCTATATTCAGCCAGATACAGAATTTCAGGTGATCTAGTCACTATCTGCTCGTCAGTCCCTCTCTGCAGCCACACTCTCTGCGTTGCCCTCTGTCTGTCTTTAGCTCCTGCTCACTTCTCCCAGGCCATGTTCTTTCCTCCAGCTCCCCAGACCTTCCATCTTCAAGCTGTCCACCAGATGCCCTCGAACTTTCCTGCCTTTCCTCATCTACACACCTGTCCTCACTCAGTAATTGTCTGCACCTGCTGCCCATTCCCTAATCAGCTCTTTATTATTTGTACTAGTCCTTTTACTTTGTTCTCTGCCAGTACATCAAAGTTGCTTTATGGGACACTTGCTTTCTAGTCCTGATCATATCTGATCCTAGACTTTTTCCTGTGGTTTGAACCTTGTTTGCCTGTTTACCACCTGCCTATCTGGCTTGCCACTTTAAAACTGGTTACCTGTTAGTTTCTGTTAGCAACCTGTAAACCTGAGTTTTTGCGTCTGCATTAAATTACCTTCTCATTTCACCTGCCTGACTCATGCCTCTGCATTTGGGTCCTCCAGCTGTCTGTCCCATCATCATTCATGAAAAGGTTTCCATCCGCACAAAAATCCAATTTTTCTTCCATTATGTACACCTGTCTCAGTCTCTTAGTCCATTATTCCACTGTATTGGGTTGATTTTGCATCCAAGAAATAGTTAACATTTTGCAGTTAACAATTATATCTTTAAGAAACACAAAGTATCCCAGTAGAGTATGCGTTTCAGCATACATTCCAGCATATAACACAGTGGATTCAAAGGTAAATCAACATTTTAAATAACTTCTTACATTTAATATTCTCCCAAAATGTCTGCAGTTTTGGACAATCTAAAAAAAGTGTATATTTTCTGTTTTTTTCCTTACCAAACCATCCTGAGAAAAGCTACAGCATCAGTTGTTTCAGCAAATGGCCCAAACACTGAGGGAGAACGTTGCAGTGGATAGATGGCTCAACAAAATTCTGTTCACAACAATCAACATTAATTTCTATACACCATCACCATAATTGGTGGTTATAATTCTACAGACCAGTTTGACCTTAACCAAATCCCAGGGACAGACCAGTTACACTTTGTCCAATTAGGGGTAATAAGAGCTAACATTCTCAGTTAGCACTTAACATTCGGTGTGGTTACCCATATAATCACTTTTTCAGATATTTCAATATTAACAACACCACTAACCTAAGCTTAGTGAGTCTTGACTGACCACAGTGAGCAAAGCAACATGCGTTGGCTGGTGGTGTGAGGTTTGTTCCAGAACACACATCCCGGTGATGGTTATTTGCAGTGGAGTGGGCTGTTTGTCGGCTCATAGAGCTGATACGGCAGCTGTTCAAATGAACCATGATGGGTGAAGACTTAATATAAACACTGGTACTGTTGATTTTTATGGAGGCAAATGAACACTATCAGGTTTGCTGTTAGGAGTGACCTGGCTGTTGCTTATACTCTGGTTAAAAGGATAACACGAATGTAATTTTATTTTGAACTAACATTAACGTGATGGTTTTTCTGCAATTTGAAGCTCTGTTGAAGGTTTACTTCACCTCCTGGAAGCGTAGGCCCTCATTAATTCACATGTCCATTAAAAAGAGCTTGCAGAGACCTTCTGCTAAAAGGATGAACATAATCCATTGTTATTAATGAGACAATTGTAGTTTTTAAAAGTGAAACTCAACATTTTGTCAATGTGCCAGAGGGTGAGCTTCCCACCAAACTTCAGCCAAATCTCCAAACAAACACACTGTGAAATAAAAGATTACTGGGAATAAGATTCTGCTTAATTAAATCACGTTGAGCACATCAGAGGAAATACTCCTGAGATGCAGGCAGTGGGTATGTACAGCCAAAAAAAGTGTTAAGTCAAGCTGGACTGGATGGAAGTTTGGGTTTATATTAATATCCTCTGAAGAGCGAATTCTTTGAATAGATTACGCAGCAGCGGATGCTCGCTCGGAGGGTGTAGTAATACCTTCCTTTTCCAAACTGTTCCTTCCTCAGAGCTCCACTCTCTCCAGAGAATCATATTCACTCCTACCTGGGCCTGCACAACATCTTCATAGAGGACACATTCAAGAGAAAATCTTGCCAGGAGTTTCTGTCTCCAAAAACTAACTTAATTTTAATTATTTATTTTTTTTGTCCAGTTCTTGAATTATTGAAAAGGCAAGTTGAGTCTCTGTTTTTGCGTTCAAACTTTTTTCTCTCTGTTAGTGGAGGAGGAGGAGGAGGCGGTGGCGGAGGAGGGAGAGGCTGTTTCGGGTGTTTGCCATGTGTTATTTTCTCTCAGCAATGCCACAAGCTGGGTATCTGCACCCAGAGCTAAGCATTAAAATTAAGGTTGGAGATATTAAAAAGATGAATTCGGCCTCACAGAGCCGAGTTCCCATTTAGCTGGAATACTTTTATGTAGCTCTCGTCTCCCCTGCTCATCCTGAAAATGTCCTATTCATGCAGATGTTCCATTACGAGCCTCCTACACACAGGCATGGTGATGGAAGCACAGAGGGTGAGTGTGTGTGTCTATGTATTTGAAAATGACAAAGCTTCTGGGGAGGGAAGGGGTAAAGGAGGAAGGAAGACCACGAGGACAGAGTGTACACAGAAATAAAGAGTGAGAGAGGTGGCTCTGTGGATGCAGGACCACCAACTGTCAACTCAAACACTTCAACAGTATTCTCTCTCACGAGAACAATACACAGCCCAGCATCATATTTCACATGCAGTGCAGCTCTGTTGTAAACCCCAGCTAGCCAAATGACCAACCATTCATCCCTTTGTTCTGTTTCTGCCTACTGATTATATATAATTCAGATACAATATGATAGAAGAAGGATTTCACCCAGTCAAGAAAAGGCTAGTTTTTCCAGATATGGAGCATCAATGGTAACATGTAGATTGCACTTTTATTTGGCCCGTATTGACTGCAAACCTTCCTTAATCTGTTCCACTCTGATCCTAGATGAGCTGTAATGTTAGAACGTGGTTGGATGTTGGTATGGAGGCTGCATGCAACAGCTAATTGGACTGAGAAAGGTGATGTTGTGGTGGGTGAGAGAAAATGTAGGCATCATTGATTGGATGGCATGAACCAGGATGGGGGTGGTGGGGGGTTGTTTTAAATATATTGATTAAAATATTGATAATAGATCATAAGAAAGGTGTTGCTCATCGTGATAAACTCACAAATTATCACCTGAGTTTGCATAGCTTGTTAGCACATTTGGCTAAATGCTTTGGTTGTATGGTCAGAAACTTTACTGCTTTGATTTAGTCTCACTGCTCTCAGCAGGCAGCTGTTTTTAGAGAAAACACTCTGATAAACTCACTGTACACTACCTGAGGGTACCAGCTAATCATAAATCCTTCACTAAGTTTGTGTATAAAGTCATTCTTAAGTTCTTAGTGACTACAAACTAATGATTCAGTAAATCAGCACCATTTAAACTGCGGCCGGTCAACCTTGCCGCTAAATTTTTCCTAGTGGCCACTTGTGGTATTGCAGCGTACAAAATCCCCTGCAGCCCAAAAAGCATTTTCCCTATGATCATTTTGTATGTTTTCTAATTAGAGGTATTGTTTTTTCTTCGTCTGTGAAATGTAATTAAAAGTGTCAGGTCAGATGTGTCGACCATATTCCATATTACCTTTTACTGTTCAATCTAAATGGGCCGTATATTAGCATGCTAACTTTAGCTTTGTCAGTTTGTTCGTTTAGCTAGCTTCCGCCAAAGTTCCACCTGGCAAATATTTAGCAACAACTAACCTTTACGTAAGAACAAGATGCTATGGTGCAACCTGTTTTTAATTTAGTGATGTGAACTCATGAACAGCTAATGCTGCTGACAGACAAAGTTGTTTTACATTTTTTTTAAAGATTTTTTCTGGCATATACACCTTTATTAGCAGTAGAGAGACAGGAAGTCACAGGGGAGAGGGATTCAAACCGGGGTCCGCTACGTATGTAGCATGCACCCTAACCACTCGACCACCTGCGCGCCCTGAGAGACAAAGTTAGCGATTAGTTAGTGAACACTGTGGAGCATTTAAAAAGGACTTAAATTCATCAGGTGGCTAGAAACACAACTCTAAATGAATGCTAATGTGACTTTGTTTCTTCAATGTGTAACTGATAATGAAGGACATACTGTAGGACCTACCACAGAGGAGAAGAGGATCTGATTGACTGATATTGTATTTATACTACACTTGGAGGTATCATGACCCAAAGTTTGAAAATTTGCTCTTCATTTTGATGTTTTTTGTTTTTTTCAGGAGGGGAAACAAACTTGTATTTTTAGTGAGGCTCTGTTAATGACTGTTACAGAGACGTTGGAGCTGAAGTCGGAGCAGTGTCTCACAATCAAAGGAGAGCGTCTCCCCGACCTGTAGCCTTATCTGACCCACTTCAGCTCTCTGCTGCACATTCACTTCCCTAATTGCCCACCTGTGGGCACCCTAATTGGCTTAGTACACTGGTTTTAATCAGGGAGAGTACCACGATTAAGACCCCAAGACTGCCTCCAGAAAGTTAAGACACGGCAAGAAAGCAGAGTGAGAGGAGGACATAGAGAATGAGAGAGGGACTTACAGCAGCGACAGTGTTAGACTGTTTAGTAAATGAAAACAAAGTACTTGTGGCATTTTGAGCCACCTCACACGCAAGCGAGTACTTAATGATGCGCATTAAAGCAGAGATTTATTAAGGAATCTGTAGAAGGCCATTAGCTACGCCTTTGATTTATTCATCGGGGACTGAAGCAGCACAATAAATATGGAAATAACTCCTGGCCTTTTCAGACCACAGCTCTGGGGAACACCCGACCAGAATAAGAATTTGGATCTAAAGGGTGGTTGATAACTTGTTTGGAGATGAGCTCATGATAGCTAGTTAGAGGTTTCTGTCCATGCAGGCATAATCACTGATGGCAGAGGATTGCAATAAATTTACTTTGCTCCAATCCACTCTGCACTCACACATAAAAATCTTCGCAAGCAGCTGCTCATACAACCAGTTTGAAAAATGTTATCTGGTAATGCAATTTGAAATACACATAATGCAATTCATAATGCTAGTTTTTCTCTGTCTCTGCCCACTGAGCCAAATGCAAGAAATCAATTTATTCATTTGTTGATATGTGAAAGTCAAAAAGTCAAGTGAGGGATGCTGCCAGTGGAAATGAGATGTTGTACCCTTTCAGCCAAGTCGATACTAGTAAAGCCTAAAATATTTAAACATATAGGTGTTAGCATGATAACTGCACAATAATAAAGTCATTTTTAAAACTAAATTCAGTATCTCAGGAGAGATTCATCATCTGGTAACTTTTTTATTGTTTATAAGCTGATCATGTCAAAATAAATTATTTAATCACTGCTTTAACATCTGTGCATGCAACTACAGGTTAATTGAGGCTTGAGCACTTTCGTCCATGCTAATTTAATGAGCCTGTGCTGTATGTACTGTATGTACACATTCATACTTTTTTTTTTTACCCACTTTGCCTGCCTGGAACAACTTTTGATAGTGATTTACTACATTTCCAAGAATTGCTTTCAACACAGAGATTGTAAGTAAGATACCTGCATGTACATTACATTATCATCCCACTTATTTAAAATGAAGCAAGTCTTGTGGTTGTATTGCATTCTGATCTATTGAGGCCACAGTTTGCACACACATTAGCATTACTGCCTGTCCTGGAATTGATTTTTATATTGAAGATTTAGATCAAAGTCTAAGGGAGTGGCATTAAAATTTGACTTTTATTGATAATGAAATCTTGCAAAGAAATGTCTAATATGCATTATAAATTAAAAACTACAGTCACTGTTAATGTACCACACAATGCACACGTTTCTTAACCCTTGTTGCAGAGGCTATAACATGTAAATTCTTACCACTCAGTGTAAAATAACTCATTAGGTATTTATGAATGACTCAAATCAAAAGTAATTCCAGAGAACCTTTACTCTGCTTGAATCATTTAGCGAGCACTTGTAAGCTTGTACAGACATGATAACTTTTACTGCTCTAAGTTCCCCAACCAGAGCTTTATCCCTGGCACCATCACAACAGTGTCACCAGTTCACCCTTTATAGAGCAATACATCACTGTGAGAGGTCTCATCACTGCATGAGAGTAACACTTTGTTTCAACCAAAAAAGATAACTGCCTGTCACTGTATGTGAGCTGCTGCACTTGAGCTCCATCTTCAAGAGAAAAATTGAGAAAAATCCAGTTTTCCTGCAAACATTCAGAAGTCTGATGTTACATAATGATAGCCAGGTTTCACTCATTACACTATCTGCCAACACATAGGTTTCTGTATTGTACACTGGATATAATATATGTTGGCATTTACACTATAGTGGCTGCCACTATTTTGTTTACTGAATAGGTTCACTTTTTTAGCTACATTACATATGATAAGTCACGTTTAACTGTGATCATGTATGACACGTTTTATTTATGCTGAAACACAAACAGCAGCTGTGTGTGTTGGAAGCAGAGACTGCATTAACACAAATGACTCCACGGCTGTTGCATCAATTAAATGTTATTATGCAACTCTAATTAGCAGCTGACCTAAAGAGCAAAGTAATGGGGGTAATGATAACACTGTTGAGGGCTGATTTTGACAACTACTTGTGCTTGAAAAAAAGATAACACAATAGAATGATAGTTAAAGGGGCACTTTCTTAATTGTACACATAAAGGTCAGTTTATAGTCATAGTGAGTACTTCTCGGTCACTGAAGACTGTATAACGTAACCCGATAGCTTGGAATATACAAAAACTGAGAAAATGAAAAAATGCTTCTTTTTGTATTATGGGAAACTTAGGATTCAGCATTGCTGGAGTTTAAGTCCATAATAGGGACTAAAAATAAAGATATTCTGGCCTCTGCTGCTCAAAATTTGACCAATCAAATTTACATCAAAAATGGAAGAAGCAGGCTTTGAGTCCTCCAACTTCATGGAGGAGGAATATCAAATTTCTGGAGTACTCCTTTTAAGATTATACTTGAATTTCCAGATGCTGTTTTTCTGTTTGACACTGTAAGTGATATGTCAAGTGAGATGTTTGTGTATGTCATCACTCATCTGATTTCATCCCAAAACACGAGCTACCGTGTGATCGCTGTATGACCTCACTGACGGTTTTCATGGCTGATTAAACACACTTACTGATGATTTTCCAAGTGCTGCTCTTGAAGTTATCTTTCATGAGGCTCTGAAGAATTCTCTTTTGTGTCCTATTACTCTCATGTTGCATCGGAGCCTGACATATTGCACATTGGACTGCGCACATCTTGATGTTTGTCTTTCATGGCTACACAAAGTCTGTGCATCAATCCCAGAGGACGCAGCTATACTCCATATGTGCATTCCCTGCAGTCATTTACATCATGTGTGTGGGGGTGTGTCTCATGTTGCCGTAGCCTGCAGAGGATTGCTCCTGAGTCTGGTCTGTGTCTACTTTTAACAATCCACACATCTTGCTATATGTCTGTGAATGCATTCCAACGCATGCACACACAACAACGCAACTGGAGCTTGATTGATTGATTGATTGGTGCACATCACCCAGTGTGTGTGTATAATATATATAAATATATATACACACCCACACCAGCTTCTCCCTTTGCCTCTGAGGAAATCTAAATAATAATTCTGTGTGTAATAATGCCAGTAATGCCAATCCACACCGGAGCAAGCGCAGGGCGTCCTGCGGGAGAGCTGCCTCGCTCACACATCAAAGCCTTAATACAGAGATTGGCATCCAGGCTGGCTGCTGTGTATATGTGTCTATTACATACAGTAATGTGGAACCAGATGCTCCCATGTGTGCATCCTAGAGGGCATAAACCTAACTCTGCAATAATCAGAAGATTCCTGCATTATTAGGGGCTTCTTGTTTTTCTGGAGGATCATGCTCCAAGATAGATGCAGTACTTTGATCAAGGCCGACATGAATGTGTCTTTCATTGATTAAGAAGATGAAGATGTTATTTACCTGTGAACGGATACCCAGGGAGAGAAAAATAGGACATTGATATGTAGAAACATTTAGGAACATATTCTGTAGTCCTGACATTTAACTCCAACAGACGGAGAGCTTCAAAGCCATACAGTGGCAAAGCACAATCCACAAATGCACGTATACACAAAACCATAACTGATAACTGTCCTGTGGTTCAGATATCATTGTTGAGGCAAATTGCAATATGAAAAACAAACAATAGACCTGCATTTTCAAATAGACCGAAGGAAGGCATGTGAGCATATTTACACAGAGCTCCAAGGGCAGCAGCTACATATCTAAGCCACTGTTGATGCAGATAGCAGATAGAATTTACCAGCATTGCACTGCGAGTGCATGTTTACATATGCATATGCAAATGCCACATGGCTCTCCAAATCCAAAGCTAGCTACAGGAATGGGAATGGATCCAGCTGTTGCCCTTGGCTACAGATTAATGTGTGTGTGCATGTGCAAGTGTGTGAAGTGCATAAACGTGTTTAAGAGCCATATCTATCTCTCAAACACCTGTGATCCACTCTCTAATACGCACCCCTCCGCCACTTCCCTTATGCCCATAGAAGGAGCTTGAAATAAATAGAGGAAAATCCATTTTAGTACAAAGTTTGCAATCTTCTCTTTAGAGTTTTGCAGCTCAGAACTATGACTATCAGACAGAAGCACATGTGGGGTACCCCGGGAGCGATTTCACAGCGTCACAATGCACATATTGATTTGTGAAGATGGATTATGGACAATATGTACAGCATGATCAATGTGATCAAAGCCAGGTAAGCAGCAGAATTTAATGCAGGGGTCATAACCAGTCATTATTCATCTTCAGATATTGAAAAACACAATTATAGAGGCTTTTTCCGCAAGGTTATGGAGCCAGAATACTAACTGATCCTTCATGTGCACTGTTGTAAACCCTTTCCTTCCTGCAGAGTATAGTGTATCAGTTGAATAAGGTGCTCAGACAAACATTTTGGGGATCCAACTTGTCCTTAGTCTTGTTTCATTTATTTTCTCTAAATGATTTACTTTCTAAATCATAATTGTCAGTGACTGTTGATTTTTCCAGCTAAAATGACTTGTACTTGTACTGTAGCAAGTTAACTAATTAAGCTAATGATAACTGAATAAGTTGGTTGAAAACAGTCTCTGGCTTGGCTGACGTTTTTATGTTTTCAGCTGACTTGTTTTAAAATGCAAATCTTGTAAAAGAAGTCTTACATGATGGCTACATATTTGCAAACTGTGTCTCAGGCAAAAAGATCAGACTGTTAAAATTGGCCTACACTTTGATATAATGACTGGATTGGTTTCCACACAGTTTGGAAATACTACACAGTGAATAGGCTAGTTGTGAATGGGACTTTTTTTTTTAACATAACCTGTAATGTTAGAAGCAAATGTAACTTATGTGTTTGGCCTTGGACCTACCACTCTAGTCTCTCCTAGTCAAGACCACCTTAGCATGTGGAGGAGTCCAAACCTTGACGGACCTGTCTTGCCTACACTCTAAAAACTAATTCAGGGGACCTTTAGTCATTACTTAAATATATATGTTGTTGTGAAATAAAAAATCAAGTTCTGAGATACTGTTAGACTTTTTACTTGTAATTGTTATTTTATTGAGCTTGGATGACACACAAATTATGCCTATTTATTCAATATACAATCATGACTTGTCTGAGTTTAAAATTTTCAGTTAATCAAAAAATTATTTAATTTTTAGTTCTGTTAATGTAAAATACAATTTGATGACGTGTAAACGGCCCACAGTTTCCCTCTCCTACATGCACGCGCAGATTTAATATGGGATTACCCATTATTAGCCACCGCTCCGGTTAGCATGTAGGCTAGCTACGTTTATAAACTACAAGTGGCTACCTCATTTACTTTCACTAGCTGACTAACAAACTAGCGCACAAATAGGTTGTGTGTTAGCGAGTTATCTTTTGTATTTCTTCTCATCTGAATCATAGTCTAATTATGTCTAGCTAACGTTAGGGTTGTTAAAAGTAGGCTATAAGACAGCCACGTGTAAACGGTAAACACAACTAGCCTTGACAATAAAACATTACGCCTCTTTTTTTTTTTTTTTTTGGAAGACGTTAGTTAAGGCGGCAGGCGTGGTTGCTTAGGCGGCCGCCTAAGCTGTAAAGTGCTCTGGGAAACCCTGATTGGATTGACCACTGATTGGAAAGCTGTTTAAAAATATAAATAATGCCTTATAAAAGTAAGTAATTTCATTTGTCTAATTTAAAATAGATTGTGAATTCATGATGAATAATTTTCAAAAAGCACTAAAATATCCATCCTCCATGAGCAACCCTCAAAATTTCCCTGAAATTTTCTTTTTATAATTTATCTTACTTTTAAATGTGACCAGCATTACAAGGCTTGCGTTAAGATTGGCCCCCTGCATTCCCTTATGCACGTCACCCTGAAGAGCTTGAGCCATGTATTTTATACATCCTAACACCTTTTAATTTCTTCTACAAGGATGTGGAGGAGCTCTTGATGGGAGTAATCTATGCTCTTAACCTTAGCTATCCCAAGCAGTTGAAATTTACCTTTGAGGCATTCCAGAAGCTATGCCTTGAGCTCGATGGACAAAAAGCCAGCTCTAAAGTAATGAATCTCAAGTATGGTATTTTCTAGAGCGGACTTGATCGACCTTGCGAGAGGGAGAAGCTCACATCACACACACACACACACACACACACACACACACACAACTCATGTTTGTTTCTGTGATAGTGTGAATACCTACTGAGTGAAAACCAAATCAGTGGAAGTTATCAGCATAGAAAAGGATGACCTCTGTACTCTGAGGGTGTTAGTGTATTTTGAACTTCATATGCAGTGCTGGATATTTTTGCTGGAGTTAGTCATGAGTGTGAGCAGTCTGATATTGATGAGATAAGATATGATGATGTGAGTACTGCCAAAGTTGATTGAAAGAATCTTTGCTAATTTGATGTTGAAATTAGTGCCTTTAATGTACAGCCATCTGTCTTTTGTTTTGAATCATTTTCATGTGTACAAGTCAAAGGATGGTGATTCATGCACAGGGTTTTACTTAATTTTATAACACTGTTCCTTCTCATAAAGCTTCTGAGTGCATGTTGTTTTGTGTCTTAGGAGAATGTTGCTGTTTGCACTTTTAAGGATTTAGTGCTACTGTTAATTTTAATAAATGGTTCTAATTAATTTGAATATTACTGTCTGAATTTCTGTTCTTTTTGAGCACCAGGAAAGAGTACCTTAGCTGCTGTCCGGTTGCCAGGTTTTGACATCCCCCTCATGCCTCTAGGGAGAACGGGGTAAGATGAGCATATGGGTAAAATGAGCATAAGGGTAAGATGAGCCACCCCTTGTTTCTAGGAAACGGTAAACAGATTAAATCATGTGACAGCATTTTAAGGAAGAGGGGATCATTTCTAACAACCTGTGGAGAAGGGCAGCACATGGAAAATGTGGTAAGAAAAATATGTGTAAAAATGTGATTATTTGCTTTCCGAGTGAATTCTGTTTGTGACCAGACACTGGAATAGATCAATATTTAGGTGCAATACAAAGTAATAAGTGCTCTTCCAAGGTATAATAAGAGGGCTATAGACAATCATGAATGTTAGCCTACTTAGCTTTGAGAGGCATTTTTTCAAAGATGGCAGTTGCGGGGGAAGATCAGCCATCAGGCTTGGGGCAAGTTGAGCCACTGGATCAACTTAACCCTGCCTGGCTCAACTTACCCCGTGTGAATGGCCCATTCAGTTTTCACTTTTATAGGTAATATTCAATGAAGCACACATAGCCTATTACTATATGTTAAGTTATGTCTTCCTCTCTTACACTCCACAGAATAGATTTCATGATGCCACGCAACTACAAAAGAAAGACAGCGAGGGCCTCTCGCTCTCGTGAGGATCTGGAGAAGGCAACCCTGGAAGTAGAGAGAGGGAGGTCAATAAGATCAGTTGCAATGGAGACAAAAGTAGACAGAATGACACTTAAAAGATTTATTGAGAGACAAAAGGAAGGGCAGGTAAGGACAGGATACACAAGGTTGTCATCAATCCATATGGTGTTCAGTGCAGAAATGGAAAAAGACCTTGCCAGTCATATCAAGAAACTCTCCTTCCAATTCCATGGGTTAAGTCCTCTTAAATGCAGGCAACTCGCCTATGAATTTGCAAAACTAAATGATGTGGCAATGCCTGAGAACTGGCTGAGTAGTGAAATAGCAGGTCAGTGTTCTTAAAGAAATATTGTCAAAAACTGAACTTAGCCTACTGTATGAAATTGTACCTTGCATTAATTTTACATCATCCATGAACAGGAGTGGACTGGTTGGCCTCATTTATGAAACGTCACCATTTATCACGTCAATCACCAGAGGCTACATCATTAGCGAGGTTGACTGCCTTCAACAGATGCACTGTTGGCGAGTTTTATGATAACCTCTCCTCAGTCATGGATAGGTATATACACTCAGAAATAATTTCACTTTTTTTACATTTATATTCCTAATTTTTTCATATTGTTATACATAGTTTGATATATTTTTTTTACTCCTAATTCTAGATTTAAGTTCCCACCCAACATGATCTTCAATCTTGACGAGACAGGCATCACCAACGTGCAGGCTCCCAAGCATATAGTTACAGAGAAGGGAAAGAAGCAAGTTTGGGGAAAGAGGGGAGCTTGTCACCCTGATTTGTGCTGTTAATGCTGTAGGGAATGTCATCCCTCCCATGTTCATCTTCCCCCGTGTGCGCTACCACGAGCACTTTATCAGAGGTGCTACTGTGGGTTCAGTAGGCTACTCATCAAGGTCTGGTTGGTCAAATCAACAGGCATTTGTCCAATTCCTCCAGCATATGATCCGTCACACCCACTGCTCACCAAGTAACCCCCTCTTACTGATCCTAGACAACCACGATTCTCATGTCACTCTGGAGGCTGTCAGTTTGGCAAAGGAGAATGGCATTGTGCTTCTGACACTCCCTCCTCATACCACACATAATCTCCAACTTTTGGACAAATGTGTGTTTGGGCCACTCAAGAAATTTTTCAACAGTGCAGTTGATAGCTGGATGCGAACACACCCTGGAAAGACCATCACAATTTATGACATTCCAGCATTAGTCAACACAGCATTCATGTCTGCCATGTCTCGAAGAAATATCTTATCTGGGTTCGAATCAACAGGAATCTTCCCTTATGACAGGACTAAATTCACTGATGATGATTTTGAGCCATCTGAGGTGACAGACAGACCTAACCCTGAGGAGCCAGGCACATCGGCAAGCCCTGACCTTGAGGAACCAGCCATATCTGCAAACCTTAACCTTGAGGAGCCAGCGCCTGTACTTCCCCTCTCAGTCACATAGCTCCAGTCAGCCTCTCGCACTAATTCTGATTACAACTCACAAGATTCCAGTGGCTATAGGTCTCCTGAGACCATTTTTCCCCTGCCCAAAACACCAGCAAGAAAAGCAAAGCAAAAAAGAAAGAGGGTTAGAACAAGGATCTTAACAGACACCCCAGAAAAGGAAGAATTAGAAAGGGAAGTGAGTCAAAGACAAAACAAGAAAGCGAAAGTGAAAAAGCAAGAAGCAAGCAAGCCAGCAAGAAAGAAGATCCCTGAAGTCAGCAGTTCAGACGAAAGCACTGGAAATGTGTTAAATGACAGTTCTGATGCCAGCCTTGACCTTACCTCTGATGAAGAGGACCTAACATTGAATGTTGGTGATTTTGTGGTAGCTGGGGGAAAAAAACCTCATCATTACATTGATTTGGTGGAAAAGCTTGATCACATTGAGCTTGAAGCACGGTTCCTTCAAAGAAGCCGTACTACTCATGGATCCGAGAAGATGCCCACGTTTACATTCAAAGAGAAGGATGAGGTTGTGATACCAAGAGAGGATGTTGTGAAGAAACTACCACAACCATTCTCTGTAGGAGGGACATCAGGAAGAAAGAGACAACTTGTCTTCTCCTGCAACTTGAAACAGTGGAATATTGAATTAATACCTGTTTAGTGTAATCCCTTATCTTAATAAGACGACGACCTTAGTTTAAATTCCATTGGTTTGCTATTTTACAGACTTGGTTAAGTGATAGTGTTTAACTGTTTCTCAGGAAAAAAGTTTTGAAGTTGCCAGTCTAATCATCCCCTGTAACTTGAAACAGTGCGGTACTGAATCCATGGGCTACCTTAGTTTAGTGTAATACCTTAGTTTACCTTAGTTGCTTAAAGTGAACACCTTAGTTTAAATGATGTTCAACTGTTTATAAGAAAAAAAGTTAGAAAGTTACTGGTGTGATCTTGTGTGATCTTGTTTGGGCTGAATTTGATCTGGTTATTTTAATCCTACATTGTTAAAAGGAAATAAAAGGTTTCTTCTTTGAATATGTGTTTTGGCTCATTTTACCCACACCTATGCTCAATTTACCCAGCACAAGGGGCAAGATCAACTTTTTTGGAGGGAGTATATGTCTTAAACCATATGAGTTATCTGGAAGTTCTAGCTTACAGAAGATTTTGAATTTTTGTTTGATGTTAAGATCCTTGCTGTCAGAGCTGTTTTCCCTCAAACAAACATAAAGTTTGTATAGTATTTATTTATCATCATTTTTAACTCATGTGGGCATCTACAACTGGGTTATAGTACTGTATATAAAGCGATAATGAATGACCATACAATAAATCCCAGTTGTAACAACATAATATATATCTTTACTGTAGAAACTATTATTGTTAATAAAACTCTATAATAAACTTTTTAGGGTGTGTTATAAACCATTGTTTTTTATATCATGATTATAAATGCTAAATGGGAGGACTTACAATAAAGTATTACTGAGGGGGTTTAGCAGAAGGTCAGTTGTTTAACTTTGTATTGATGCACTTTAGTATTTTATAAGTTTAACTAAATAGAGTAAATAAAAGGTAGAGATAGAGCCCACTGAGGAGAATTTGAAAGAAAGTAGCCCCAAATATGAGAGACAAAACAAACTAGAGAATATACTGCTTAGAGGGCCTTTCTCCATTTTGGGATCTAAAGGGTTCACTGTCATTGCGATCAACATCATCATCATGATTAAAATCATCATTAAAAGTTGAAGTATCACATCTTGCTCTTTATCTTCTTCATCATCTCTATCAGTATCACTACTATAAACAGCAAACTTATCTTCTTTTGATCCTCCATCTCTTCCTCCTCCTGATCTTCATCTCCCATCACTACATTTCCATGTCATCATTGCGTTATCAAGCAGTAGTTGCATGCAAATAGCCTCAAAGTCACCTTTATCCTGCAGATCAAAGCTGCCATCATTGACTAAAGACCAGTGACTGATGTTTGTGGCCCTCACTGAGTTAAAACTCTGTCATTGTGTATGGAAAAAAGTGGCTGACAGCAACAACACATAGCACCCCAGTGATTGCGCTCCATTTCATCATGCATGTGCTTTGTTGGCGTCAGTTGAATTGCTGTAGACTTGCAGATAGATTTTAACAGCTGAAATGAGAATCGTTGACTGATTGGTTATGGGTACGTTGTTGATTCTTGAGCTGTCAATAAACGGAGCGAGGCATGAGTCTCCGGCTCGAGACGGGTGCCTCAAGCTCGAGATCCTCATCGCACTCCATTAATTGACAGCTACTGCAATCCCATTTTAACTGTAAAGTATTTTGCTGCCGCAGCAGAGAAGTGTTATTGCACCGTGCTGCACATTATCTTTCAACTGGCATTTCTTAATGATGTTTCTGACACTGTAAATCCAGGTTTTAAAACATAAGATCTCTTTTAGATCCATACCTATCACAGAGGCGATGTGCTGTTGATATGTAAAGGATTTTAAAGCCCCCTTCCACTCAAAAATGTGTATTTCTTCTTGTTCCTTCAGTTAGATTTGCAGAATGATGTATGTGTTTGACACTGGAAGGCTGTTTTCACATTCAGCTGCTGAGGAAGGAAAGTTAGTCTGCGCTTATCTTAAATCTGAATGTAAGGCATGAACCTACGAGCATGATTTGTCACATCACAAGTACGTTGGAGCCAATTGTGATCCAGTAAACAACTTGCCTGCCAACACGTCCTCATATTTAAATGACCACATTGGTCGATTGTGCCAAGCACTCTAGATTGACCCATAGGAGCATTTTCCAATATGTCACCTCTATCAGCAGCTTAACCCTAACCCATTACAAATCACTGTTATAAAATAATGTTGTTTTATGATGTGATAACACTGTGGTAAAGGTCTGGTTAGATTTAGGCACTAACACCACTTGGTTAGTGTTAGAGAAAGATCATGTATTGGGTTAAAATGATCACTTTAAATGTGGTACAGGTTAAAGTTACTACTTCCATAAAGTCAGGCAACCTTAACTGGCATCAGTAAACTATTGTAATTGCAATTCTTTTTTAAACTGTCCTGACTTGTGGTTGGGAATGGGAAGCCTACCTGCCTCTTCTGATAATGGAAATTTGTCACCTTATATTGACGTCATCTGAACTGCATCAGTTCTCCGGGTCATAATTACTATGACTGCTAGATGGTGTAAACTATAACTATAACTTTATAACTGTAGGTCCTTTTTGCCAACCGAATATTTAACCTATATTGTTGTTTTCTTATGAGGACAGACATTTACAGTGTAGAAGGAGATACAGTATCTTACATCCAGCAGTTGAACATGCATATAAATAGATGCTGGATTTTTCAGTGAGCGCAAAGGAGTAGATGTTAGGTGGAGTTTTTTAGGAGTTTGATTTTTTTTTCTTCATGTGCTTGCTATTGATATACACCAAAATTATAACAAATATTTAAGATGTATAAGATTGGAATAGCATACCCTGACAACTTTGACATGTACATCCAATACTGTAGTAAGCAGCCTGGTCAGTGTTGACTTTTGAGGGAATCTAGAGCTGAAGCACCAACAATGGAAAAAAATGAAGCTCATTGTAGTGTATTAGCTGTGATGAACCATCTACTTATAACTTCTGACAACAAACTGCTCCACCAAAGAGGACTAGTTTGCAGACAGTAATGAGAAAGGAGTTGATGGTACAAGAACATCCGTAGAATAAGCTGTGTTATCCCGTTAGCAACCAAGCTAATGAGCTTTTTCCCCCTCCAAGAACTCTTTATTGAATTAAACTGTGCCCTGAGAACCAAATGCCAAGGGGGAATACACAGAGGGTAAAAAGAAAATAGAAAGAAGCTCCAGGAGATATTGTGACTGACATGTTTGCCGCTGGCTGGTGTGTTAATGGTTAGCTCACTGGCTACAGTTCAGCAACTAGCTGTGCACATATTCACTACATTACAAAGCTTTCTACTATGTGACCAGGCCTTAAAATGTTGATTTCTTTTCATGTGCTTTTCCAACACAGATGGAGTTATTTAGTATCTGATGTCAGCTCTGATAAACTGTGATTACATTCATCTTGTTACCTTGCAGTTATCCCACACTACTCATAAAAGTGAAAATACCTCTGCTGAAGAAGAGGAAGCTACTGTTTTTAGCCTGCAGTCTTTGCCGGAATGATTCAACCGTGTCTCTGTAGGTGTCAGAGCCAACCTGCTGGTGTCAGGTGGGTTACATTTCACAGGTTAACCTGATAACCCGCCAACAACCCTCTCAGGATTTGCTGTCACATTCAATTACACCAACTGAGTGGCTGTGTGTTTGTATGTGAAAGCAAGAGAGAGAAAAGAGAAGACATAGACATAGGATATAGTGTTGAAAAGAATGAGATTGATGGGTGTATATGTGTGTGTGTATGTGTATGAGTGTGTCTATATGTGTGTGTGTGCACGCTAATTCATGTGCACCCATGCCTGCGTGAAGCACATCCCAGCGGTGTGTAAAAAAAAGTGCTGTCAGAAATTTAATTTGATTTCTGCTGCTGCCTTTTGAAGTCGGTCGTGTCATCTTCATCACATCGTGATTCATCATCATTCAGCTGTGTGTTTGACCTGCACTGGGTTATGAAAACCAACTTTCCCGTGTCACATCCATCGTATCAAGGAGTTACGCGCCGAAGATTGATCAGGAACACTTTTGATAGTCTGTGACAGTGAAGGATATCCACTTGTTGGAATAACCATGATGTTGGTGACAAGGAATCCTTTCTAACCCTCACCATGAATCTCTGATCTCAATCAGAGACATTTTTATTTTATCTTATCTTATAAAACTTTGTATCAGTAAGGATCATGGGTTTGTAGGAGAGCATAAAGGCAATGGAATTAAATTACAATTCACATATCTCTAAATTACATATGAACTATTACTATACCCTTATATTTTATCTTATACCTATATAATAAAAAGAAGAATAGATGTCTCCTATGCTTGGAGAGCTTTGATGAACTGTATGCAAACCACTGTCTCAACTGATTCTTAAGTTCAATTATTTCTTCTTCTTCTTCTTTTGACAAAAAAGTACAGACATGTCCATCATTTCCCCAAACTTACAGGGAGCTATAATTGGTGCCAATGTCAAAATCTCTAACCTTGAAGGATGACAGGTTGATAAAATTCTTTATCAGGTTGCATGCACTGGAAATATTTTGCTGTACTAAGTTTTTGTATTACAGCATTAGTCTGGAAAGTCGTTCAAAACCTCTGTACTCATCTCCTTTATGGAGATCTCAATATTAACACACTTTCAGAGGCACTGCACACCCACTCAGGGGTTTTTAGACATTCTGTTTAATTAGAGGTCGACTCAGATTAATGTTGGGCAATTATGCAGGGAATTATCTGATGTGATCAAACTCAATAAGTTGTACTAATAAGAATGAAAGGTATCTGTCAGGTCCTTGCCTTGATGGGTGACAATCAAGCTAACAAGATGGTCAGGGATGAATGTCAATCAAGCACAGTCCGTGCAAACATCTAATTAGGCAGCTTAAGTGAAAACACCTGTGGGATGCACTATGGCTGTGTGGGTGGCTATGGCATGAATCACTCCCTATTTACTTTATAGTGCACTACAGTGTGTAAATATAGCCACTTTATAGTGCCCTCAAATATTCCACAATGGAACAAAAAAAAGTAGTGTTCATTGCATGTACACTACTTTCTGCTAACAATCCCTCAATGCAATGCACCACATTTTAAAGATGTGAAAACTACCATCACATGACTCTACAGGTGATGGTGATGAAACAAAATTATGATGTTAAGTTAGTGTCCAAAATCTTGATTTTCTCATCACTATTGAATTAACTATTTAGTGTTTATTATATAGGGAGGAAATGAATGAGTGAACAAGGGAGTGATTTTGGACACAGCCATGATTTAACCAAGTACGACGTGTCCCTGGACCAACATTACGATCAACCAATCATATCCCTCTGACATCATCAGTATACTGCTCTTGTGCTTTTTTTTTTTCAAAAATCAAATCTCTAAAAGGATTTGTTTAGTTTTAATGAGGCATTTGTTCAATTGTACCCAATTCAATTTGGAAAACACAATGTGGGCTGTTGATCCAGGAACATGCCCTATTTGGCTAAATCATGTCATGCGTGTAGGTGGTTCAACAGCAGCAAAACAATATGTAAGAATCAACAAAACTCATAATTTTGCAGCACAATGAAGGATGATCCCAACACATTTTTTATACAGTCCTGATAAATAAACTAATCCTGCAAAATCCTCTCATGCCCCTCATTCCAGGTCATTTGTTGACCAGAGGTTTGACCCAGCTAACCTGACGCTGAGTGAGTGACTCTCAGTGTTGGCCAGTATACATGAATGAATGATCAGCGTTTGATTGGAAGCATGCGGTGGCTGAGCCCAAAGTGTTGTGGGAACAAGACAAAGCTGCTTCAGCCATGCTAGCAGCTTTGTGAGGCTACTTAGGGACAGCAATGTTATGACAGTTCATCTTGGGGGTTGTGTGGGAGCATGAATGTCTGTACCAAATTTCATGGCAATCCATCCAGTAGTTATGCTTCTCAGACAAATTTCAATCTCATTATGACACCAGAGGAAAAAGTCACCAAACACATAAGAATTCATCATCTAGGAACCATTAATGTCTCTATAAAATTTCACGGCAATCCATCCGAGCAGTTAGAGTCATGCTGAACAGTGATCGCCTCCTTTTTCCGATTTTAAAGTATTCATGAAATTTCCATTTGATTATACTTGTACCTGCAGTGGTAAATTTGAGTGATGTGTTTAAGATTTAATTAGCCTTTTAAGACACGCTCCTGTATTTAATTATTCAATGCTGGTTTGATGTCTGTTTCTATCATTTGATCTTCTTTATGTTTAGCTGCAGCTCTTGTCAGTTTTCCATCTTGCTTGTATAATTTCAACATCATAGCACTCTAATTTTTCCACCCTGTCTAAAAGCTTTTTATAAATGATTGAAATGGTAGCAACAACCAATAACAAATCATTGAACTTAATCAACTTTTTTAGCGATCAGTGCAACTTAAATGCAACTCTGTGCTGCTTCTATACCAGTATTCTTTATGACAGACAGCAGTGTTAAGCTCTGAGCTACAAGACATTTCATCCTCCGTGTGCCGGCGACAAACGTCACCGACATATTATTATAGTTCCTCTGTGACATGAAGCTCCCAGCTGGAAGCTTTTTTCATGTCTCCCCAGTGTGGAAGGATGTTGACTGAGCAACAGCTCTGAAAAATTACGACACAATAAATCAGTGAAAAGACTCTTTGTATTGATTTATTTCTTATTTAGGGTTATGAGAATTGAATCCCACTGTCTGCGGATTTATTTTAAAGTTTGTTTCCAATAAGTTAGCCAATTAGCGATGGGGATCTGTCAGTCTGACGAGTATCTCTGTGGAAAAGGTCATATTTCTTCTTAAACATCCCTAAATTAAAGGCTAGATCTAGGAGTCAGTAGGGTGATGTAGACTCATGTAATAATCATATTCTGATGTGTAAGCGTGTCTGCCAATTTGCATTTGCATATCTACGTAGTTGGCACGGATGACAAGGTTCTTTTTTTTTTTCTTCCACATTTCAGTTTTATGAATTCGAAACCTCCCCCACAAGCCTTTCTATCTGTAATTTAACAGGCCCATAAGACAACAAGATACAAATGTTTTCTCCTCCCTGTTTTCAGAGCCAGGGAATTACAAAATGTACCATGACACTGACATATGCCGCTGTTTCTCACCGGCTGGAAAATGGGGCTGTTAATTTTTTTCCATCAATCAAAGCATTATTGGCTGTAATTCATAAATCTGTATTCTGGAAAAAGAGATAATCTGTCACTGTACTGTAGAACAGATGTAATGCTTTTGAAGACTTACATCCATTTCTAGGGCAGGGTGTGTGTGTGTGTGTGTGTGTGTGTGTGTGTGTGTGTGTGTGTGTGTGTGTGTGTGTGTGTGTCAATGGAATATTGCCACTAATTACTCAGAATAAATCCAGTCCTTATAAGAGAATTTGACTGGAAAAAGTGTGAAAAGATGCATGTAATCTTCCAAAGTCGACTTCGTTAATACTGATGGCATTCTGTGTTAAATGTTGATTGCTTTGGACTTGATGAGGAGAGTGATGCAGATGTAAATGCGTGCTCTCGGCTTGCTTAGGCTGTAATATGTGGCAAATAAGGTGGATATGAAGAATGTAGCATGCATATATATATATATATATATATATATATAACAGTGGTAACGTCTGAACAAAAGCTTTATAAGAGGTTCATGCTGTTCCTGCATGAATCAGCGTGTAAATGTGAGAAAATCCACACTCCTCCCACAGGTGAATTTCAGACACTAATGTGCCAGTAAGTGTTATGTTTGTCTACAGGTTAGGCTTGTGATAGACTTGATGACCTCTTCTGGAGGTGTACCTTCCTCTCTCCTAATGTATGCTGGGAAAAGCCCAGACAACCCTCCCATGTCATTAATAATGGATCATATGTGTAAAATTGAAAAAAACCCTGCCTGTTATATGGTACTAAAAATATCTGCACACCAGTTTAGAATGATTGGAGAGTTTTGACACATTTATAGGAAAAGATGCTTTTATGTATATAGCGTTTACAATTAATTTGACAAATTTTTGCCAATAAAGGGGAAACATAGTGTAAATTTTGCTGTTTCTAGTACTGTAGGTAGGGTTTGCTCAGGAGGCAGGGGTGCTGACAGATGTTTTGGTGTTTGTTGATAGGGAAACTCTTCCATGGATTGAAAAAAGATGTAATTGTTGATGGACAGGATTCTGGTAAAAATGGCTATGATTGGAAAAATATTGTGTTATTGTTAGGTCCTATTAGGTCAGATGGCAGTGAGTCACAAAATAATGCAAAATGGTGCACTTTTATTTTTATTTTTAATTTTTATTAGCGCAATAAGACATAACATTAGTGATCAGAACATAAAATATATTTGGCACAGCAGGACTCCAGTAAACTACAGTGAATAAGACTACAATATCTGGTATGGTCAGGATACAAAATTATATGAGACACAAGTTGCTGTTAGAAATAGAGGTGGGCAAAATATCCCTTGTGGTTACAAGTATATGCTTGAGTGCGACTCTAGTGATTTTGTGCCCCACTTACATACAATTGAGGGACTTGTGACAGACTACAGATTGTAGCCAAGGTTGAAAAATCCTGACTTTTTCAGTCCTTACTGCAGTATGCTTCTAAAAACATTATATGCTTCATTTCCAATAATCCAACTCAAAAGCATCTTTTCATTAAACCCTTCCTGCATGGTTAACATCCACGTCATTCAAACGCTACAACATAACCCAAGTCTTAACCAGGCTTTTCAGGAACATATATAATCTGGAGCCCAATGCTGAGATGACCCCTGGTGACATCGTCAGGGTTATTTCTTCAGACTTAAAAAAAGCCCCTTCAGAGCCCCCAAAAGACATTATACAACCTTTTTAAGTAGACTCTACATGACCAGAACACCAGTCTTAATATGAAAAATCTGTGAGGTTCCACTTTAAGGCATGAATCTCTCTATTAATATCTATTAATATTGCATAAACAATAGAGCCACAATAGGGACACATGTTCTGACACAGCGCACTTTTGTCATTGTGTATGGACCAATAGATGACATTAGTAACTTGTGTGGTTTACGTTGAATAGTACAGCAGAAAGCACTCTGTTCTCTCAGACTGCTCAATAAATATATTCAGAATAAAATAAAATCCACAGCAACAAAGAACAAAAGGGCAACATCTTCAAATACGAGCTGAGGGAATGTTTTCTGATTAGGTTGAGGACCTTGAGAAGGAGATTTACTTTGCCAAACAAAGAAAGACTCAACTTATTTACTCAGCGTGATGCCTTATATGCATATGTCATAAATCATTTAAATTGAAAAGGAATAAAGGTAGTAGTGAAGGTCTTTCTCTGGCAATATCAGAGCGAATATTCAGTCAGACAGACAAATCTGATGATGTGCGACTGGACGACCTCAGTTTTCAATCACTGCTGAGGCCGAGGCTGCGTGGAGCCGGCAGGAGATCGGAGCGGGCAGAAGAACTGCAGTCAGACCAAAGTTCAAAAGAGTAATTTCGGCTCCATTTCCTCCAAAACTGAAAAGCCAACTTATCTCTCCCAGTGTTTGGTGACCCATCACCCTCTATACCCTCCATACCCTAGCAGCGCTGTGGAGGATCAATAAAGATTCTGACATAAAGAGAAACTGCACATTCCACTGCATGTTTTCAGTACTACTACAAGCTTAGTGTTCGAGTCTTTTCATAAATTAATCGTTTCAAGGGGTTAGAATTAGGAAATAAGCCATGATAAGGAATGAGTAATCGAATTGGAAATGTACTGTGTGTGCATTGGCCATCTGATTGGCTCACTGACCCACCTGCCTTACTGGTATACTATAGCATTTCTATCTGGGGGGACTTTACTCAAGCTGTGCACCATTATCATCAAGGTGTGTGTTGCCATAGTGACATATGTGTGTTGGAGCAGAAGCAGACAGGATCTATGTGCTGCTGTATTTGAAACTGTGAGGCTTCTTTGTTATTGGAAATCGATGAGATTTATACAATGTTGTGGATGTATGAAAATCACAAGGGTGAATTCATCTGAAGGTCTCACATCCCCCTCAGAGAAATGAGCTAAACTAATTCAGCTTCAGAACTAATAATATGCAGGGGGTCAATCGACAAACATCTCACATAATCTTCCATCCTGCCTGGAAACATATGCTAAATCTTCACTCTCAACTTTAAACTGAGCTTCTGCCTCAAAGACATTGCTGCATTTTTATTTTTATTTTTTTGATTCAGTATTCTGCTGAGTAACTTTGTTTTGGATGAGGTTATAGCAAACTGTAAATTCACCCACGCAGTCACACATAATCGGGCATAAACAAGGCAGAGATGGAGGGAATAAAAGTGAAGTAGCCAATCACATGGCTCTGGAACCACAAACAGCCCACTTCTCATCTGCAAGAAGGACCGCCTAGCACTGATAAGCCTTTGTGCCTGGCAGTCACAGTCATTTATAATTGCCTTGACTCATTTTTCACAACAGTGTGCAAATATTAACACTAAATGCTATCCTCCTCATTTTGGCCTTAAGATCTCAGAGTAGCACATAAAATGAAAACAAATCAAATGAAATGGGTGAATCACATTTATGATAGCATCAGGACATTAAGACCTGTATGTTCTTCACTAACATGTCATCTTTTTTTCTGTTTAAAAAAAAAGAAGATCATTAAAGGATGAGATTGTACATATTTCACTTATCAACTGATTCCACTGAAGAGACCTAAACCAACAATAGATTGATCCAATCTGATAAACCTGATATTACTCTGTTCCATAGATCTCCATTGTAACACAAAACCTATGAATCCTGTAACCCAGGTAACTAAAAGGTACCCTGTGATGTTTTTACCACTGATGGCACTGTTGAACAATGTTATGATAAGTAGTCCCACTACTGGTCAAATGAGCCTGTGAGCATGTAGGCGACATGATACACTTTCCTGCAAATGGTTTGACACTTTTCCACTGAATGATAGCTGGTGGGAGTAACGCACCAACAAAGAAAAGCAGCTGTGGAAACTAACTAAGTACATTTACTCGAGTACTGTACTTGAGTACAATTTTTTGGAATACTTACTGGAGTATTTCCATTTTATACTACTTTATTATTCTACTCCACTACACTTAAGAATAAAATATTGCACTTGTTATTACATCTACATCTAATGGTTATAGTCCCTAGTTACATAAAAAACAATGACTTATAATGACAAAAGCTGTATTTGGTTGGGACTTGTTGTCACATTTTAGATGATTTTATTTAAATTACTGTTAGAGGCCCAAAGAGGAGAGTTTATCCAATATGTAACAAAAAAAGCTAAAATGTGTGAAAACGACAACAAAGCTAGTTGGGAACCACTGCACCAAACTAGCTAGCCATATAACAAGCACCATCTCAATCAGCAAGAACCATTAATAGGCTATGTACACTGTATGGTAAACAGTATTAAGGTCTGATAAAATAATAATTAAATGTTTAACAGAGGCCATGGAATAAGTACTTTTACTTTTGTATATTTTGCTGATAATACTTCTATTGATACTTCAGTCAGTGAATTACTTATAGATTTTAAAGCTTTATCTGATATTCTTTCACTTTGACCCCGTCAATTAAATGGATATGTAGGGATGGAGCCCTGTGGTGGGGGTGAAGCAGCAATTTGACACAAACTGCAATGACAGCAAAGAGCAAAAGGTAAGGTGGTCTAAATATTCTTTGGCTAAGATGATCACTGGATGATAGAAAAGCCTGTGCACAGCCCAGTGAAGTCATGGATAATAGTTGAGAGGTGGAGCTCAGTGTGATGGAGAAGTAGGTAAACATTTGTTTACCTGCTTGAACTAGAACTTTTTTGGGTATATTTACAAGAAAACTCCACAGAAAACCTTCTAAAAAAAGAGTCAACATGTTGCAGAGGGGTGATGTGTTCTTTCTTTACAACAAACATGAAGACTGTGGTTCATTTTGAATGGATCCCACATTCCCGTCCCACTGCTGTAAATATTAACCAGCGCAACAAATCCACATCTGAAAACAGCCCCCAACAACTGTACTATTCCTGTTTGAATATTATTTGTTAAAATCTTCAGCGACCAGCTGTTTTAGGGATTTTGAAAAAAAGCCATATAAGGAACAAACTTTAAATGAGTTTGGGGCTGAGAGCTACAAACAGGAAAGAGAAGATGGAAAGAACTAAGAGACAACCTGACTTAGTGATAGTTTTGGTATTTTCATGGGTTTTTAAAAGCTCCACTGTGTGAGGCAAAATCATCATTCTTACTGTACTTGCACCAACTTACATTTTCTATTCTACATTGACCAATATGTGTGTTTTTACACAGGACATCATGTGCACATCAGTTATTGTGATCACGTACATTGTTTATAAGTAGGGAAAATCCATTGTCGTGTTAATTTTTTCATCTCTCACTTTCATATGGCAGTAAGTGAGTACCAATTATGCTTCAATACTCACCTGGGTAATTCTGTTAAACCAATGAGACATGTTTGCAAACATGATAAATTGATTTAGTGTTTCTGTATTGTTTTTCATTTTAAGACAGTTGGCTGTATTAGCATGAGATTTGGGGTTTGCATGAAAGCATTAGAGGCAGAAATACTGTATAAAAGAAAACACTCTTGCATCATTTCTACACAATCCTCTTTCACATAAGTAGCACAGTGTACCTGTAGCTCTTTTTTACTCTGAGTCAACAAGTCTTTGACGTTCAGCAAGGCTGATCAGATAGCAGTTATGGTACTAACTGGCATTCACATTTCACTGGCTGCAGAGACGGGCACTTCATCTTCTACTAATGCCATCTGTGAGCGCTGGCACTTCGCCCGGAGCGGGACGGACGAGTGGTAAGGGGCCTGGAGTGTGTGTGTGTGTTTGTGTGTGAGAGAGAGGGAGCGAAAGTGAGTGGGAGTTAATGGTTTATAAAATTGGTGAGCAGGTGAGTGAGTTGAGTTAATGAGGGCATGTTCACATTTCACAGTTTTTGCCTTTTGAGTTCAGGTGGCACCAAATAACAACACTTAAAAAGGTTAGTCAGTGTCCTCTTCCATGCAAACTGTTGCACATTTATTTGCAAGCTGTAGAGTGTATTCCAAACCATGTACAGGAAATCAATGTATAATACAGATTTCATGGCTACAAGGGGAGAGATTATGACATTTGTTGGCCAGCACATAATCATAAATATAGACATGAGTAGAACAAAATAAACAGAGGACAATGCTCATGTTCAAATGATTTATGTATGGCCAGCTGTTGTGGTTTAGTCTACTTGTTTCATTCATAACTAGATTCTCCTGTGATTGTAGATCTGCCATCTCTCACCTGTCCACTAGTCACTACTGATGGATTCCCTGCTTCTTCCCGTCACCTGAACTGACTTTCTACCCACCCAGCTGCTCCCTAACACTCATTAGCTTCAGTTTATATAGCAGATTGGTGGTTCTCACTCTTTGCCAGACCATGTTGCTCAGTTATCTTAGCATAACAGCCTACATGCACTTGTTCAGTTGGTCTTCTGCCTGCTTTGACTGCAGTATCACTTGTTTTAGTTGTTTCTGAATGTGTCTGCCTCCATTTTGGTGACCATAATCCTGCTTTTAAAACCACCAAAGATTGGTTTTACGGACTACCAAGTCCTAATGCTTGTTAAGAACCAGAGTCAGTAATTACAGCAAAGTGTGGAGGCAAGTTGGCCATGCTTAGTTGGCAGGATGATGAGTCATAAAACTCATATAAAACAGTAAAAAGACTGTAGAGCATGTGTATCTCTTTGATTTTTGTTTACGAAAATCGATTTGAAGCAGCAGTGAGACCAAAGCAAACCAAGAGCAAACTTGCTACTCAAACCAAAGAATTTATGTGGTTTGTGTCAAATGTTATTTGCTTTATTTGATCCTGTTTGTAGAATTTAGTGGCATCTAGCAGAACGGACTCGGCAGAAATGGAATTAAGTGTGTTTCATGTGTCACAAAAGTGAGGCATTAACGAACCAGTGTGTTAAAGGAGAAAGTCTAAGTCATAATGACAAATCAGCAGAGAACTGTCTGTTTGTTTTAGCATCATTCAGCCCAATATTTTTGCCTTATTGGTGGAAAGACCAAGTAAGTGATTAACTGGTGGGGCATTTAGCTGCCAAAGAATTCGCTTCGGGAGTTGGAGACCAGCACAGAGCTAGAAGGAGAGTGAATTAGTGACTTAGATTTGTCAGGGGACCAGAAACATGACTCCTTCAAATGAATGCTAACGTTGCTCTGTGTCTGCTGGATTTGGAAACATGCTGGTCTTTGCTAACACTTGCTAGCAATACTAACCCTGTGCACTGATAATTTGTAAATGTTGTGTTTAGCCTACTCCTTTTTGCGCCGACACTAATGGACTAAAAATCAATAAATGCAGGTTAAAGTCTGTCATGTGTACTTTAATGAGTCATTTTTGTGCCTTTTAGAAAGATCTCTAGCAGAACATGTTCAGGTCTATTTTTTTAATTTTGGGCCCTTCTGAATTATCTTTGCAGGATTCAGTAAAAAAAACAACAACTTATATTCACATGCTTATAACATATTTTCTTTATGCAGCCCCTCAGGAGTTGGATTGAAACAGGTCATTTTAGGCCCCTTCCCGATGAGCCTTCTCTGTTCTGATTGGTCAGCTTCTGGAAGTTGCATCTCGGCAGAAAACAAATTACTTTTATTAGTCTGTTAATTATTGAGTTAGTGAGACAGTGCATGACAGAAAGTGACTCAGTAATAACTACAAACAACAAAACATAATGAGGATAAGTCTGAATTCTGTGTTCAATGATTAAAATCAGCCATGATAATGACCGGGATGAAGATGATGAAAACTGTGTCGAATTACTTTGCCTGTGGAAGGTTTAAGAGAGAGACAAGCTTAAACATATCAAAATGAGCTGCTTCATATAAATACCAAGAAATAAAATCTAACCATGTTGTTGTGGCTCTTGTCAGATCATTTTTAATTTATTTCCCCCTCACAAAACTGTTGCGAGCCCAGGCTCTTCTTTTAACTGTAGTTTCAAGCGAAGCTAACTATCAGGTCCTATTTGAACAGCGGGCATGAGGAGGCAGGGGGAGCAGAATTATGCTTCTCATTATCACTGGATCCAACTGCACTTTTACCCCGGGCTACTGGCAAAGCTCATTAAAACAGGCCAACAATGGAGTCTCATTCTGACTTCCTCACACCAAACAGGAACTCAGAATTTTCTCTGTCAGACTGTGTGTGGAATGTCACTGGCTGGGGTTTTCTTTTCTTTTTCTCACATTCTTGCAGAACTTGTGGTTGCCATCATGGCAGGAGGTAATTTTGAGCTGCCACCTGGTAACTACTAGGTGCTTCACCCTTTTGCAATGTGGAACATAACTCCCTGAAAACCATACCTTGTCTTGTTTGCTGGTGGTTTTGCATTCCACATAAAATCAGGTTGAATACTTGAAGACAGAATGCAGACACACAATTAAAGGTGTATTATTTTCGTCTTTCTCCATTTTAACTCAAATTGATTTCTTTAAAAACTTAATTTAGTGTCTATCTATTTTATATCCAAGCTGCTATTAGGAATGATTAGATTTTAATGCAAAATCATTACGTGCAATCACGAAGACGAAAATGATAACGAAATGATGCATTTGATTTCTACCATGTATTACCAACTGGTTGCAAAAGACAAATCTTAATTATTCAATTTTAAAGGGTCAGTTCACCCAAATGACAAAAAAAAGGTTAGATTGTATTTGTCAATGCATTAAGACTTTTGCCCCATCTGGACATTGGCTCTGACAGTCCCCACTTCTGTGTTGATGGAAAATGGACTGTACTTACTGTATATAGCACTTTTCTGTCTTTTTGACCACTCAAAGTGCTTTTACACTACATGTCATGTCCACTGACAGGGGCTGAAATGCAGGGTGCCAACCTGCTCATGAGATGGAGACTAACGTTCACACACAGATTCATACACCGTTGGTGCAGCCGTCAGGAGCAATTTGGGGATAAGTATCTTGCCAAGGACATATCCTCCTGCGAACTGGAGGAGCTGGGAATTGAACCCCAGATCGAACCTTAATTGGTGGACGACCACTGTACCTCCTGACTCAATATGGTTGAATCCTTCTTCCAACTTCTACCCAGTAGCAAATTTAACCTAGAACAGGTTACTATATGTGTTTGCCTCATGCCTCTGTCTTCTCTGCCCTCTGCGTTGTCTGTTTGCACTATTACAGGCTGCAAATCAATCTGTGTGCTCCAGTCTTTTCATACATGGTTATCAAAGTATTGAACATTTAGGATTAAATTCAGAGACACAGTTTTCACTCATGATTCACACATAATTCACAGTTTTCTATCTGTTTTCTAACAATGGACAAAAGGAAATCAATGGCTATTTCTAGTGTTTTAATTTCTTAATCTTGTCCATCATGCCACTGGGGACACAATGGCTGGCTGCAAGTAAAGAGAAGAAGGTTTGACTCATTCAAATTGTTTCAGTTTTCTCTCAGTTTGTCACCGTTTGTTATTTTCACCTAATATGACCCATGAGGTGTGTAGCTGTTTGGTGCTTTGTTTATTGCCAATGACTTGTTTTCTTGACAAACAAGCATACTTTGTGGGCAGTGGAGGAACACCAAGGTATTCAAGGTGAACCCTTTCACAGGCTGAGAATACTGGCAGATGGAAAAGGGATGGAAAATTCTGAGTAAAACACATTATCAGACACACAAATAAAAACAGTCATGTTGAGACATAAAACAGATAAGGCTGCATTGTGTGCGGTTGCATTTTCTCAGTGCTTTTGTTCAATTCAAGCTGTTTCTGTTTGATGAAGCCACATCTCAAACATTTGTCTCTGGGTTGATCCTTTGGATGAATAGTAGCGAACCTGCAGAAGAAAAATGTGAAAGAGTTAGCATAACTAAAGCTGAGAAGACTTCACACATACACACACACACCCTAAAACTTTATCTTGTTTATACAATTCTTTCCTGGAGCTGAATGTGCCTAATTGTGCCTGTTTTCATGTGTTAAAATATGCAGGAGGGGTAGAAACTACCTATACAAGTATATGTACATAATTGCAGCATACTATTGTAGCTCCTGGCGTGCATTTATTAATTACTTGCAGAATGGAACATTTGCATGCTTTCATAAATTGAGTGCTCTGTAAATTCCATGTCTCATCACATACAGATATCTTGTGTGTGTGTGTGTGTGTGTGTGTGTGTGTGTGTGTGTGTGTGTGTGTGTGTGTGTGTGTGTGTGTGTGTGTGTGTATGCTTGTTTATGTGTGTGTTTTCATTTGTGTTGAGAGCCACTTTCAACTTTTGGTCTCTAGAGTAATTTCATTTTGGTGAAAGAAGGCTCATTTTGGTAAAATAATGAAAAATGTCCTTGCTTCTAGACTTTATGGGAATAATGACAAACTCAAATGTTTCTGTGTGATGCTGATACTGCAGATATATATATAGAGAGAGAGAATGCCAAATAGAGCGGTACATATGAGAAGGAAGAGGAAGAAGCTGATAGGATTTGGTATTAGCTGAGGGTTAATACAGACTATTCTCTGTGTAACAGCCAGGATCGGGCCACAGCAATATTGATTTGAAACAGTGATCCTTCTTTGTAGTTGAGCCCGAACAGACAGCAGGAGAGACTCCACTGAGCTAATAGCCTTCACTCAGAAGCCTCCCTGCAAGCAAAAAACATGCAATGAGAATACGGAGGTGAAGTGTATGTCTATCACTGACAAAATGAGAGTGTGTTTTCGTACGTGTGCATCGGTGATGGAGAGAAAAGTGTGTATGTGAGAGAGAAGTCTCAGTGGGAGTTTGCATGTGTATATTTTCCATATAGTATGCATGAGTGCACATGTGCAAATTCTTATGTTTGTGTGCGTGTGTGTGTGTGTGCTTGCAAGGAGTTTAAGCGGTGTGATACCTCCCGGCGCCCCTCGTTCACCTATCCCCTAATCTCTGCCGACTCCCGAGTGAGATAACAGAGCTTCCTGACATTTGAATATTCCAGCTCCTCGGCTGGAATATCAATTAAGACCAAGGCGGTGCTTGCAGCTTTCTCTTTCCTCTGATTTCCCGCTGTGCTCATTTCTCCCGTCACTCCAGCAGCCTGATTGTGTCGAGAGAAAAAAACACTTTAGAAAACATTTCATGTGGACAAGGTGATGGGAGACTTTGACCAAATTTGCGTCACTGTAGGAGGTTCCACAAAGTTTGTGCTCTGTAAAGTTTGTGTAGCCATGTAGATTTTCTTCTTTACCTCCAAATAGTTCTCCACTGTCAGTGGTTTGTCACTAAAGAGGACAGCAGTGTTTTAATTTTGCACCTTCAAGTGAACTGAACCAAAGTAAGACAAATCAGAGAGGGTTTACAGAGAAATATGTGGAAATACTTACTATACCAAACGCTAGGTCATAAAGTCAGTGTGAGGGGAAAAAATTGATATACAGAGATTTTTTACTGGTAGAGGGTTCAAAGCTGAAGCAATGGCACAAACATCTTCTCATGCCGAACCAAGAAAACAAAGTGTGTAAATGTCTGTATGAGTTCCAAGTGAACATGATAAAAGCATCTAACGTACTTTGCATTGGACTGTAGCCAGCTAAACTGTTAGCGATGATAGCTAAGTTGTGTCCAGGCGGGGAGTTCCGGTCCTCTGAAATGAGGCCAACACGGAAGTAATTTAAAACTGCATTCTATCAAAAGGCCACCAGGGGGCGACCATTTTGGTGTCAAAAGGACTACCGTCTCTATACAAGTCAATGGAGAATTCACCAACTTCTCACTTGATTTCTAACCTCAGTAAACATTTTCAAAATGTATTAATGGTCTCAATCGCTAGTTTAAAGCCTTTTTCAATGCAGTATGATGTTCATTTGTGAAATTTTTGCCTCCCTGATTTTATATTTGACGATAAAGCAGGGTATGCATTAGGGCGTGGCTACGTCGTGATTGACAGGTTGATTGATTCACAGGTTCAGGAGCGCGGACAGATAGACTGCAGGAAATAGCCGTGAACTTGTTTCACACCGACAGTTTTCTGCGGAGTTTTGTGGTTATAGTTGGTCGTAACAGCTAACTTGGTTAGCATCACCAGGTTGCCGGTGTAGACTGTGGTAGATACAGCCCTCGCAACCTCCCCCGCTCCGTCATCTTGCTACTCCTGATGCCCATATGAGTAGAATCCGTGTTTTTATTTTCCCCGGCATGCACCTGAAATTTTCAAGATGGCGCTGCTCAGATCCGAAACTTTGGGCCTCCGAGCAGCAGTCCACAAACCAATGGATGACGTCACGGATGTTACGTCCATTTCTTATATACAGTCTATGGTTGTGTCTCACCTTAGCTAGCAACAACAAGCTACCCTAGTCTTGCGTTAGATAGCCAAAAGGTTATGTATTTTATCAGTCTGATAGTCCTACAGATTCAGATTCATTCACAAACTAATATATATCGTTTTATGACCAATCCAAAAATGTTCTTATCATCTCATACCTTGACAGCTAAGTTAACACAGCTTCCATAAAACACAACTTTAGGCTACTAGCTGAGCTGAGCTAACTTTAGTCAGTTTAAGAAGTTGGCTCACTCACAAGAAATGTCAGATTAAACTAGGAAATGAACACTGAATGTATCTTTTATTGTCTCATCAACATTTAAGCTACCTCCCTTATCTATACTATGTTGTTGTCTTTGTTTTAATCTTGTTCTTTAACTTTTTACATTGTCTGTTGCTGCTGATCTGAGTCACCAAATAAAATCTTGTTATGTGCATCACACATCACTGTAGGCCAGTATATTGTGTAATCCTATCAAGTAGGTCCATTGACAATGACTTTGCAACAAGGATGACCCACTCTGAGTAGTTAGCTGTTCTCATTCATTAAACTGCCATTGTATCATGGGTTTTGAGGCTGGAATATTCATGTGCAGATTATATGAATCAAATTAAATTGTTTTCACCCTAGAAACATGGAAACAATCTATTTAGAAGTATGTTTTTTAAAAGTTGAAGGAGAAGAATCTGAACTCAGTCCCTGATGGTTAACAGTCCAGCCAAAACCCCTGGTTTGTGCTGAGTTAAAGTGCTCCGTTCTCCCTCACCAAGTAGCTGATTGTCTCCAGGCAATTGGGAGAGATGAGATGCAATGCTGGCGTTAGATAACAGATACCTTTTCCTTTTGGATCTGTACTCTTTCCACCGAGCTCCATGCAATTTCGGGGGATTTGATTTGATTCAATTTCTCTCTAATCTCGCTGGCTCATGCACATTAGAATGAGTGGAGCAGTGTGTGAAGTGTAGAATTGGGGGGGCTGATGAGAAATTTCCAGTTGCTTTGAGTAACGAGCAGCCTGAAAAGGGAGGGTTGCATAAATCTGCATACATAACCCAAATGTAACCAAGAGCATACTGAAATAAAGTCATTCATCCTCTCTCTGTCAAGTCCCTCTGTCAACTTACAGTTCTCTGGCCGTGCAAGAAAGTAAAATGATTACATTATTCATTATATTTATTATAGTGTAGATAGAGCTGCGATGGAGTCACTTAGAAGAACGTTTTTCGTCTCGCACAGATTCACACGCTCTCTCACATATGCTAAATCCAGAAATGCTGAGAAGAAACACTTCCAACAGTGTTATTCTTCACTGCGAGATTTATGCAATCAATTCAAACACAGTGGGAATTAGTGAAGCCCCGCAGCAAAGCAGTTCAAAAGTTATCAAAATGACTCCAATAACGTTTTTTTGAAGTCACAATTCAAAACTCTAGAAATGTTGGACTCTGCTCTTGGCTACAGAGGAAATATATATAAAAAAGACACAGACAAAGGGGGAGAGGGAGAAATAGATGACAAAAAGAAGGAAAAAGAGTATAGGGGAAAGGTAGACGGTGCAATAGTGAGAGCAGATGTAGAAAAGACAGTGGGAATGCCGTAGTGGAGCTCACTACCCACCCTGGACACATACAGTTGTTAAAGAAGCGTTGACTTATTGTGTCCTGTTTGAGCTTCCTTCTCAAAGACGCGCCGCTCTATCTGACTCAAAAGAATCTGCTGAGTAACTTTGTTTGGGATGAGGTTACAGCAAACTGAAAATTCTCCCACGCAGTCGAGAATCATCCAGCATAAACAAGGCAGAGATGGAGGCAATAATAAAGCCTGGGCTCATATCTGTGCGCCTTAAACAACAAGTCATCATCCCCTCTTCTTCCTCTCACCCCATTCTGTTATTTCTTCTTTCTCTTCTGGCCAGTCTCTCCCAGTCTGTCTGTCTTTCTCTTTCCCCTCGCCAACTCTCCCCTCTCTCCATCCGTCCATCCCTTCCCTCCCCACCTATCCACAGTTGTTGCCTTGGTAACAATACAAAGAGATTTTCTTTGCAGCTCTGTCACCGTGGCAACGCTTGGCTTTCCTCCAGGCCGTTGTTGGAAGCGCACCGCCCTCCGGTCCGCTCCAGTCGGCTTGTACTGACCACTGTCAGATCGAGGCCATCCATCGGCGGGAAATCATTCCAGTGCTGATGCCTCTATCAGTGAGCTCCGGGGGGAACGCAGATAGTCCAAGATGGAGGGTCTGTTGCTGTGAAATTGTCAGCAATTCAATGTTTTGAATGTCTCAAAGGGTTTGTTTGAAGCAGTGGCGGTCTGGGCTGTAGAGGTTATCAAAATGTCTCGACAGAAATGGCTTTTTGTCTTATTTTATTTTTCAAAATTACGATTATTTCCTGATTTTGATTCACTCTGGTTTTGATCAAATAAATAAACCCTTTACTGGACTGATGCAATTTGTGTCAAAAATTGCAATCCTGCTTCTCACTCAGCAAATAAACGTCCATAAATGCGCTTAAAAAACATTCAAATAAAGGTGTTCTTTGTAATTTCATACCTCGCCTCACAATCATCATGTTTGGAAGTTTTCTTTTGTTTTAAAAGTGTCCCAGTGTTTGTGTCCTGTAACATACAGTGCAAACAGGAACCTCTAATAGCTAATTCAACATGACTTTTCAATTAGAGAAAATTTATATTAATAAAGGATGAAAATAAATAACTGCATTTACATTTTAGCACACAGATAAGTCTATCATCCTCCCAAAGAAATATGGTAACAGTAGTTCCCAAATGTGGAATATTTTATCCCCCTAAATAGCTGTACAAAAAAACCCCAAAAAAAACAAACAGCAGAGCTTTGGGAATACTACTGCATCTGTGAAAAAAGCTGTACGAAATCTGATACATTTCCTCAAGTGATGTCACTTGAGTCAGTGTTGGAGGCTAAAGACGAAAAGTTTGAAAATGTAAAAGATTTGGGTGTGTGAAGTTAGAAAGGAGTGAGGTTACCAGACCTCTGTAGCCCGCTCTGCCTGAGGCTAGCAGCTCGAGGCTGCATTAGCTGCCTTGTAGGTAATATAGACAGACGTCCCATTTTGACAAGGAAGGATATTTGGAATAAAAAAGATGATATGGGTCTGCTTCAGTGATGATCCTAAATAGGTGTAGTAGCCTACTCTTTTCATAATAACACTCACTTTTAACACTCAATAAATGTGAACACTAATTTTTCCCCATGTTGATTAATGGCTGTTGAAAAATGTATAATTGACATAAAATACTTTAAAGTAAAAACACGTACAGCACATCTCACTTGCAAACTACAGTTGCCCGGCTCATTCTGGAAAGAACAATATGTATCATGTCTGGCTAAGATATGCAGTGATTCTACTAAAACCCTATTAATAAAGGGAGTAAAACCAAGGAAAGGGTTCATCTTTTATGTTATATGTTTACAGGTTTTCTTTGAAGACTAAAACAAAATGATGTGAAATTCTTGATAGATTTTGCGGACCTCCAGTTGTGAAAGCAATTTTCACCAATAGCCTGGTCAAAACTATGAAGTGGAGAACCGACTCATAAAAGAACTTGTGTTTGAACTGACGACAAATGATCATGATGTCAGTGTTGTGGAGAAAAAAGTGTCTCTGAGTCACCTTTCCCCACTTGGGTTCACAATTGCTTGCTACACCCCTGCTGGTGAAACACAGATATTGCTGCAAACGCTAATGCTGTACAGCTGGTGCTGAGACAGTGCGCCACTCACGAGGCGCGGCAGCCAGTTGGCAGCTGAGAAGGCCTATTACAACAGCAACAGGAGACCTGGCATTTTGGATGTATTGTGCCAATGAGTAAAATGCACTTTAGAGATGTCACGCTAATGGGATTGTGTTTTGGCAGACTGGCACTGGCAGGGGTTTGGAATTTGTACATTTACCAGGCCAAAACCACACTGCAGCAACTGATTACACTGTGTAAGAGTGTCAGTGTTCTGTTGTAAAGTTGTTTTGGTGTCAATGAGCTTCACATTAAGCCTCCTGTGAAAAGATTTCTCTAGGTATTGTACTAGATATATACTACTGATTGGTCTCTTTCTTATTTGTCACAAGTAGTACTTCTCAGAAAACAGTTGTATAATGTCTTCTGTGTGGGTTTGAAAAAAGTGACCATTTACAGTAGGAGGCAGGAAGGGTCTAATCAAAGACTACTGTTCAGGGTGCAGCATTTTTGGAGTTTGACCCATTGGAGAGTAAAGTCAGGATACCTTATCCTCTTCTACTTTGATTTAGACTATTCTTTGTTTTTTCTTTTTAAATATGTCTCCTGTGTACCCCTGTACCTACTGTAGTACCCCTAAAACTATCACTGGCAATTTTGTCTTTGCGGTTTCTAAAGAAAAGAAGTAAATAAAGAAGTAAGGTGTGACATCACTCATTGGTTTACATTGGAGCCTTTTTGAAACCCAGAGTTGCTGCTAATAGTCGATACCATCCTTTCATTTAGAGGCAGGATTTTCCAAATAAGGGGTGCCTTTCATTCCCTGGGAACATGCCCCACTACATCAGACTGAAGCAAATACTGGCTTATTGTAAACACTGAGCAGAACATACTTACGTTACATGCTAACATTAGCTTCTTTTTACCTTAATTGTGCCAACAGGGCTGGGATTATAATCAAGTAACATTACATTTACTGAAATATTGCGACAATAGTCTGACTCCGGAGTTGGAGAGAGGTGGGCCAACTGTCAATCACTACTGTGAATCAACGCTGACAGACCAGACCTCAAAGCTACTATAAGTCTTCAAATCTTATTAACGAAACAATAATTTACAAAATGACCACCAGCACACCTGTTAGAAAGTCTAAATTTAGCGATTGACATCATAATGACTTATTAATAAAAGTTATTGACTTAGTATATTTTAGAGAGAACATGATTTTTGAATCAGTTGGAGCATCTAGAGGCTGCCTGTGGTATTGCACGTTAAGGGACTTCAGCATTGGCTTCAGCCTAAAGTTTCCAGGTTCCAATATTCATTCCAATCTGTTGATTTACATTTGATGTTATTTGTGCTTATTGTTGTGCTCTTGGGGTAAAATGTGATTTGATGTGAAATAAATATAAAGAAGTAGAAAAAATACGTATTTAAATATATTGAGTTATAATATACTATATTATTTCTTCATTGTTTCATTACACTCTCAACACCATCAGAATCCGTCAACAACAACAAATTAAAAGTGCTCTGTGGAGTTTTTTAACTACTAATTGGCAATATGAAGCAATGTTTTTAAGAATGGGTCCCTGTCTTGTGTATATGTTGACGGGTTGTCTCACACTGTTCCACAAATTCAAATCATGATTAGTAGTTGGTGTCGATAATGAGCCAAGAAATGTAGCAATGTGTCAACAAAAGCAAAGAAGATAAAGACTGCTAGCTAGCAAACATGGATGTAAACAACACAGGATTCTGTTTCCCTTTTCTTTTAATGAAGATGGAAATGCATTAAACGTGTACTAAAACTTAATAATACTAATGATGCATTTGATTAGACACACATGATTTAAACATAACTTTAGTTTGCAAAAAGCCCCCAAAAAACATAGAGTACCTTAGGGTGCACTGGAAGAAAAACAAAGCGTATTGCTTACATAACTAACCAGAAATAATTTTACAACCATTTACATTCTCACTATGAGAGAGTTGTATCAGAAATGTTTACATTAGTATAATGTAAGTGCGTCACCATGCAGTCCCAACTGTAAGGTAAAAACTGCTGCTGTAACAGTTCAGGGACTGTTTGGCAACTGCTGAAATACTCAGCTGGAGTCTGCAGAGTCACTGAGACTCCAACCTCAAAGATAAATTGAATTTACCTATGATTTAGTTTTAAGTCGCTCTGTTTAAAACAGAGACAAGAGAAATCATCACTCCAACTGCGGAACTAAGGATATCAACTGTTTCTATTGTGTTTTGTTCAGTTTCTCTCCGTTCTTTGTAAGGTCAATTGGAAACAAGATCTCATTTCATTACTAAACTAAAGAAAATGAAATCAATGTTATTATGTTTTGTATTTGGTACTGTTTACTTGTTCTCTTGTATTGAAAAGCTTGATGTTATTATAGCTTCTTGAACTCTTCCCCTCTTTTGTAGTTAACCTTCTTAGACTTGAAATTCACTATACAGCACAACAGCAAAGTCCCCCTCCCATCCTTCCACTTTCCTGCAAATGTTTGATGTTAAACAGATATTGACAGAATGGCTTGCACTAAGTTTGGAAACACCTTTATATAGAGCAGCAAAGTAAAATTGAAGGCAACATTTATACATCAGCTGCTTTGTTTTATGAGATTTAGACTTAAATATCTCATTTGATGTCACCTCAAAACAAATTCTGAAAGCTGCAGCAATGCCATAAATTGTTAGCAGCTCTTCCTCTGTTTTCTTCACAGTGTGCACAAGGTGACCCACAGAGCACACAATATTTTCATACATAGTCTTTACAGTGACTGATTGCTCAAATTGCTTTGGATACTTTATATAACAAAGAAATTATTGTATGTCCAAAACAATGCAATGCAATGCAGGTGTTGCATTGACTTTTTGTGCATCTTATTTTTTAAACTGCTTTTCTTGCAGGTGCTGTGAACATCACAGATTGCAGTTTCATATTATTTTTGTATCAATAACTTTGGAAATAAAAGGCTGCTGGGAAGGTAGAATATACCTCAGTCTACAAAGTCACCAGAACATCAAAACCAACCTCTATTCAATATATAATATTCACTGGGACCTCTCCTTTCCTTTCCTCTCCTCTGCTCTCCTGCTGACCTTTCTGCTGTGATTAGTCTTTTTTGTTCAGCAGCAGGCGGCTGACTGTGTGATTATAGAGATGATGGAGATGACCAGTGGAACAGACGCCGCATCCGAACAGGTGAGCGGCGAGATAGGTTACATTTACATTTACGTCTGCCAAATAAATAAATGTAAATGCAGATGGGTTAGTGACGCTTGAACATGCTGTTTGGAAATGCTGGGTTTGTGTGTGTGTGTGTGTGTGAGAGAGTGAGGAAGAGAGCTAGAGTAACACAATGTTTAAAGCGAAGACAAATGCTTAAGTGTGTGTGTGTATACTTGTGTGTGTGTTTGAAAACTGAAAAAGCAAAGTGTCGAGAAAAAGTATATTTTGGTATGTGGGTGTGTGTGTGTCTGTATTTCTATATTTGTGTGTGTATGAAAAGTAATATTAAAAAAAGACAACAAACGATGTCTAGTGAGTGCACAAAACTTCAGGTTTATGTGTGCACCTACTTACAGTGTGTGTGTGTGTGTGTGTGTGTGTGTGTGTGTGTGTGTGTGTGTGTGTGTGTGTGTGTGTGTGTGTGTGTGTGTATAAACAGTGCTGTCAGAGTTTGTGTGCAGGGAGGCCAGGCAGGGCATGCTGGGACAGTTGGAAATAAAGAGCCATCTGACAGCTCGGTGCTGAAATGCACTCTGGGAGAAGAAAAGAGAAGAGCAAGAGAGTGGCCTATTTGACAGCCGGTGCACTGAATGTGTGTGTATGTGTGTGTGTTTGTATACCCAGGTGTGTATAATAAGCATACATGTATTCTTGTTGTGTGTGTGTGTATGTGTAACAACAGTCTGTAAATGTGTATGTGTGCGTGTGTGTACAGACTTGTGCATGGGTTTGTGTGAGAGCAAGTGTGTGTGTGTACAGACTTGTGCATGGGTTTGTGTGAGCGCAAGTGTATCTGTGTGTGTGTGCGTGTGTGGTCCAGTAGTAATTAGGTAACAGTCTGGCCCTCAGCGATCCATTTCCTGTCAGTGAGGACAAAGAGAGACCTGCTGATGAACCATCTGGTGACCAGGTGCATCACACACTATCACTCTCCTTCTCTCTTCTCGCTTTCTCTCCCTCTCGTATTGGCGGGACGTCCGTCTGTCCCGCTCAATCTTACCCACGGGATCCTGCTTGACCCCCGGCTGCTGCTCGCTCTTGTCTTCTCCGTAAAAACCAATCTGTGCAGCGGGAATGATTAGAGTGCAGTTTTTATTACCGTCCTTTTTGTTGCAGAGAGCATTCTGTACTGATAAACTACTACAGCTACTGGAAATAAGCAGATCGGCTGGCTCGGGGGCTGATCTTTGATATGAGTGCGGTGTTGCAGGTGATGCAGTTTTGATGAAGCAAATCTTGACAACAAGGCTTAGGAAAACAGCAATATCATGACAGGAACATCCACTGTATGTGTTCACCTGTGGATCTAAATAATGCATCAAGGAAACACGAGGTTGCAGTTTGTATGCCCCGTAGGATATCTGAGTGGTGCTGTGCTCAGCAGGAATATTTCCTCATCAAATCAATTCTGCACAGTTAGTCCATTATGTGTTGCATGGAATGTTCAACCTTTTGTCTTTAAAAACATGTATTTCATGGTCAAATAACCTGCTATTGTGTCAGGTGCTATTAATCCTATTGGTACTTTGGTTCCGCTGGCATTTTACTAATGGGTGCAACCTGCAGAATCACAGAAATTACTCAAACTTGCATATTACACCTGCATTGATTGACATTTTTTGCCTTGTAAAGGTGAAACTGGCTCTAAACGCAGCATATTATCACCTTATTAAGTTGATATTGCAAATGTGTTAGAAAACAGCTGCCCTTTTCACATCCAGAAAATACAAAACATTAGCATTCATTTGGAGTCATTTGTGGCCACCTGGTGAAGTCCACTATTGACTCTTCCGTCTGCTCTGTTTTGATCTCTACCAATTCCAAAGAAAATATCGTACATATGCAATGATACAATCGCGTATGCTCCACTGTGTTCTCACCAGCTTGTAGCTACATGTGTGTGTGTGTGGTGCTGAACAGCTAACATACAGTGGGTTTATGAAAATGAAAATGTTTTCATTTGTCCTTGTTTTTGTATTTTTTGCTGACAACAGGTGATTGCTGCTGCTGCTGCTATTGGAAGTGCTCCATAGAGCTAAGAGGACTGGTTTGGGAAGCTGGGTGATATTTATGTGTGGTTTGCCACTACAAGTAACAGTTTCACACAGAGGCAAAAAACAGTGACATAAAAATATTGATTATTGCAGCTTTAATTAGCATGTTCACCTTATGGTTAGTCACACTATTATCTCCTTTTATCCCAAACTGAAACTAACAGCACCACTAAGCCTCATTAAGCCCTATTCAGAGATAGCCTCATGCTCCTGATGGCTTTTAGTTGGTATACTGTGTGTTCTGTCTTGAATGCTTAAAGGTCTAGTTCATAACATAGTTATTACACATACAGCTGCTGTTATTTAGTTTAATCATAATCCTAATTTAATCTTAACCACAAGGGTAATGCCTAATTAGAAAAGATTAAAACTGAATGAAGTGAACAAGGACTGTAGTTAATTTACTTCTTTCAAAATACACACACATACATCACCACAATTATCCAACTTCCTTGCACCTCATAGTGTAAACATGCTTATATATGTCTTAACCTTTACCGTCTTAATGTCACGCAACAGTTGTGGTTGTTCTCGTCTTTCATTTCATTGTAATGTCTGTTACCTGTCATATAATGTTACATTACATAAGTCACCATGAACGAAATGTCCTTACTCCAAAGACTTAACGTCCACACTGGTGCTCACAAGGGCAGACGTACCCCACCAGAAACACACTCTCCCATACCATACACACCCTTGTCCAGCAAAACATCTTGCTAGCTTAAATGAGAGCCTGACGAAGACGTCTATAAAAAGGAGAACTTATTTATTCCACTACTGCACATAATATATCCGTCAAAAGAGCAGTGAGAGGAGGCGAGCTTAGCATCATGCATTTCATCCCTGTGAACCCAGAGCCCACTCTGTCAAGATAATACAGTATCTAAAGAGAGAAAGGGAGGAAGAGGGAAAGAGGGAGTGAAGGAGAGAAAAAGTCTCCAGGGAGATTGGCCGGTCAATCCTTTTGACAAGATGACTCATTGAACTTTGTGTTGAGGGTAGTACCATAATGCACTGCCTTCTGCATGAGATAATTAGCCATGGCAGGGTCATGAAAGAAAAAAACAACACACATTTTGATGTGCGGCGAGCACACCATGACAGGCCCGGCTCCGATTTTAGCTACACCGCTCAAGTTCAGCTTTACATTTACATTGAATCGTATGACACTGACGTCTTTATATTAGCAACAATATGAACCGCTTGCAGTAAAAGGTTAAAAGGTTGAAGCTGTAGGGGCCCAGGCTGTAGATGCATGTGGAGAAAAACCACAAAGGGAAATCAGAGCTGAGGTGAAAAGGTGAGAAAGATATTTTAATGCTTGAAACGATGATTCATAACAGAGATTGTAAAATGTGAAAAGTTTAATGTGTGCCATGGAGCATGATTAGATGTAGCTAAAATGTGTATTCATGTATTTACTTTCAATTCAATCTATTTTGTATTTGTTAATGACTCAGTTTATCAAGTCTCTTTTTGTTCCTTATTTGTCCAAGATTCTCTGTCTTTCTTTATTTGCCTGTGCATATTTAAGTCTGTATTTAATATTAATTTTATGCAGCAACAACTGTCTCGCCTTTAATTATTCAAACCCTCTTTTGGTCTTCTTTCATAATATATTTTTCTTTCATAATATGATTTTTCTTGCTGATAATATACAGGCCTCCTTTTCTGTGATGCAGAATGGCGCCATAAATGTTTTACCTTATCAGAGATCCCTCATTCTATGTTTGCGTGTGTCTATTTTTTAAGTGTTCCTCTTTAACTAGCAGAACTTCAACTCAAGTGTCAAACTCTTTTTGGTGATACTTTCTTCTATTCTTGCTTATAGGCCTCCTGCAATGCTGTGCAGCTCCATAAAAATTGCTTTGTCTTAGATGTCTCCTTTCCTAAGCATGTGTTTGTCAGTGTACAGTACGTTTATCATTTTCCCCACAAGTTTTTTCTTCTTCTTTAACTTACACAACCTCACATGTCTCGCTATGTTCTTTAAACCTTTTTTTTGGTCATGAAATTTCCCTTAGAGGCCAGCTTATCTGCAACACAGGATAAAAGATAAATTAAGTAAAAATGGAAATAAAAAAGCTTCGGAGGAAATGTTAAAAAGTAAGTTGAACAGAATGAGGCGTGATATATTCTGACTATCAGGGCACATTTCTAATTTCAAACAGACAACATTACTATGTTATGAAGCGTTGCTCCCTTGGATCTCAAAGTTCAAACAAACAGTGTAAAAGACGACAAAGTGAGTCCCAGCATCACTGTCAGTGGTATTCCTCCAGGCTGTACATCACTTTTCTCTTCACAGATTAGAGTCTGACTCCTCCTGGTCTGAAGCTTTGGAAGGGAATGGTTCATTTTCACAGACACTGATTTGGCTGCCCTGGGCCATGAGAATAACATGTGCAATTTCTGAAAAGCTGAGTGCTCTTTTCACTATATAATTGATGTGCTGTGCAGTAAAATGTATTTCCTCAGCAGACTTATTAAAAATTATGAAACGATGGACTACGAGGAGGACATTAGAAGGCAATATTTATGATGGTATAGACAACAGCATTATTGCTGTTATTGCCAAAATCTTGGGAAAAACTATGATTACAGCTTCTGGAAGCTCATGCATATGGCAGAGGTGGTGATATTATCATTTTACTAGAGCCAAAGTCTCGTTTTCATTAAGGAAGTTCCGGTTAAATTTAGGAGGCAGGAACTTTACACGAACGTCCTCTCACTCGGTCCTCTTAGCCGTAGTGTCTCCATTGCAGAGTAGGACCTTCGAAGGACCCACCGGACTCTGGAGGTGAGGTAATCATTCTGCAACAGTTTATTGGCGTTTATTTTGGTGCTTCCTGTTGACGTCACATACCGCTTTGAGTATACCCAATCAGCACCTAGTCAACCTCAAGCCCCACCCAGGAATTTTTCGGGGGCGCACGGAGCACATACCCCAAAGCGGGGACTCGTTTTGCCCCCCGTAAAAGTTCCGGGAGATTGTCCTTCAGGGGCGGTTCCTGCAGTGGAAACAGCCTTAACCTTGTTAAACAGTGTCCCTTCTTTAGCCCTGATAACATGCGGAGTGCCCCAGGGTTCAATTCTAGGACCAATCTTATTTTTCTTGCTTCCTCTTGGTCATATATGCAGATGCAGTGTTGCATTTCACTCTTATGCAGACAACACTCAAGTATATCTCATTGCGAATCCCGATAATCTTTCTGATCCGTCATGTCTAGTCAAATTTCTAGCAGATGTGAAATATTGTGTGTTCGCAAATGTCCTCTTATGAAAATATACAGGTTTTTACAATTGGTCCTGAACCAAATCAAGTCATATGTTGATGCCATTGCTAACAATATAAAACCTGGGGTGAAAAACTTGGATGTATTTTGACATATCCACAAGCTCTAAGAATCAATAAACTGAATGATTTGTAAATCGTTTATGCTTGACACTTAACTGTTTTACATGCTGCATTTAAGGGTGATTGAAGGATGATAATAACTGTGTAGATCATAATAATTTCATGATAATGCGTTTGTAATGACAGTGTTGTTGACAATATGGATGAAAAGACCCATGACAACTACCAAAAAATGATGATGATGATGATGATGGTGCCCCTAATGGTTGAAGTACATATCAGTGCCAGATGGCTTTAAACACACAGAGAGCTCTTGTTGTGCAGCTCCGCTCTGTTGAGCAGGATTCGGGAAGGTAGAGAGGGATTGGCAGGGGAACGGGAGGAAAAGCAGGTTTGCTTTGTTTTGAGTTAAATTCCCTAGACTGTTTCTTTGCTGCCAATAGCACTGGCAGCCTGAGTAATTAGCGTAAACTCACATTGTGCAAATGCAATGTGTCTGTTGTGGTGTGTACTTGTATTCGGATGGGCGTGAAGGTGTGAAGTTAAAAGATGGTTTCTCTCTTTCTTTATGTGTTTCTTTTTTGTTTTGTTTTTTTTACCTTGCATGCACGGTTCATTTGGAGGTAAAGAAGAAAAATAAATTCTAAAAAACAGAAGAATTTTTACAACCAAAACAGTAGGGTCTGATTTTGTCTGGCAGGGATCTTCTGTTTGAAGCCCAAGGACACATTAACTGTCTGGCTTCAGCTCTGCATGTGTGAAGCAGCAGGGGAAAGAGGAGAGAAGGAGAATTCTTCTTTTTTTTTTTAATGGTGAATAGATGTTGATTTGAGTAATAAACAATGAAAGGCAAGAGGCCAAAATTCTCTATAATTTGGATAACAATCTTTCCAAAAGTTTCAAAAGTAGTTTTAAATGCTAATTGTGTTGTTCTGCTCCTTTGGGTTCATGTCTAACTTAGTCAACTTGTGCACAATGCCACTTGTCAAATGCTTAGTATGAATAAACAGTGGAAGAACTGCTAACTGCAATTTGTTAAAAGACAGAGAAAAACAAGTTAGGAGACATTTAGGTCTCGACTTCATAGGACAAAACAGGAAGCAGCTGATGCATGAATGTCAGTTTTTACTTCGCTGCTATATATAAATGTGTTTCCAAAGTTAATCCGAGTCGTTCTAACAACGTCTATTTAACATCAAATGTTTGCTGGAGAGTAGAGAGACAAGGGACACAGAGAGGAGGAAAGTGGGAGGGGGAGATATGAGGAGAAGAGGGAGGTGGGAATAAAAAAGAACAGTATCTCTTCCTGAGGACAAAAGGACGAAGAAACAAAAGGGAATGAAAAGAGACACCAAAAGAAATCAAAGAGAGGGCCATTTTTACAGAAGTCATCTTTTATTGCCACGTAAGAAAGTCGTATATAGAACAATGGTGATATACTTTCAGATGACAAATCAACAACAAAAGAAGAACAAAAATATCTGTCATCTCTCCCCAAAATAAGGAAAACAGACTTCATAGCAACATATGGTAATATATTTCTGGGACAAAACATCTGCTATATCTCTTTTTCTAACATATTTGAATAGTACCAAAATACAGCTTTTCCATAACTTAATTTCACAAATTATAAAGTCAGTAAACAGTAAAAGGACAATGGGGCATCACGGTGCATATTATAAGCTACTGTGCAAACAATAGTGGGAGATGGGCTCTACCATAGAAAATATGCTTTACTAGTCACGCATAAATGGAGTGTCGGGGACCGGGGCCATATGTATTCATATACACATATGCATAAATACCACAAACTGGTCTGGACATCAAAAATAGAAAATTGGTTCTCATATAACTTTGTATGTAATGCATGATTAACACCAAAATGAGTTAATCAATGAGTTATTCTATAAAAGGATATGCTTGCTAATGGATAGTAGTCATATCGCAAATAGCTTATTGATTCTTCAACTGTAATGGGAAATCCCTTGGCTCTGGACCATAGCAGATGTCAATGACCAAGGTGTTTTTCACATCGACTGTGATTGATATCCTTCCGTTAATTCTAACAGCAAGTATATTTAATATAGGTTTAACCTTAAAAAAATTATACATATAAAGCACACCATAGGAGCAAACCCTTTTGAAAACAGATGTTGAGCATTACTGGACAACAAAACACTGCATCTCTTCTGTCTCTGTGTGCATAAGTAGATAGCTCCGGATCGGTGAAAACATTGCACATAAAGACTGATGCTATACAAAGTCGTAAACATAGCTGACGAAAACCCCTTTTGATAATATAGTGGTCTACTGATTTTCTCCGATCGCACAGACGCTGCTCTTCATAGGCTGTAATCTTTACAGTGCAATCGAAGCCAGCGACGTTAAAGGATAGAAAAGAAAGCGTGGTGAAAAATGTTAACTTGTGTGTTTGAGCCCTTTAGCCGTCCCCAATGTACTGTACATGTTCCACTCTCCCAACATGATACTGCTGCTCTTTTCTCTAATGAAGAGTATACTGCATTTTATCTGTGGTGAATAACAAGAAAACAAACTTTCCCCTCCTCTTCACCAAGAAATTAATATTTACAGACAACTGCATTGTCCTGACTCAGTGCAATCAAGAACAAACCATGTGTCACATCGTCAGATTGTAAAAAATACTCAACAAAACAGGAGCTGACAAATACATATTCCAGCGTATATTAGTAATGATCACTCGGTCTGGACTCTGTGACTGATTTTAAGAATCTATCGAGCTGCTGCATTAATGATCAATACAAGTCTGAGAGTCTACATGTCTGCGTAACAATACTGTAGCAACATGAAATCATTGGACAGAGATTTGTGTGTGTGTGTGTGTGTGTGTGTTTGTGAGCGAGCGTGTGAGCTAACAGTCTCTGATTCTGACACTGACTTTGATTCACAGTCTGACTTTACAAACAGAGTTGTTGTTGCGCTCACGTTCTGTGCACCGCCAGCGTTTTGCAATATCAATAATTAAAAGCTTCCTCCCTGTTATGTGTTGACATTAGATCCCTTTTTTGTCGTTGTGTGCCACTGTGGACTGAGTCCCTGTCGCAGCAGCAACGCTCTTCCTCATATTTCTCTGGGTTTCAGTGATTAAAGACCACAGTGAGACTTCATAAAGCCCCCCTGGCCACTGGTCTCAGTGCAGCTCCTGTTCTGTCTCTTATTGAATATTCCTTGTAGATATTCCGCCGTGCAATTTTCTCTTGGCGGCTGGCTGCTCTGCTGAACAAGAGAGCTTGATTTCACCTCAACTTGTCTAACGTGGACGCTTTTTTTGTATTAATAGACCTCTCTCTCAGCCAAACCAAGAAGAAGTTGGACCACAATATTTCATATACTGTCCACATCTTATCTGCCTTCCTCTCCTCTTCTGTCACCTGCCTCTTTCTGTCTCCAGATGAAGCTTGTGTGGGATAGTCAGAGTGTAAGCTTTTGTAATGCTCAGTTTTCACATTGCTTCTACTTGTCAGTGTGTATTTTGTGAGGCAAAAGATAGGTGGGTTTGCAAGGTGTTTGCCTTCAGGCTCTTCCTAAATCTCTCTCATCTGCCACTCTTTGCTGTTTGCTTTTCTTCATGCCTATATTAATTTGACACATTGAGAGATGCTGCCACAATACGAGTTACAAGCCCACAAAGTAACTCACCAACTCACTATCAGTCAGACACATATTCAAACATTTCACCTCCAAGAGCAGGACTTAAAACACCACAGCAAAAGCACTTAAAGAATAAGCCTTTTGTGGCAATAATAGATCAATTTGTTTCAGAATTTGTTAATAGGATGCTTCCTAGTTTCCCTCTGGTGTCAAAAATAGTTACAGCCTAATGTGGATGGATCAATAAACTGATTTCCAGCCAATCGTGCAGTACAACTCGGCACATTGGTGGCTACATGCAAATAAGAGACAACATATATCAATATGATGTGATGGCTCAGGTGATACAGGACTAAAAAGAAATGTAATAGAAACCCAGATTAATGTTTAGCAAGGGACTTCATCAAGCACAACTGGCAGTGTTTTGTGGGTGGGAATACAGTGAGGGATCACTGTTGCTGCAATCGTGAATTTCCTAGTTGGATGGGGCATCGGGACGTTCAGGGTGGTGGGATTGGGGTGGCAGGATGAACCTTTACATGCATTGTGCCCTCTTGAGGCAGGCCAATAGTGGGTGTTAAGTACTACTGTAGCAGCGTGAGCTATGCCAAATTTTGAGAAAAGGGGGGAATATTGGAAATACAGTACAGTAAGAAAAAAAATGTAATTTGATTTCAGTAATCTTCACACAGCACAATTGTTACCAAGCAAGCTGGTTTGCTTCACAACACAAGCAAGAAAAATATCCAAAGCTGAAGAGTTCTCTGAACACAGGACACACTGCTGTTTATGTTTCAATTTGTCACTTAGGAAACATCTATTTCAATTGAGTGACTGAAGATATAGGTCTCTATTGAGGTCCCACTTTGCAATTTATGTTAAAAAGATGGGTGTACATTTTGTGAAAATATTGCATCTCTAGGAATACAATATAATATTAAGTCCAGGTCGTGAGGCCAAAGCATATTCAGCACAAGTCTTAACACCACATAACTTAATGCTGCATGCTTGGCTGGCTTGATTCCTGCCCCTGCCTTTGTTGCTGATCAATGTGCCGGTGAACCGCTGCACCCTCTAACTTAGGTCTGATTCCTATAATTAGGCCTCCACTCTTCATTTGACTTCCATTCAACCAGGAAGAAAGAAAAAAAAAAGTAAAGAGAAACCTTTGGACTGTGGCAGGCTGTGCACCCACAAGGCAATCAGGTACTGGATGGCTTGGAGCAATGAGTTCACACCGTGGTCATCCCTAAATTTATATAATTCACTTAGCAGTCGTGGTTGGTGGTACTGCCACGTTCATGTCATACTGGAGTTATTTTAATCACAAGATTCAGACTTAAATACTTTTCACGTCAACATCCAAGCAATAATTATGACAAAGAAATTCTGACTTTTGTGAAAGCGCTAATGTATTCGACTCAGTGCTTCATGTTATGTAAGTGCCTGAAATTCAAACAAATAGGGATAACTCATGTCAGCTAAAGCACATCGTTCAAGGTGATTAAACCCCCATTTAATAAATACAGTCTTAGAATGTAAATTCACAGTATTTTTAACCCCCACTTGAGCAGTTCTGTCCTATGATGTGTACACTTGCAAGTTGTAAACATGGGAATCTTTCCCATCTATACCATTCATCCGAAATATAATCTGAATGCAACATAAGACACTAGGAGGTGAAGGCTATAACTGACACTATTACTACTCCACTCACTACTCCAAGATGTCTGATACTACTATTGACTGTATATAAAGATGGATGACTACTGCTGTGCAAAAGTGAAGCCAAAATATCTCCTTGTGTGATATCATTTGGAGTCTTCAGTCGAGTCGGGCAGCAGAATAAGCACTTGGACAAACATCATTGTGATAAGAACTGCCTAAACAACAGAAACTGTCTTTGACAAAAATGTATTTGACAAGTACTTTGAGTTTGTAGTTTGGATCATGTCCCATTGGCTAACATGGAGAGGATGGGATTTATTACCTTTTCTGCAGCCAGCCACAAGGTGGCAATCAAGATGTTTTGGCTTCACTTTTGGGGAGAAGGTATGACCTGCATATCTATATACAGTGAACAAAAGTGAACTTTTGATTGAATAGCAGTTTGATCGACTAAAGGCCTGGTCACACCAAAGAGTAGCACAGCACAATTCATTAATGTGTCTTTGCGAAATATTTGGTTCTAAATGCTTGTTGGTGTAGTGACAACTCACAGGGCTAGCTGTTGAAGTGCGTTAGCTAATCATTAACATGCTAGTCAGCTGCAGCCATGTTAACACTAGCTAGAATAGCTTGTCAAGTTTCTTTCTATTTTCTGTGTACTGGGCCGTTTAACCTGCCCCAACGTTTTGTTCTCAGAATCGTGCGTCATTTTATTCAATGCAGAGTTATTACAGAAGAGAAAAAGCTCTCTCTGAGCTAGTGAACAAATCCATCAGAGTGAATTGCTATCAGCACAAGCTTTTTGTAGTTTTAATTTTTAGCTTCTGCTGTTCTCCTACTGAAAATAAAGGGGTCTCTTTTTCCCAGAACAGTTGCTGGAAAAAGTGGGTAGTTATTATAAGCATTGACAAGCATAGAAAACAGACAGAAGCTACACAAAATCCAAAGAGGTGAAGCTGGTTAATCACTCTGAAGCAACATAAGCATGCGAAAAGCAAAGCAACCATCTCCGAGCTGTAAAATTTTCTTTCAAATCCCAAACGTTCCCCAAGACGAAGAGAAAATAATGAGGAATAATGCACATTTACTTCTTTTTCTTTGGAACTGGCAGGTTTTGAAACTGTTAGCCACTGAATGTACTGAAGTGAGTATAAACACTACAGAATTCAGAAAAACAAGCATTTTACAGATTCTCTTCAATAAATGATGAACATGAACACTAACTGTTCAAGAGCTGGCTCTTTTACCGAAACGACTGCTTTGAGTCTACAAACTGTGTCCTTTTGTCTCTGCTGTGGTATTTTTTGTCTGACTGACTCGTCTGATGAAAAAATGTCAGACATGACTGCATCCTGAACCCATTCATCTGTAGCCCTGACCCTATCAACCGTGTACCAGCCAGCGCAACCAATTCCAACTTTCTATCAGGTTTATTTTGGCTGTTACGGTGAGGGATGAGGGGGTTTTTGTTTACCAGCTGTTTTCCACTACTCTGCCTGCTTACCAATTGTTCCAGTGGTTGGTTTTGAGAAGCTGAATGGGCTTTAAGGATGGAGCAGTAAGGAATGGCAAGGGGGGTCGGTTCATATTTCCACATTTCCGCCTTGCTGGATTAAGTCAATTGGGTCCGATAATGCACATCCTGAGCAAACACTGACCTGCTTTTCAACTCTGTTACAGACAAAACCACCAGCTGTCAAAGAAAATGAGTAAAGAGATACACAGAGGAGGAAAGAAAACAACTGAATTTGCAAAGGATTCACATCAGACACAGATAGGTTTATGAGATTGTGATGTCCATTTATATATGAATCACTTTGTTTGGTTTGTTTGTTTGAGTTTGACTTCTTCAGAGACAATATTCATATGCCAAAGTATGATTCACACACACACACACACACACACACACACACACACACACACACACACACACACACACACACACGCAGACACGCATAGACATACACAAAGTTAAAAAGAGTGTAATGTGCGAAGTGTTCAAAAGGACACACAATGGTAGAAAATTGCAAACGGAATTACATTTTTTGGCACACAGAATCAATCTATTATATTTCCTGCTAGAACAATACACACGGGGAAACCAATCCTGCCTCTCAAGGTGGGGGCGAATTATTATTATTCACTGTCTCATCATGACTGTACTCCACTATCACAGGAAAGATTCATCACAGCCCCATTTTTGCTTCTCGAAGATGTTTCTGCTCTGACGGTCTTCCATTCAGACATCAGGGGAGCAAAGAAGAAGAAAGGGTTGAAAAGAAGTGAAGAAGAAACGGTTGAAAAGAAAGGGATTAAGAGAGAAAGGCTATGTATATTTATATATATAAAAAGCATAATATCAGTTATCGCTACAAAGGGCCATGGTCTGGAGTTTCACAGTCTTTCATGTACAACAGGCGCAGTAACAGTAATGACTTTGTGTCTCTCTGCTGTGATGACACCTGCCGCTCTGCACTGGGGGAGCAGAAGGAAAGCAGAGTCCACCCTGTAATGTGGTCTGTGTGTATATGTGTGTGTGAGTGTGCCTGTATTGTGGGTGCAGGTGACACATTTTAATGCTCTCATGACTTCTTAAATCCTGTTCCACGCCTTCAATTTGGTCTCCAGGTTTTTCCAGTCATGTGACCCTCAAGACAGCAGGGGTTTCGCAGCATGAGGCAGAAATATCCCCTCCTATAGACCCCCTCATCTTACGCTTAACTGGCTTAGTTGTTTCATGTGTCTTTTGATTTAGAAGCTGTAGTATTACAGCTCCTTCCCTCCCCCCTACCCCCTTAGATCTACATGCAGTCTAGATACACAGGGTATCCAAACTGTGTGTAGTTCTACTTGAGCTGGCAGTAAAATGTGTCTCTGGTTTACACACTAAAAATCCAATGTCTTTTCCTCAGAGATTGTCATGTGCACCTCTTATTCATATTTGCATGTTTTAAAATTGTCAATGAACACCTTTTTTGCTTGTTCTGTGTCCACAAATGCCCGACAATCTGTCTTTGCTTGTGTGATACTGTCTGAGCCACCTATTGCCTTTTTGCTTGTGCTCTGGTTGGATCTGCACACAAATGTCCAAGACATAATTGCATTTATTCTTATGCCAAATGCATCTCTGTCCACCTCCACAGATGCTTTAAGCAATCAGATCATTATCTATTTACTGTGTGTTTTGGGTGCATTGACATTTTTATTTGTGACTGAGCATTGTTTGATTACAATCTGATCACTTAAAATTAATCTTAATCGCAAGCGTAAAGATGGTCTTAGAGGTGGAAGCAGCACTTTAGATTACAAGGTCAATATAACAGTGGCAGCAGTTGCTAATAAGACTCACATCATTACAAAACAAGCAATCGGGCTCAGAGAAGCCCTTAGAAGATTTGGCCTATTTGTCAGACTTAAGGATTTATTTTTATGTTTGAGTCATGCAACCCAGATAGTTGTTTTTTTCCTTGCTGGTTGTGATGTTTTTTTCAGCTAGAGCTCGAGTACAGTGAGCGATCTAATCAAACCTAGTTTCTCTTGGCAGTGTCTTCTATCACCATTAAAAGAATGGTGGTATTTTTATTTTAGTTCACTCCACTTTTCACAGTATTTTCTTACTTTTGTCTAAAACTAGAGAAGTAGAACACCCTATGCAAAATCTGCGCAGAAATAAAATGTTGAGCAGCCAAAGCTTACATTTGTTTCACTGAATGAAATATGTTCAGTTGCTTAGTTCACTCTATGTGTGCTATCCATTTTAGCTTAAAACTCATACATATAACATATCTTTAGTTAAATAAGTTATTTTGCCCAGTTCCAGTATTATGAAGGCCCCTCCTGGCCACAGCTACAACAAATAAACCCAGCTTTATTTTCTTTTTATTTGCAATCTCTTTGTTAATAGTTTTGGAATTTAAAGGCAGTAAATTATCCCAGACTGTGCCCTGTCATTGAATAGATGAGGTGGGTCATCTTTGCTTAGCTGCCATTTGTAAAAGTTACACTTTTCTGTTTTTAATTGGTTTAAAGCACTGTGATGGTCTAAATTCACTGATAAGAATATCATTTATAAGTTTTGGGAATCCAAACAGCTTAATTTAGAGATAACAAATACGAAGAAATCACACAAATTATCAGCAACTTCATTCTAAAATGATTGGTATCATTTTTCATAAACTCATATCGGCCAAGCCCTGGTGTGTGGTATTTCTACAGCATATGTTTTTGTATGTGTGTGAAAATGTGTCTGTCTGTGCATTTTTCTGATAATGTGCATGTGTGTGTGTGTGTGTGTGTGTACAAGAATGATGCTCCAAGAAGCCTCTGCTAGCTGCAGCATCATCCAGATGCTGCCTCCCTGCCTCCTTATCCCTCCTTTGGGCCAGCTGTCACCACGCAGACGAGATCAGAACAGCACAATGCCAGCGCGACAGCCTCCATTCTCTGTACTGGAGCCTTGTGGAAAAGGGCGACCTTCAGCTGCAGAGCCTATGAGGCATTTCTGAATAGCCACAGTACAAAGCCTTGCATGTCTGCAGTCCAAAGCCCAACGCCTTCATCGTGTGTCTGTTTCAAAGCCCTCAGGAGATTTGGAGAGAATCAATAGGGAATGTTTTTCTTCCAAACCATTCGACACTTTGTTGGGCAGATGAGCAGAACTCTTGTTGCGAGGTTTGTGGGTAAACTTGCTGTATATCTCCTTTCCCACGATGCTATGGTGCTTTACACTTGATCCCTTCTATTGCTTCTCAGGTTTGGTTTGTAAAAGCTCATCCATTTTATTATCAGCAGTTTCCCATTTATAACAGCTGTGTGTAGACGCACTGCAATGCTCAGATATTGTTATCATTACAGAGTAGATATTAGCTGTGAGACAACACTCTAATATTACCAGAAGTGTACAGATATCCCTGCTCTGTAGGCTCTTTGTTGTTATGGTTACAGATACCACCAACTCAGCCGCCATCCTCTTGACAACAAAGGTCTGTTCGGTGATTTGATTGGTGAACTCTCTGTTTGTGAAACGAGGACTACTCAGACATGGTGTCACTGTCCCACCACAAAGTCGTGACAATCATTCACCAGTACCAACAAGCCTCAACTTCTTCACACAAACATACACATAGATCTGCACCTTTGACCAACCCTGGAGTTGGTGTCTCCACTCAGAGATTACTTATGCCACCACTCCACATGCATCCTTTCCCCCTCTTCGTCTCCCTCATATCCTCTCTCACACAGTCACCTCTGTCTTGCTGTTGGTCACAAAGTAGGGCTGTGTGGGGAGGAAGTGTTGGCTGTGGCTCTGGCCTCTGGTGCTGTGGAGCTGGTTCGGCTCCAGCACGGTACACTGAGGCCTCTTGTGCCCGTAGGTCTTCCTCCGGCCCACTGTCTCAGTCCCATCCCAACCCTTCAGTCCCAACCCCATCGCATGCCCAGTCGCAATGGTGTTGGAACTGTACGCCAATGGGCGGCCCATTGTAGCCGAGCTGGAGCCAATGGCACTCTCAGCATGCCTGGAGATGCCCAGGGACATGCCACCTGGCATGGTCCCCGCCATGTGTGCCAGGGAGGTAGCCCCCAGTCCTGGCTGCTTGCTACTGTGGCTGTGGGCATGACTGTGAGTGTGAGTGTGAGTGTGAGCACTGTGAGAGCTGTGGGCAGCGTGGCCATGGCTGCCTTTGGGTTTCTGGCCGTTCAGCTTCAGTCCCCCTCCTCCACCACCTCCGTGCCGTTCTGTCGGGAGGGTTGACATGGAGGAGATGCTGGGCATCTCTGTGATGTAGGTGGCCACTGGCTCTGGAGTCAGTGGACCCAAGGAGGTCATAGGAGTCATGGAGGTCATCGGGGCGAGGGAGGTCATGGGCGTCATAGAAGTCATGGGTGTCATAGACGTCATTTGCGTCATGGGAGTCATCTGGGTCATGGTTTGGTTCATAGGGTTGGAGGTCATGGGGTTAGAAGCCATAGGGTTGGTGGTCATTGCGGGAGTCATCGATGACATGTTGCCCATGGAGGGTCTGGAGTTGCCCATGGGTTGGAGAGGAAGGCCCCCCTTCGTTGGCAGCTCTATCATCAGTCGGCGCTTGTTGTAGATTTCACCGTTGTACTTGGCAGCTGACAAAAGAGGGAGAGAAAGAAACAAAAAGCTAATGAATATGCTAAAAGGACATTAAATATCTGCAAAGGGGGACAGCTGCAATCTTGGGTTAAAAATCTGAATACATTTGCTCCCTCCAATTTTGCCATTTGCTCCTTTTAGACTGTGAAAAAAACAACAACAACAATATCCTCAGCTCGTCTGTTTTTCTGCAGCAGAACAAAAATAAAATAAAAATGTTACAGAGAGTGACTCATGAAATCAAATGCATACTAAGACATGCGCATGTGAACGCACACACTCACAGGCTGAAGTTGGGATAGAAAACATCCCATTTCCTTTTACTCCCACAATCTGAAAAGGTCATAAAACAAACCTGTGTACTTCAACTTTGTTAGTCAGCCTACCTTCATCTGATTGACCATCTAGGGTGTCAGGATTACTGTAAACGCCTGCATATGGAGGCCTGTTGGGCCACTGGAGGAGTGAAATCAAAAGTAAGCTGAAAATGTCTCCTCCATCTCGCCCGTTCCTCCTTCATAAAGCTAAGAAAACATCTAATTTCTATGTGGTGGCAAGGTTTCCACTGGAAGAAAGATCTGGTGGCCATGTTTTCCAACATGGCGACATGTCCCATGCAGATGTAACTGTTTGTAACTCCAAACTTTGAGAAATGGAAATTAATTTCTCTTTGTAATACAGAATAATAAAGAGAAGATTTTGAGAAAATCTTGTTCCCTTCCTTTCTATGTAGAAAATAAGGCCAGTCCTATTCCAGAGCTACAGTGTTTTCTAAAACAAGAGTATGGATCTGGTTTTGTGTGTCAGGGTGTGTATGGTGTGTGATTCCACTTGCTATCTATTCAGTAGTGCAGGTTTAGTGGCAAACAGGAGAATTTTGCAAGGGAGTTGAAGAATAAGGGTGGGGGCACAAAGGGATGTCAGGGTTGAGCTGCAATTTGCATCAAAAATTATACTCATACTCCTTTGTGTATTGTGAATTATCATCCATAAATCTGCTTAAAAACTTGAAAAAAGATCATATCACTCCCTATAACTACAGAATCATCTTGAATCATCTTGTCTTTAGTATCAAAGTAATCCAGTGATAGCTGACTGTTCATCCATGATTACACTGCAAACAGGGACTGATAATGTCCCACCTGGCATGGTAATGGTGCTAATTTTCTGAAATGTAATCAAATATAGGCTAAAAATACACTCTAACTCACTAAATCCAACATTATACAATGTTATACTTCTTGTTTAAAATCCCCAAAACATATAACCAAAACTGAGAACATTGAAGAATAATAATAGTAGTGAAACATGTTGTACGATCAATATTGTTATGATATTACTTGAGACCCCCTCCTCTATTAATTAAGATACATTACAATACATTTTCACTGTGTAACGTTGCCAGTTCATAATGAAAAGCCTGAGTGTGCTGTGCTGTGACTGAACAGTTCATGAATCCGCAAAATAAATGGCAGCACAGAAATAGATGCAGGCCTGCCGTCCATCATTCCTCCACCCAACATAACACCAAGCAGAGTTGAGGCGTTAGACAGTCTGAGTGGTGTCTGGCTGAGGCGACTTACATCAAGTTACATATGCAGCACTTGACATTTTTCAATCAGACAAGAAAGATGGAGAAAAACCATTTAATGTATCAACTGAAATCTGTTTAAAGGTATAGTTTGCATTTTTTGAAGTGGGGTTGTATGAGGGACTGTGCAGACCGCCATCTACTGCAGGTAATACACTAACTATGGATAAGTACCTCACACTTGAGATGGGAATTCCAGCTCTTTTCAATGAGCCAGATCATTTGGCTCAGCTCAGCAATAAGTTGGCTCTTTGGCTTTTGATTTAGTGCCACTTCTAGCTTTTATAAATCAGCCAAATTTTGCTATGTTTAGACCTATGAATAGAATGTGTGCACATATATCACTTAATTATTCAGTGTAACTATAGTAAATCTTATCATTTCCAGAATACCATAATTTTTTCATTATGTTTGGTATAAAAACCTTAAGTAATAATGGAAGGACTGAACTGTTCTGTTCTGTGTGGTGTGGGTGTGTCTGTCTCTATTCTGTTTTTCCTGCCACACTTTCCCTTCACACCTGCCCTACATCTCTTCGTTAGCCCTGCCCTGCTCCCAGTGTCTTTCACAGCCAATCACTCCCAGTCTGCACTTGTGTCTATCACCTGTTCCCCATCCCCTCATTAGTTCTGCCTGTATTTAAGTCTTGGTTTTTTTTATTCATTCTTTGTTGAGTCCTTGTCTGTTTTTTAGCCAGTTTATTTAGTTCAGCTCTCCACTTATCAGTTTTGTGTGCACATCCTAGCAATAAAGTTTTTTTTTTCTGTAGCCCTGCTTTTATCTTTGATCTTTTGCATTTAGAGCCACCTGTTCTGCATGACAAATAAACCCCACTTAATTAAATGGGTAAATCAGTGAGAAAATAACACAGGGCAGCTGCAGTCCCCCACCTGCTTTTAACCTGATGGTATGATCTTTTTTTGTCATCACACGTGACTGGTTGCATGCACATGCACATCAGCACAACATTCAGTCAGTGAATGGAGTCCGCATGGCGAAAAGATCATGCTGTCATTCTGTCTTGTATAATTTTAAACAAACAAAGCGCTCATCTTTCATAAAAAGGAGCTGACTCATAGAGTGACTTCCTCACTTCAACAAATGCAAACTATCCCTCTTTAACTGGTAAAAAGTGTGAAGTATAACATACATATACAGTATATATACATACTGTATGTATCACAAACAGAATTAGCACGGATGCTTGATTGTGCTTTATGTCTTGGTCTATGCGTTTCCCTGTATCTTCTGAATGTGTGTGTGTGTGTGTGTTTCTTTAGCCTCAGCCTCGGAGCAGTCAGATTTAATGCCTCCACATTTTTTCCTCCCTCTGTCAGTCACTGTCACCAAGCTACCGTCTCTCTTATCGCTTCGAAATGTGACCTTTTTTTTCCTTCTGTCGGTTTCACGTTCACAGTCGAGTCATTACTCTTTAGCCCTTGTTGCCTCCATGTCCTTGAAGATAAAGTTAACACACTCAGCGAGTTTGCTTTGCCGCTGTAACTATAAATCTAGTTTATTGCTCTGTGAATAGGAGAGAGACGAGCGAGCGGCCCTGTGGGAGGATGGCAGGAGTGGGGGGGGGTTGTGGAGAAGGGGGTTGGGGTGGGGAGGAGCGGCAGCAGCGTCTCACCACCCCTGGGGATCAAACTTGCTCAGGCGACAGGTGAATCAATCCAGCGGCAGTCAGCTCAACGGTGCACACATCCAGCGGTGTACGTGAGTGGAAACGGAAAACACCGCTGTTACTCAGTGTGGGCTCTGCATGCCTCTGCCTGCGAAAGGCCAGCATCCCACAGAGACTTACACACATTATGCATCAGGAAAGAGGGGAAAAAAATCAAGCCCTGCTCCTCTGACGTCCCTCAGGACCAATAACATAAAGAACTCATTATGGTTACAACAGTATGTCAGTCTGCTTTTTTTGTCTACTGGCAAGGTGATTGTGTGTAACTTTTGAAAACCTGCAATACATTTATTTTTCCATTTTTAAAAATGTGCTCTTGAAGCAGACACAACTAAATCAATGAGCCGAGTGAACGTTCCCTTGTGGCTTTTAGTGATGCATTTTATGTGATTAGTTCACTTGGAGTTTTTTCTGTGGGAAAAGAAACGGTACCAACTGGGAAAACAAGCTCACTGATTCGAATCAGAGCAAACAAACTATAGGTTTCAAAAAGGTAAAAGACAGGATATCTCAGCCTCTGCTGCATTGATTTTGACCATTCTTTTATAAATCTCTCTGCTGTGCAACATTGTGCAAGTGCAATGTTAAACAACAGGAGTTCTCCTTTTAAGATATCACTTCCCCATGTTGTTCCAAAACAATAAACAGATGCCTGGGGGGAAAAAAACTCCCTTTGTGTCTCATTTGTGAAACCTCATTTGCATGTAAAGAGGATTATAGAAGATTAAATATCCAACTGAGGTGTGATGGTATATGGTTTATAATCTGCATGCTCTCAAAAAAGTTTTAAATAATTCCATACTGATACAGATGTTTTGCTAAGCTTGTCTTGCATACAAAACTGCAATAATCACTGAAGCAGCAGGTGGGGTTTGTGGTTATAAAGTTTTTAGAAAAGCAACCTTGTGACTTGCTGGTTGGTTAGTTTTATTCCCTAAAATCAGAAAAGTGCTTTCAGACTGGATTCCAAATGTGAAAATAAATGCAGGACAGGAGCAAAAAAGATCAAATAACTGAGCAATTCCTTCCCAAATAACGTCAGACTTATTTAGCAGACCATCCGTGAAAAACTTCTTAACAGCATGTAGCATAGCATGAGAGAACACAGCCGCCTCTGTAGTGTTCATGGCAGTGTTTGCATTGAGCAGAGCACATGTGTGTTAGACGTGGGCCATAATTGGTCATTTGTACTTGTAGAAGACTGCGTCCCCCCTCTGGGCTGAGTTACAGCTCTGCATCCGGGGACCTTTATTAGTTGGTTTGTGCCTCGGACGATGTTAGAATTCGATAAAGTGACCTTATATAGATGCACATGGGGACAGTGGAGATGGCTATTGATTGACAGAAGTGTGGCTTATCAGTTGGATGGTAGACCATTGGGAAAGTGGCAGAGGCAATTAAAGGAAATGCGCGGGGGGGATTGGTTGGAGGGTGTTTGGAAAGGTGGTGTTGATCTGGTTCTATTTCTCAAGGGTTCAACAGGCGGTGAAAACACCGGAGCGGGGAAGAAAAGAAAAGCAAAGTCCATTTATGTTGCTCAAGATTAGTGTCGCTCACAGAAAGGTGACTTCAAAAAGAGCGTCTGCCAGCCTTTTTGTTTTATGTTTGCTATCATTTATTCCCCCCCCCCCTCCCTCTCTCTCCCCCGACACACCCACATATTTTTCACAGCTCATGTGTGACGCTCCCATCATTGGCTCTCAGTAATGGCAGTTTGCCTCCTGGAATCCCGCTCTCCTGAGCTGTATATCTCTGGACAGGTTTTCCAATCATTTCATAGGAGCCTCTTTGAATACCACTTGTGGAATGGAAATCTGTCAGTCAAGTGCGAGCCCAAGGGGGGGTGCGGGGGGTGGTGGGTGCCCTTCAATTACAGAAATGGAATCAGATATGAGGCGCTATAAGGAAGGATCGAGATTAGCAGCCCAATGATTCTTTAAGGAGCGATATGGAGTGTGATGGATTGGATGGGGGGGGATCAGGGGGTGAAAAGGGTGAAGAGGAGATGGTGTATGTAGGAGGGGGAGACAAAAGAAAAAAGGAAAAAAAGGTAAGGAAAGATGCAGAAGAGAGAGAGGGTAGTAGGCGTGATGGTAAAGGTGGCGATATGAAAGAAGGATGGGAAACGGGGAGTGATGGGAGGAAAGGTGCAGGAGTAAAGGTGAGAGGAAATGGAAAAAGAGAGCAGGCTGGAGGCAGATGATCAGGGAGAGAAAAACGAGCCGAAACATTAAAAGTTAGAAGAGCAAACAGGGAAGATAAGGACCATTTTAAATATGAAGAAGCAGATAAGGGGAAACAGGTTAGAGAGGACCTGAAGTGGATGAATGGAAGAATATTGACAGACGTGTGTTTAAAAAAAGTTGGAATGTAATTTCTACATTGCTTTCTGAACCCATTTCAGTCCTTGAAAGAAAAAAAGTGCCTTGTGCAAACCCAAATGGATGAATTTGCTTCATCGTAAATGAACCATTCTCGTAGCTTTTGCACTTTCCCAATAAACTTGAAATTGTGTAACTTAACTTCCAGCTATTTTCCAGAATAGATCATAGCTTTTTTTTCCTTTTTTCTTAAGATTGATTTTATGCCCTCCAGACAGTCACTGCTTTCAGAACCTGCCAGTACATTATAACAATCTACTTGGAGAGACTTCTTCAGAATAATAATCAATCACAGTGAACATTTGGTCTTTGAATAAAAATGCAGTTGCTGCTCTGAGAAACGTACAACAGTAAGTCACTGAAATGTCTTTTTGCCATTTTGTAAAGCATGTTAATTACAATCACATTATGAAACAATTTAATGTAGAGCTTGGAAAAAATGGCAACAGCTGAAAATGAGGTTTTAGTGTGCAGAATAGTCTCTTGTACCATTGGGTATTCTGTTTATTGATCTATTATATCTATTATCTCATCCACTCAGTTATTATGTGTATTATAACCTGGAGTTAAATAGCTGTACTAAAGAATCTGCTGCAAGGTCACAGTGGATACACAACTGTAACTCAAAGCCTCCAACTGGAATGAAGTCTTACATGTAAGACATATATCACAATTAAATGCAAAAACAATGTGTAACAAATTTATTAGCGCGGTAACGTCTGATTTTCTGCCTGACGATGTGGTTAGTGAATTTTAACAAATGTTGCCAGAAGTTTACCTTTTTTAAGTTGTAACTCTTCTGCATCCACCTGCCTCATCTGTCTTCCTTACACTTTGAGATTTCTTACATTTTCCAAAATGCCACCCTCAATCCCCCCAGCACGTGCTGCATTGATCTGTTTCTTCTGTGTGTAGGAGATGAAAGGCAAGCCGTAGCTTGTCATCAGAGAGTAAGGTTTTCCACATGAGAAACAGTGAGGTTGCGTTACTTCCTTAAAATTGCAGCACGTCTCGTGGCTGCACTGAACTCTGATTTATTAAAGCTCCTGTCAGTGGAGAAACTGGCGTCTCTTTCCTCGTTGGATATTGGTGCAAAATGTTGAGTTGAGGATAAATCCCTTTGTTCTTTGATAACTGCACAATTTCCTACAATCAAACACAATTGTACCTGTGCTGAAAATATCCTGACATTGCCTGATGTCTATATTTGGCCAGTCATGTGAGATTTATAAAAATACACCGCCAATACAATAAATTGAGATACCAATGTTCAGAACTCAAGATGAGAGCGTTAATCACTATTTTCACTGCTGTTCTTTTAAGGCTCGCTCTCCTTTTAAGCTCAAAAGTGTTGTGTCCACTTGTCACTTGTTATTTTCTGTGTTCTCCGTTTTGCTGGCGGTTATATAAGCTGCTACGATAATTACACAACATCCTTGTGCTTCTGGTACACAAAGCCATATTCAGCATTAACAAGCCAGATAATCTAAGGTTTTACTGTAACGTGTCTGGTAGATGAGTCAGTGCCCTCCACATACAGTGTGGAGTAGGGATGACATTTACATCTACAACAACAGAGGAAGATCACATCTACATTTGTCATCAGAAGCAGATATTTTATTTTTCTGCTTCTCAGCACGCAGGAGAGACCTTCTAAAGCGAGCACTTGTATGATTATTTTTTTAATAAAAGAGCACAAATGCTGACAAATAGCATCGTGTAGCTGTTTATACAGATATCTCAATGTGTTTGTAGATAATATCTGGTGGGAATGGGCTGAATGCTGAATCAAGTGAGACTAGGATACCTGTCTAGCATAAACAAGCTGACAGACACACTCTGAAAAATTCACAAGTCAATCTCAAACGAATGCATGCTATTAAATAGTGATGCCTCTGCCAATAACATATGGGCATGGAGAGGCAAATTCAAATCAGCTGCACTGGTAACTGAGCTCATTGAATTTGGTAGCTAGCTGTCAAACAGCTTGATAAGCAGGCTGTTACTGTTTTACGCCATGCCCAGTTTGGTAGCTCAATCAATAAACACCTGTCAAATCTGCTCGCATGACTGCTATAGTTTAGTCACATTGTTCCCGCAGACATTAGGAAAAATAATCTGACCATTTGTGTTTGGATCTCAAAGCATGGGGGAAAATATGTGAGAAAGAAGTAAGCAATTAATAAAACAAAAACCCCAGTTCTCATTTTCTAAAGATTCACTGCCAGCTCAGGATGCATCAGATGGTGACTACACTATCAAGAATGGGGGAAGCCCCGAGACTCATTGCGATGATGATGATGCATCCTATCACTGTTATAGTCAGAGCCAGCAGCAACAGCTGGAGAAATCAACACCAGTTTTTTTTTTCAACCAAAAGCACAATATCTAGTACACCCCCTATCCCAAACTGTAAAAAACAATCTGTTCTTCTTCATTTCAAAATTTAGAGATAATAAGAGAACCTGACACTCACCCACAGCCTTCAGGGATGCATATTTGTTGAGATCCTTGTTTTGCTGCTGCTGCTGCTGATGATGCTGCTGTTGCTGCTGCTGTTGTTGCTGCTGTTCATACGCGTGAGCCAGCTGGCTGAGGGCAGGGTAAGGGTGCTGCTGGCCCATGTTGGAGCCCGGTGCCACGTTGTTGTTGATCTGACCACCTTCTGTGGGCAAAGACACATGATAGGACGTGGTTACAATCAGGTTTGGGATAGTTTTAGACATTTCTAGGAGATAACATGCTTTCTTGACAAGATGAGAAGATAAATACTACTCTCATTGTTTGTTAAATATGAAAAAGCTAGGAGATGGTCAGACTATCTTTGCATAAAGCCCTTTTTCTACTTGGGTTTTTTCATTGATGAAACAAAAGAGCAAAATTAACATGTTAATTAGTGAGCTTTAGAGGCGTCAGTATGTGGATTTTGTTACCTTCAGAAAGAGCCAAGGTGTTTCCCCTAGTTTACAGTCTATGCTAAACTAAATATAGCAATGGACAGATACTTGAGAGTGGTATCAATCTTCTCATCTTACCCTCGGTAAGAGAAGAATAAATTCAAAATACTTCATTAAAGTTTAACGTCACACCTGATAAAAGACAGTGTTCTAAACTGGGAAATGCCTTTTTTTAAAAACACTTCATAGCCACGGGAAATAATGTTCACACGTAGCAGTTCCCAGGACTTATAAACACCCACTCATGACAACACCATCAACTGATAGACATCACCCTACAGCTGCAACCCACTGTATGCCATGTTGGCTAATACACATTTGGACAGAATCCAGAGTGTTTTCTATTAGTACGCTGATTAGCCGCACCTGCTTTCGACACTTCATCAGTGGTTTTTACCATGCATGCTAGTACATTAATGTCAGTATTAAAGCTGAAATACTGCTGTCCTGGAGTATGAATTTCAGTTTATTACTGAATGCGAGAGATTATTTATGTACTTTTGTCATATCAGGCTAATTGGGGTTAAACTGCAACACAAAAGAGCGTCACTCCTTTCTATCTGATGTATAAACGCTAAATTCTGGTATCAGGCATTGTAAGTGAACATTTAAATTTTTTTACTTTCTCTTCAATTTCTGATGGTATTTTTGTTTCAGTAGAACAACAACTCTTCTTAAAAGTCAAGTATCTTTTGAGGTGGAAAAAATCTAAATGCCAACCAACAGAAAGAATCATTTGATCCTCTGTTTTTCAGCAGATCCTCTTAGCAGTATTACGTCTCAGTGATTCTGTGGGAGTGTCTGACCATCTTAATAGTGCTGACCTAAGGTTTGGAGAAGGCATTTTTGCTTCAGTGCATCCGTTAAACTTCAGTACATGCGGACACACAAGTGCACAAACACACACAAGTACACAAATGCTAAAAATCCCTCAGGAAAACGATTCGAGCAGTATTGAACCCAAGTCTGGACTAAGCTCTCTACCCTTTCGTAACCTTTGCTATGAGTCAGTGAGACACTTCGTTTACTGACATTCTGTTACATCAATTATGATAAATGACATTCACCTTTCAGATTTTTCAAACATACAGTATATCATGTTACCATGACCATCTATCAGTCACCAAATACAGCTTTTAAAGGGTAAACTCTCTTTTGCCCCCTGCTTATGGTCTTAAGAAGTAACAGATGTTAATTACAGTAGCCTGCAAGCAGAATTCGCTAACTGTAATGTATTCCCCTAATTACACAAGCGATAATTAAATTTTAAAAGGTTTTTTGAACGCAGGATTTTACTCTCCAACATCACTGCAACACATACAGTACAGCTGGAATTAGCGGCTTTAAATCGCTGCCTCTGAACTTCAGTAAATCATCAGTAAGACCTCCATAATATGTTGATAATTTAAAAGAAATCCAAGAAATCCCTGGGCTTTATGTTCTGATTGTGATTAGCTGGCAATCAGTCATCCGCACCCCCAGCGTGCTTTAAAAGTAGCCCTTTCAATGGTGCCCATAATTGATTAGTCAATGGATCAGTCTTCCTCCGCACTTAAGTTATATAACAGCGCATGTAGCTGCACGTCCTATGGAAGACACAGAAACCAGATGGCAGAAAAACACATCAACGAACGTGCAGATGGAAAGAAGGGCGGCACCGGCAGCTCCGCACTGTTGTACGAGAGAGAAAGAGAGAGATAGCTATGTGTGGGAATTCAGAGGACACTCTCCAGCATTGTTCTCTCGTTGCACTGAGCCTGACGGATAATTGCAAATTCCTGTAACTGAAGGCGAAGGTATCCTTGCTAAGTGAATACATTCTTTTAAAAGCCGCAATACTGCCACTTGATAATTTGAGAAGGAAGAAAAAGTTAAGAGACAGAGCAAGAGAAAGGAATGAGAAGAGTAGGGGTGGGGGTGGGGGCTGGGGGGTAAAACACCAGAAAGCAATAGAGATAAAAATATGAGAGGTGTGTGAAGGAGAAAGACAAAATCACTTATGCAGAAAACACAAGAGAAGGAGAGTAAAAGACCGACAATCTCAACACAGTCCTATAAATACATTTTCATCCTGTCCTTCCCTTTCAGATGGCCTTTGTTGCTCCACAGCAAACAGAGATGAGGAAGTTGTGTCGCCACAGCCCGACAATATTGATTTCCTCCACCATTTTCTTCCTGTTTCATCTCAGCGGTGCATTGTTGAGCCACGAGCTGCACTCAAAGGTCTTAAACCTGCACCGCTCAACTGTCAAAGAAAAGCCATGTTGTGTTGTTACTAATTAATCACTTAGCCCTGGCACTGGCTCAAACCTCACACACACACACACACACACACACACACACACACACACACACACACACACACACACACACACACACACACACACACACACACACACACACACAGACTGACTGACGAGGTAGAAAGAGAGTAGACTAGTAGAGAGAAACACTGAGGCTGTGTAGAGGAAAGAATAAGAGACGAGATTCCGCAATGTGATGAAACGTCCCGTTGTGCTTGGTGAAAAGTAAAAAACATATGTGTCTGATGAAAGTTCAAAATTGGAAACTATATGACTGGAAAATGCAAGCTTTTATTCTCTTTTGAAACATTTTGTGACTATTTTATCTGATTTAAAGGCTTCTTTTTGCAGTGCCTGTATAATTCACTAAACACTGCTTTGTGATGTATTGAAATGGTTTAGAAAAACAGGCACTCCATCCATTCCACTGAAGGCTACATGAATTTATGTAAAGTGTAACTGAGGCTGTGCGGGAGGGGTTGTGCATAAATTGCAGAAGGTAGAAACACAGACGGAGAAAAAGGCATAGAGGGCAGAATAAGGAAAGGTGGAGCTGAAGGTAACGAGTCATGATGAGGGTGAAAACTCCTTTTTACTCATTTTTTCAATACAATTTCTCTAAAAAACAACATTGGCTCCAGTCACGATGGAAGCCGTGCAGGCCGCTGCTTTACTTTTTATAGTAGGCCAAAATGGGCAATGTGAGGTCACCAATTTTCTCATTTCATAATGGATTTTGTCTGCCTGCAGAGCACAACTGTAAAATTCAAAATCCTATCAAAGCACAGCTGCAACCCCCTGCATAACCCTTCAGCCATTAACTTGTTTGTAGTGAATCCATAAACGTATATACATGAGTGGCAGCACAGAATAGGGAAACCTTTAAAAGCTTCAATTACAGAGAAAATGGACCAGTATGTATACTAAATTGTTACTGTATAAAGAAATCCTGATGTTGTTAATCATTAAAAATATGATGTCATAACGTTTGAATTGTCATAGACTAGGGAGACTCTAAACATGATATATTATATATATATATATATATATATATATATACCAGACTCATGTCAAGTTGGCTGTTGAGCGTGTGACTAACGATCAAATTAGAGCTTCACTGAGCCACGAATAAACATCTGGTTTAAACTGTGATGTTTTTTTTTGTTTTTTTTGGGGGGGGGGGGTAGTTTGTTCGACCTTTTAGGAATACACTTATTTGTTTTTCTGGCAGATTATTAGATGAGAAGATACAATAGATACCACAAACTCATCAAACTGACATATTACCTTAAATGTGAGCAGGGGAAAAACAGAAGATCACATTCAGTGGCAAAAGTGGACTGTTCATTATGCTCCCATCATAATTTAAATAATCTGTTTCTGCAATTTCATTGTGAAGAGTTGAAGTAAATCAGTGTGCTAGTTCAGATTTTCCCTCAGTATCTCCTGCTTCATCCAGTACCTCTTTAAAAAAAAAAAGAAAGTTGGATATGCGTCATTCTTTTTCAATAGTAAACCAAGTTTGAAAGAGAGAAATTCAAAAGCGTTTCAACACCTCCTGTAGGCAAAGTGCGGACAGTGATTCATACATGCTGCAGTGGATTTATTGAATGTTGCTGTATCCACTTCAGGAAGAACATTTTTCTCACTTTATACCACAAAAGTTTAAGTGATGTGGACTGTAAAATTTGCACTGTTAACCGTCCCCTCAAGAAGCATCTGTAGCAAGCTCATCTCTATTGCTCATACATGAAAACCATGACAAGGTGTAATGCTGGTCTTCGTGAATCACGTCAGACTCTCCTATAGATTCCTCCAATATTTACTCAAATCCACTTCTGTTTCAAAGTGAAAAACAATCCGCAATATTTTTCTCCTCTGCTCCTGCTGGCTTATTGAGCACCGTGATTATATTAGGTTCATAGACACACTTAGCTCTCTTGACACACTATGACTTGACATGACTAACACAGATGATTGAGCCTGTTTTGATTTGAGCCTAAATATGTATAATTGCCCACTTATTAAATCTTGAGAAATGAACAATGATTACATCTACTCTACTACTTTCAACCTCCTACTATCCTACTGTCTTCTGCACCAGGATACCTCAAGTCATAATCTTTCATCCCTTAGATTTTATCTAAGAGAAAAAAAATCCTGCGCGTACCAGTTCAGTTCAGTTCAAAACAAACACAGCCTCCTGATGACATCATGACACTATGAACCTCTTTACCGGGTTGACTGACAGCTGTCACCCTGATGTCCATCAGGATAAGGACAGGGACACAGTGGGAGTCTGCTGGAGTGGTCACAGGGCCTCACTATTCTCATTAACTCCCCACAGTTCTGCTAGAAAATACCCCTAATATTAAGACATCAGCAAAATAAAAAGACAGGATGATTAAATGGATTTAGTCAGGAATCAGTACTACTTGACAAGTAGTGGTTATTACAAGATGTTGGGTCAAACAGAATGAACAATGAAGACAAAAATGTAGCACTCAGAATAATTCTCCTCTATACCTCAAATAAATGGTTTGACATTTTGGGAAATAATACTTGTTCACTTTCTTGCCAAGAGCTGAATGAGAAGATCAATACCACTGTCATGTTTGTACAGTAAAAAGAAGCTACCACCAGCAGCCAGTTAGCTTAGCTTAGCACAAAGACTGGAAACAGAGGGATGAACAGTGATATGGCTCTGTTAAAAGGGAACTACCATATATATCCAATACCAATCCATACAAACACCAAAGTGTAAGAAAAATACATTGTATGGGCTTGTCATGTGTTGGATTATCTTTTAGCCAGCTGCAGTAACTACCTGGAATAAATGTGATGCTTGTGTGAATACAATGTGTCATTTTTACATTTTGGCTTTTGTTCTTATTAAAACAAAAGTGATATAATTTGTTTATTAGTGAGTTTTAGCATTGCTGGAAGTCAGGTTTTATTACCTTTGGACAGAGCCAGGCTTCTGGTTTTTGTGCTAAGCTCAGATAACCGGCAAACTTTTCCATTTCAGTCTTAGAATGGTGTCCTCACTTATTTTCCTGAATATTCTTCAACAAAAGAGCTTTTACTTTTACAGCCTTTTCACAAGTAGCCACAGTAGAACAATAAATGTGTAGCTGTCGAAATGGCACACTCTGAGCTCATAGATAATTCAGGATCAGATGTCTCCACCACTGTCTAATAGGCTTTATCTTAGATTGCGTTGACAGTCAAGCTGTAATGGCTAGATATTTAGTGATGGTTTAAAGGTCACAAAGTCAACACAATCAATTAGTTTTGTCATTTTAGGAGCATGATTGTACAGAAAACAAGTTAAAACTACTACAATCAATACATTATTAGATTATGTGTTCATCCCATTTGTAAAAAGACTAAATAAATAACAGCTTTAATTGGACTTTCAAACTTCTAAATATGCTAAGATGATCTGCTCTTGGGACTTCCTCTGTTAAAATGTTGGCCTTTGCCTATTTGACAAATGCTGATGTCCACTGACATCACTGAGTCTGCTGATAGGATGTGGAAAAACACTGGTCACTGGTCTCTGAAGAATTCTGGATGCCATTGAAATATTTATTGTTGACTGGATGTAATCCTGTAAAGGGATGTAATCCTGTAAGAGGGCTCTCACAGTAACAATAGCAAAAAGTGCAGGCCTCCTCATTCGTTTCAATGAGGATGCACTGGTGCAGCAGGGGGTCCCACTGCAGATGTCTCTGCCAAGGTCCTGGCTCCACTTTTCCTTCCATTTAATGCACACTGTCCAACACTGGCCAATCATATGTTTAAGCACAAATATGAGATATTTTTTTAGTGTATACCTTGTAGCAGTGTGTTGATTTGCCAACTATAGTTAATTAGGTCACAAAGTCCAGATATCCTTACTACCGGCATGAATAATTCAGTGAGTCAGATGTTAACATCATAGAGAACAGCTTAATCATTCAGTTACAGGATATGCTTGTTTCATTTGAAACATTTTATTACCTGATATCTTAATCCTGTTGGATATTGCCTGCTTAGCTTCTGGCTTTTTGCCATTTAAATCCTGATATTGTCCAAGTGTTGAGTAATATCCCACAGCTCTCTTTTTCATATTCTCCATCATTGCTGTCATTAGCACTAATAAAAGCCCACTTTGTGTCAATATATGTGAGGGTCAGCACTGAATTGATAAACTTGCAATCATTTTTTACCACTGCAGTGGAAAAAAGCTGTAAATACAAGACTGATATAATAACCACCTACAAGGTTGCTATGGCAAATGTAATGTATTAGCAAACAATTTAATATAGGCTACACATACAAAGACACATCAGAATTCATGTCAAGGTTGTGTTTACGCCAATTCACCATCTCAACAAGGTGAGGGATATTCAAGTTCAACATATAGTCTGAATACAAAGGGGAAGATGCACAGTGAGATATATAACCGACAAAGAGCTTAACGGAGAAACTAACTAACCAAACATTGATTACATAGTTATTGATTTAGAAAACACTGCCATGCAGAAGTCCAAGTGTTAGGTTTAGTTTGCTGCTGACTGCGTGGGAGTCATGTTCACTTCACACCATGTTCATTTAGAGAAAACGTGCTCGTAGGAATGTTTTCATTGTACTTTCTTAGTGAAAAAAGCCAGAGTTCTGACTTATATTCCAATCCTACCAGGTGCACTGTTTCCATAGGCAGATGCTCACTATCTCACAGCCAATTAAATGGCTGCCAGAAGATTTCAAAAGGTCCGTTATTATGATTTTCCTCAGACCTCCATGCGCTTGACAAGATGGATGTCTGGCTGTGCAAGATTACTGCGTTCCAATGTGAAAGATTCATCATTTCCTGTGCACCATTTTTTCTTAAGAACCATTCACAGTTCTGGCTGTTTGTAGTCTATTGTAAAAGTGGCTGTAAATTGGCTTGAAGCTGAATTGTGCCTACATGTTACATCAATCACAGATAGAGGATAAGAATGAGCATTTACCTAAGAGGACTGCTTGATAGAATGAGAAGGAATTATTAGAGAAACAAACTGATTGGATCATGCATTTGGTTTGAAATATATGCCACAGTTTGAACCATATTTTTAACATTAAAGAAAAAGACATTTACATGAATAAACACCGCAGGGCGAAGGCGCAGGAATGTCAGGATTACAGTAAGTGTGACTACACTGATGAGACAGCGCATGGATGATGAGCTTATGACCGCCAGGTAATAGACAGTGCAGTCAGCAACGCACAACATGAGTATGCACTACATAACACTGCAGAGGCAGAGTCATACAGCACCAAAACAGAGTGATTTCAAAGCCGCGCTGGCTCCCTCGTGGGAAGCCAGACATCCAGCATGGAGCCGTGAGGCAATCCTCCCGGGGAAGGAACGGTATCTGCGCTTTTTCTCGTGTCCCAGACAAGAACATATTCTGTGCTGTTACACACTGAAGGGGTGGAAAAAGGGTAGACAACACATTCATTTGTGTCCCTTGATGTGTACTGTAATATTGGTGTGTGTGCTTGTGTGTGTTAAGGATAAAATGAAGGAAAAGAAAAAAACATCGAGAGAGCCAGAGCACATGTATGTAGGAGTGCGTCTATCTCATGCTTGGCCTGACTCCACTGCTACTGGCTGTACAGTGTAATTTCACTGCTTGTTTGATTCGGTGCTGAAAATTGTAAGCAGCTGACTCATCTATTATTCCCTCTTTCTCCTCACTCTGCAATGGATAAACCCTCTTCTTTTCTTCAGCTGCAAAACTGCCTCTCTGTCATTACTCAACCCTCTCCATCTCTCTCTTCCTCTCTCTTGTCATGGCAACAGTATTCTCTCGTGTAGTATTTGCTCTGCAGCACACGGCGAGTTCGCATTGTCCCGCAGTCACCCGCGCCCACATATCAACAGGCAGGCCGGCTGTACTGTACTGAAAAAGTCATTGTTATGCAACCTATGTTATGCTGCCTGCTGCTCTGTAGGTCTGTCTGTTCATCTTTCTCCACTTGTTCTTCACGTGTCTTGCTTGCTTCCACTAGGCTTGTTCTAGGTCACATCCTAACAGCTTTGTCAGGCATTGTCAAAAAAGCATACATGTTTTATTGAAAGGTTTGTTCTAGTTTGGTAAAAAAAAAAAGGCAATTTTATGAGTTATCTTTTGGGTATAACCGAGCAAAGCATTTTGACATTGAATAGATGTTGACACCAAAGTCTGCACCGACGATGGAAACCTGTGTAAACAGTGACTTGAAATGAAAGATGAGACGTGCAGTTGTCCAAAGCTGCTGCCTGTATTGTTTTGTGAAAGTGGGAACGCCAGTAAACATCTTTCTGATATTAGTTTACAACAGTTGAATGACAATACGAATACAAATGTGCATTTTTTTTTAAGTGTAAAGTCCTCTCTGTTTATCATGCTAATGTAAGAGCTGTTGACTGGTCCAAATCATTCACCCTTATGTCACATAGTGCATGTGTGTGGGGTCCTCTCCGTTTCACAGCATATGCATATTTAGTCACACTGAAAATGATAAGCAGGTTATGTGTGAGCCTATGTGAGGCGGGAGTCGAGAGCTCCCTCTTTACTTGCCTTCCTGTCTGTTTACAGTACATAAGAAGCGCTGCATCTCCCTTGACCTCATCCTTTTGGTCCATATCTCTCTCCTGCAGCACAGAAGACAGCAAGAATCACAAAACGAGCAGAGGCCTCGCTGTGCAACCGCTGAGCTCACGGGAATTTCACCAGGAGTCGGGTGTAAAATCCCCTCTTTATGGCGGGCTGTAAGGTAAATGTGTTAATGTTGAAGCCTGACAAGAAAGGGAGACATGTTTGGGCCCTGGGGTGAACGGTCAGACCTTTTTCACTGGTGAAAATTAATCAGATCCTTGCAATTCATAAACAAGAAAGTGTGCTAGAATAAGAGAGATACAGAGAGCAAGAGAAGAACAGATGTCTGACGCTACATAGTCTTGCTACCTGCTGGCGCTGTCAGCAGTGGGAGGCAAGTTTGAAGTGTAAGGGCCAAAAAGCTCACAGAAACTATTTGACACCAATGTTAACACCTTGAAAGAGTGCCAGCTTATGAGAGTCAAGCAAGCAGCATACAGCTTTTAGAGGTGCTTCAAAAGTCACTTAGTAGCCAACTTCAAATCAGTTATTATTGTGGAGTACCGCAGGGGGTACTTCTGCAGTTGATATGTAGAAAAATGGTATGATAGCTCAATGACTAGTGGGCAAGAGAAGCGTAAGCAGTTAGCTAAAAGCGATGTCTAAAGTAAGCTACAAGCAATGAATAAACCATCCAAATAGATAGCTAAAAGTAACAGATAAACAATTAGTTATGGACAAATAGTTGAAATATTAAACGGTTACATTAAGTTATCTAAAAGCTATGGATAAATAGAAATAGGTGGCTAAATGTAACCCACAGACTAGAAATTAATGGTTGAATTGGTTAGCCAAAAGCAATAGATAAATGGTTAACATAGGTAGCTAATTGCAGTGGCTAACAGTTGAAATAGGTAGCTAAATGCAGTGGTTAACAGTTGAAATAGGTAGCTAAATGCAGTGGTTAACAGTTGAAATAGGTAGCTAAATGAAGCAGATAAACAGTTGAAAAAGCTAAAAGGTACCGTTAAACAGTAACAGCTGAAATAGTAATGGTTGAGATAGAGAGCAATATATAGTGGGTAAACAGTATTAGCTGAAGTTACTGTTAAACGGAAAAAAGTTTAGATTAGTTAGCTAAAAGTAAGAATAAATAAACAGTTGAAACATCTAGCTTCTGCCACTATAGTATGTAGTAGGCTATGAATGTAAACCTTACCAAATAAAACATAACATGACAATCCAATTTCAATATGACTGGTTGTGTTGATGAATGAGGACTTGAGTTCATCTTACATGACTCTGGGAGACTGGAAAGAAAGTTATGAGCCACTTAGATTGACTTTGCTTTTTAGTGAAACAAAAGTTTTGGAGCCACGAAATGAGAACTTACATGAGAACTTGGGGCAAAAGCTTTACATGGCATGTGCGATGATAAAAGGATCTTATTATATTAAAGGCATGGCAGTGGCACCTCCATTCATTTATTTTTGCCTAGAAACAGTGCCTTAAGGACTTGGGCTTGCATGGCCATGAATAATATATCTCATGTAGCTTAGCCTTAAGGCTGCCGTATGCAGTTCAGTGCACAACACTGTCTATCTGTTCCAAAGCGATGTGTCAGATCCTCAGCCTTATATATGGCCTTGTTTTCCAAACATTGTTCATCTCATTATCATCACCATATGCTGCTAGCTTTGTCTTAGCTCATTAGCGCATCAGTACATTCCCATTTAAGGAGAGATAGTGAGAGAGAGCTCAGAGGGGGGGCGCGAAGGAGAGAATCTCGTAAAATGCTCAAGAGATACAGAGAAATGTGCTACAGAGAAGCGTGTGCAGCCAACTCTATTCCAAAACCGATCACATATCTCTGAGTAATTCTCATGAGGGCTGACCATTAAACAGATAAGAGTGCGATGCAAAGAAACCGTATTATTGAAAAGTCTGTCATGGGAAATGGCGGTGGGAAATGATAACAGAGAGAATAGCTTATCTACCCTTAATTGTTCCTCCCTGAGCCTTTCAAAGCACAATGACTTCCGCTGCACCCTTTTGTGATTAAAGCCTTCTGTCATACCTTCCTCGTTTTGAAGTGCTATCGATTTCTATTGTTCCATATCCCCCCCCCCCTTTACTGTTAACGGTGGAGCATTTGCAGCAGAATTCAACAGCTGTCTCCCTTCTGCATTGTCCTGCCATAGGACAATGCATTGACTTGAGTCTCCCAGGACATTGTTAAACCTAGTCACTGAATCTATAGTAAGATATCTCCCTGATATCTATAAAAACCTGATAGCTGTTTAAGCTAGAGATATCTCAGTCTGAGGGAGCGGCATTTTAAAGGTAATCTGTTTGAGGATTTTTTTTAAATAATGTCAAACCGATTGTAATAATAACCATCGCTGTCGCATGAGACACTTCCTTTGAACATATTACATTATTTCCCTCCCCACTGCCTCTATCACACAATATACTAGGACAGTTTTGTTAAATTTTTATCTGTAACCAACTCCTAAACCATAGCAGAAGGGGAACCATTTGTAACATTTTAACATGTCATTTCAACTGATTTCACACTCTTATTTAAATGGCAAAGAATCTACCTTGTGGCATCTACACTGCACGAGTGGATGGAGACAACTCACACGTGAAGGTTGTTCGAGAAAATTAAATGCTATATAATGCCTCCGGATAACAAGACCTGTTTATCAGATGTTTAAAACCATAAGTTCTTTGCTGCTGTGCGATGACAGATGTGTGGGCACCAGGTAGAAAACAGACTGTTCAAAAAAAGTTACTGTCTAACAAATTGAATTTCATGTCAACAAGACATCGAGTCAGCGTTGGCCTTGTCTCACAATGTGTAGAGTGCAGTAGTAGAAGGAGCTTTATCACAACTGTTTGTAAGCAGTGCAAAGGTCTGAGTCATGCTGTTAGAACTGTGATGCAAGACTGAACACTGAAATTTAAATTGCTCAGAATGTAACAGCAAAATCTAAGGATGAACCAATCTTACAAATTCTGATTTACAAGGGCAAAACTGATAACTCAAGGGTAAGACACAGATTTCCAATACAATGGTAGTGCTCTCTTCTCCCCAAATTTCATATCTGTTTGCTGCACTATGGAACTCATTGAGGCTATTTTTATATAGAGTAACATGAGGCTGTGGTACTACTGTACAAACTTAGGTGGAAACCCACTTAACTTGATATCATAACAGTAGAAAAATAGTAGAAAATCACAAAAAGCGCGATACACCCCCTGACACTGACAAAGAAACTGCGTTTAATGTGGATAAGTTAAACCTGACCAATATCCAATCCACTTAATAAGGTCAGTATTAGCCCTGATACCATTGTGGCGTGTCAGATCCCTCATATTGTATATTTTACTGTCAGCATAAGAGCAGGAAATAAGAGAGTACAAACAAATGCACCGAACCGATTTGCCAGATTGGTATCAGCTCCAATACTGACCTTATTAAAAGCATCTGATATTGCCTCCGACTTGACAGTCATGACAAATCATCATTAAATAGGTTTTCTTTTCTATTGCATTATAAAATTCTATTTCCACTATCAAGTTCCATAAAATAATGTGTACAGATTTTAAATTAGGAAAAACATATAGCCGTTACAGGATCTGTCTATCAGCAGATTGATTGATTGATTTTAGGTATCAAAATCATGAGAGAAAAAAATGTGGTGCATCATCCCAAACAATTTAGAGAGAATAGGTCAATTTAAACCCTAAAAAAATGGCTGAAATATTGAATCTGTCTTCATTAAATTCTATTAATTTCTGCCATAGCAAGAGAAAGAATGCATGATTTCCTCCACACACTCCCTGAGCCCCAAAAGATTTTTCATAAACATCTTTTCCTTGATGTTCCAAAATATCCAAATTCAGGTCTGTGTCACATGATTATATCTCACAAGTGCCTTGGGCCTATCTGGAGGCTACAGACTTGGTGTCCCTCCCCGTGACGGGGCTCATCAGTCACCAGGCCACAGAGAGAGTCAGGCAGACAGCAAAAACAGAGAAATAAATACCTGCTCCACTAAAGCACATGATTGACAAAGAGGAGCCCTTATTCATCATGATGATGGAGCACCACTGAAGGAAAAAACATTCACAATAACATCTGGGCCTATTGTTTGTCTCAATGATCTTCTGTCTCTCTAACAGAACAATGGTCCATTCTTAAATCACAACCAGATAATTGATAAAATTTTGTCAGAGAAAGACGCCAGTTTTAAGTTAGAGGGAGACAAGTATGAAGGGCACTGAGTCTCCTATTTCCATTGCTTGTCTGAGTGTTTCTGAAATCCCTGATTGACAGGATGCTACCACTGCAATGCTACCTTGACTGGCTAGACCATAGTGTTTCCTCCCTGATCCAGTATTATGAGTCAGCAGTGGGACTGCCGCTCCATCAACTGAGGGCAACATGCTGCTAGAGACAAAGCGAGACAGACAAAGACAGACAGATAGGGGAGAAGGCAGTGGGAGATCGTGATGATAATGATGTGTGTCTCTACAGGGGGCTGACACCCCTGACAACATGTCAGCAGAGCCGACCCAGTTACTGTACCATCAGAGAGAGACAGGTAGGGCAGTGCTTTCCTGCGGTTGCTTGTGAGAGCATGTATTTATGGTATTTATGATGACAAAAGCAAAGAAAAAACCTGTGATTTAAACTGAAGGAAAGCAATATTAAACTAGAACTACCTTTTATAATTACCAAAAGGCTAATATACACTATTGAGGAGAATTAATCCTGTATGAGGGAAAGAAAGCCCCGAAAACTGTTGTTATTTAAAGGCTAGCATCTCTTTGAAGCAGCTATAATGGCATTTTTTTTTATATTAAAAATGTATCACATAACTACTTGTATGTGGAAAAGGTCACTTGCACCAGGATTTCTCTTTTTTTTTTTACGTCAACCTACACATCACTTGTGTACAGATGACAATTACCTTTTAGCTTTATCTAGTGCAACAAATGTATTGTGCATTGACCCCGCTAAATGAAAACTCAATTATCACCCAACTCTGTAGTTTTATAGAGCTTGTTTTGGTTTTCTGGGCTGCAACTTTCCTATCCATCCCTTTCACAGCATTGTTTTCAGCCTTGGCAAGCAGCTGTGTTCAGCTATAAAAACCCACAAAACACTATCTCAGCAGAACCAAAATGGCAAGACACGCCAAGTTAGTAACTAACGGGCGATCATGGTCTAGCATTATGCTATCAAAGACACAGATTTTTCCCTCATGAGTGGGTGGAATCCATAAAAAACAGAATAAAAAGGAGAGTTAATGGACTTACATCCATCAGGTAAAAACACACAACTCCCATTGAATTTTATAGTTTCTTCTTATCAACTAGATGTGTAAATAGGAAACACTTTGCTAAAATGCTTGCTATATCAACTTAAAAGTTAATGTCAGTTTTTTGCAGCTGGTTTCGCTGCCCCCATGTGGCCAAATAAATCACTTTTTGTCTCTGTAGACTTCCCCAGCATATCTGCAAAGAAGTAGGTCTTTCCAATTGTCCTGATGGCCAGCAGAATAGTTTGCAAACCCCAAAAGTCCTTGATTCAACTTTTTATGGAAAGGTCGAGGAAGAAGCTCCCATCCTCTGTTCAGCCAGTTCGAACCTTTGAGCTACCGAGTGCCTCTGGCAACTAAAATTGTATCCAAGAAGTCCTTCATCCCAAGTGTCATCTATATTCTTAACTCTGCAAAGTGACAGATGAGATTTAAGTCACAGACATGGCGAGAACTGTTTTTAATGTGTAATGTGACCTTGTCTGTTTGTTATACCGACTGCTTCGCTATCTCTCTCTTGTAAGAATCATGTGTAGTGTGTCTTTGTTTTTTGGTGAGCTGAATTTCAATTTACAATTTTCCAGCCTGCTGAACAATAACGATGTATTCTCTTCTATTCTGGTTAAAAATGGGTCACGCTGTCATTTCCAAAAAAAGAATAAATCATTTCCTAAAAGAGCTGGGCACTGTAGTTTTTAGCAACGTTACTCAAACAGTAGTAATAGTGTGTTTGTCGGGGGCTATTTTCAGTCGTGGAATTTGGCATTTTGGTGAGTATTTAAAGCAGCAAGATGATGATTTGGGATTGACTCAAAATAAACTACAGAGCTGATGCAATTTGTTGGCTCATTAATGTGTCTTTAATGTTTTTAGACAAGGATAAATGTTATTAATAGAATCACTTACAGTTGGTTTTGGTTTACTGACATTAAGATGATGCGCTGTACTTTCAATAGAATGGGAAAATAACCTTTACATGAATCATACCTAATTGAATTTTTTATACTTGTATTCAATTAAAATTTAATAGACACATTCTTGGAAAAACATCCACAACATGAGCAGCAGTTAATATCAGATTTTTAATAGAGGCTTAACTGATATAGTAGTCTCACCTTCACACTTAATCCATACTCTATTATAACAAAGCAGACAGACCGAAGGCAGGATTCTGATAGCTGATAGTGTTTAATTATGTGTAACCTTTTACCCTGCAGTCTTTGACCCACAGTCTGCTCTTCTGGCTCCGCTGAAGAGAAGCTTTATGTTTAAAAGCTTTAGTCTGCTGCACCTGTCCCTTGGGCTGAATCCCTGGCAGGTTTAAGTGTCGGAGCACAGCTGTCAGGGGCTTTTCTTGGCCCACGAAGACAAGACAGGGCAGTCTGCAGATTTCCCCCATGCTCATCCCTCTGCAGCCACCCAGCCAGCCAGCAGCAGCAAGATGAGAAATGCTTGACAATAATTGCTGAATTCAAGCGGACATTGGAGTTAAATGCGAGCATTGACGGCTTAAGCTGCGTGCAGTTCACTCTGTATCCGAACAATCTAATCAATCCCAGAATGTAATTAACAATTTTTTGTTTGGTGAACAAAGAAAGTTTTCCTACAGTAGGTTTGTGTGCAGGACTACAGAGAGCTACAGTAAAAAATAACCCCTCGTTACATAGTTTCAAGAACTGGCTCTGAGCACAGCAGCTCAATAACTTGATGCTTTATCATCATATACACACGTAATTTGTTTTTCTCAGAGACTCATAGCTTTATGACATTTAGAAGTTTCCTCAACAACATTCAAACCCCGCTCCATTCTTCTCTTTGTTTCTCATATTCTTCTACCCCACCTCCCCCTTTCCTAAAAGCCACAACATCAGTGATGAAGTGAGTCAAAGTCAAACTGCAGAATAGCTTCACATCCCGCTCCATCTGTGAGGTACATAATCTGTCTCATGTTCCTCTCCTGCTTTAACCAAAGAAAATATATTTTGCCTTCTGTTTGCTCGCTGGGGGTTATCTGACCAGAGTTTTTAAGCTTGAAGTATCAGCTTGTGTTGCTTCTGTCCGGGTGTGTGCTCCTGACTGAGGAGAGCACCGGCTGTGGTAGTATAAATTGCTTAAACTGAATGTGATTGGGCGCTTTATTGTAGATGTGGCATAGGTGTGGAGAGAGGCTAACACAGGGCCAGATTGAGAGGCTCAGTATTTAGAGCGATCTCTCTTCTCCCTCTGTCTTTGCCTCTGCGTTGCTGCCATATGCCTGACTGATATCAGCACACGGTGGGCAACACACTCTCATCCATGCGCCTGGTTTTTTGTGTACCTGTTTATCTCTCTTCTTTCTCTCTCTGCACCCCCCTTTCCCTCTTTCTATCTCTCTGCCCTCTGCTCCCTCAGTCCATCTGTTGTCAAAAGCCTCCCAGAGTATTTATCTGCCTGTCTCTCTGCCTTCTTGTCTGTAGCTGCAGCTCAAAGAGGGAGGGAGCAGGTCACCACACTTTCAAAGCACCAGTGTACACACACACACACACATACACACACACACACACACACACACTCACACTCACACATATCCAGAAGGGCATCTGATACCTTTCCCCTGCTTCCCTTCAGCTCATGAAAGATGTAAAATTTGAGGGAGAGAAATATTATTTCAGGAACCTCGGAGTGGCCCCGAGGGATCTCCGCACTGAGAGGGGACAGATTAGCCTGGGAGTGAATCCCACACTCCACCGCAGGACCTGTCTATTCATCCACAAAGACGCCTCTGTGACGTTCAATTATTTGCGTTATAAAATAAACACGGCGCTTATTGATGGCCCGTGCTGCAGGAATCGACTCAGGCAAGACATCCATACTCCCTCAGAGAGTCGAGTATGCAAGCGAGAGAAAGGAGAGGGGAGAGAAAAAGTAGGTTACTGAAGAAAGACCGGCTGCCTCGCTCCATTTGTAGGCAGGAGAACACAAACACTGGCAGGGTGCAAAGTGTACAGTGTGTGAGTGTGCGTCATTGTGTTTGATGAGTGAATGTGCCTTTGTGAGAGAGACGGTGACTGAACGGATTGCACAATAAATGGCAAGAAATACAGTGCCATATATTGACGCATGTGTACTGTACAAATGCACGTGTTTTCGCTCCAATTAATTTGTGCATATTCTCACATGTTTGCACCTGTGAGCGTGTGTCCATTTGTGCAACAGTTACGAGCTGCTCTTCATGTGAATACCTGCCTTTGTTTCATGCACGTACGCACGTCAGTTGCACATGGTAGCATTTGTGTGAGGGTCGGTGCAAAGGCTACGGTCCTGCAGAGTGGCAGCATAACTGTCAGCTCTTCTGCACCGCTCCGTGTCTTGGCAACAAGGACTGCGAGGGAACCAGCGTGAGCGGACAAAGACACCTCCTTCTGTTTGACGAATGCTGCAGAGAGGGGAGGCAGGCAGGCGAGAGATGTCTTCTGTGCAACAGCATGAGGGGAAGAAGTGGGTCATAAGGAAATCCCCATATGGACGACCCCATATCCCCACCACCTCAACACCACCGGCCATCCCCGCTGGGCCTGGCTGCACTGCCAGTAGCCCTCCAGAACTAACCCAGAGCCCTGAGCGAGAAGCACAGAGGGGACAAATGCCTGGCCACATATACTCTGAAATACCATTTTATACAGAACCACAAACTGGACTCTCCAGCAAATCATAAGTCACATGATTATTGGAATAGGCAAAATAAATGACCTTAGTGATTTTGAATGTGGCATGTTGGTCATATACGTGTTGATTCTACCACCAGCCAAATGGTTATTGTCATGGGAACATGTCTATGTTCTCACAGCCCTATGTTCTCACAGTCCTATGTTCCCTCAGCCCTATGTTCCCTCAGCCCTATGTTCCCTCAGCCTTATGTTCTCACAGCCCTATGTTCCCCTCAGCCCTATGTTCCCTCAGCCTTATGTTCTCATAGCCCTATGTTCCCCTCAGCCCTATGTTCCCTCAACCCTATGTTCCCTCAGCCTTATGTTCTCACAGCCCTATGTTCCCCTCAGCCCTATGTTCCCTCAGCCCTATGTTCCCTCAACCCTATGTTCTCTCAGCCCTATGTTCCCACAGCTTATGTTCCCACAGCCCTATGTTCCCTCAGTTTAATAATAAAATAAAGAATTTCACCTGTCTTTCAAGCATTTTCATCGATGAAAAAACATGTTAGGGGGGGCAACAACACGTTATGTGCATTAGGGAATGGCCATACCTGTGCTGTGGGAATGCAGGCCTGAGGAAACATAACACATAACATAATACAACATAGGGCTGCGAGAACATAGGGCTGAGGGAACATGGGGCCTAACTTTGATGGGAGGAAAATTTCTTAGAAATGGGGGAACATAGGGCTGTGGGAACATAGGGATGACCCCATCGTGGTGGGGTTTTCAATGGTATATCATTGAAACTGATCCACCAGTGGTGCTGAGAGCTAAGATACTACAGATCAATCTGGAATCTTGTGGACAAAAACAGGCCAGTGTTGGCAATGTGATGACATGGGTAATGGTTTCCTGGCATACTTAAAGGCTACTAATACCCACTGAAGCTTATCTAACATCGTTGCTGACCAAGTTAATATCTTCATGGCTACATTGTGATAGACTGTTCCAGCATGATGATGTACCATGGAGAAATTGCGACCAAATGAGCCAAGGAAATTGGTAGAGCATTTGCCTACAGTAGCTTCACTGGCCTGCACAATCCCCAGATATCAACCCTATCCAGTATCTTTGGGATGAGAGGGAAAAGCTGTTTGTGACATGTGCACCATGCATGTCTTCATGGTACAATATTCTTGCACAATGCCAAGATGAACTCATGCTGCTCTGTAGGCCAAAAGAAGTGAAAAATACTAGATAGATGCACCTAATACAGCAGCCAGTGTTGTGCATGAACGCGTTCATTGAACGAAAGTTCATGAACTCGTTCATAATTTTTTGTGAACTTGAACGAACGAACGGTATTTCTGCCTGATGAACGATACTATGAACGCGTTCATTCTGGTGTCCGTGAACGTCACGTTCACTCTTTTTAAATTTCGTTCAATAAGTGTTGCCCAACCGTTGCGTGTACTTCTTTGTCTGTGCCAGATTATGCCTAAAAAGTCCGAGAGCGCCACAGTTGTGTAGAGCTATCTGGCAACCATAGGCAAAGGCAGCCAGTGTCGCACTGCTCCATGCGTCATCAAAACAAAACAAAACAAAAAACAGCATGGAAGCAGCATGGAAGCGACAGCAGCATGTGGACATAAGGAGGTCTCATATAATTATCTCAGCGATTTTTATGAGAAAATCGACAAGGAAGGGAACAATCTAACGTTTATGTGCAAACTCTGCCCACCGGCTTTGAAAAATAAAATCCGAACTTCGGTTACATCGTTTGCTAATCTAAAACGGCACATAGAACTCAAGCACCCGGGGAGCCTTTCAAGGTATGTGCAAGCAACGAGTAAAAAGTCAAAAGAACAAGGATTCAAAACTGGATGAAATCTGACACATAGTTTCAGTGTTAAACTAATGAAATAATTGCTGGCTGTGGCAACAGTTTTAAAAGAGTATAGTTTGCAACGTATTGAAAAAAAGAACTGAACTAGTTCATTTTTTGGAGCTGTGAACTTAGTTCATAATTTGGAATTATGAACTATGAACTGAACTAGTTCATTTTAAAATGTGTGAACTATGAACTGAACTAGTTCATGTAGAAAGTGAACTTTCCCAACACTGACAGCAGCACCTCAGTGTAGTTCAGATTCAATGCACTTGTCTTCATATTAGGCTTCAACCAGAACAGATTGTTTGCAAGTTGACGATGACGGGTGTATTCTTAGGGAACAAAAGCTCCCGAAACTGCTTTTAGAATAACATGAGTCACTATAACTCCCCATTGAAAACTTCTCAAAGTGATATTAAGGTGATCCACTGCATTTGTTTAGTACCAGGGGAAACTCTGGCAAACAACACATCTTTTAAACGGTCGCATCTAATAAACTAACAAGGTATGAGAGCTAATAGATGATAACTGTGTTCAATTTGTGAGACAGACCACAGGAGAGCTTATTGTGATGAAAAATCATCTTAGTCTGGAGGCCTTAAACAGGTTCCCACAAGAATAGGAGGAACACAAAGACCGAATAACACACATTTACTGTACTATGGGCCTACATGCATACTGTATTTGTCTGACTCTGACATTATCTTTCATTTTCTCCTTTGCACACACACACACACACACACACATAGCAAACACACATTTCTGCCTCATACTCATGTCTTTCCAAATGAACTAAATCTAAACTGGTTAATTATGAGATTCATCGCTGTTAGCACCTGTTAGGTAATTAATGCCAATCACTGCCTTCTGGGGAAGAAAATTATCCTCCATAAAAACACGGTTTAGCTAGCATCACTCTCTGTCTCTCCCTCTCCTCTCCTGTTTCCTTCCTCCTTTCTCTCTCTCTCCTGCTTATTACCTTCATCAACCTGTGTGCCCTATGCCTGCTGTTAGCAAATCATCCCAGAAAATAAATAAGCACTGCTATAAACAAATGTTGCGGCGATGATCACGCTTGTGGATGAGACAGTCGTGGAATTCCATCGACCACAGATGGGCAGACAGTGTAGGAGTGTGGTTGGGCGATGGAGAAACCTGAGATGTCAGTTGGCAAACGCAATCAGAAAACAGTAAATAATTTAGGACTCAGCTAATGCTTGGATGTAATGATGGTTCTGGCCAGAGTGTGCGGTTGGCAAAGCAAGCTTATGCTGCAGTTTCATGACTGTATTTTGATATTCAAACCAATAATTTTCCATAAAATTTTAAGACTCGTGTTGCAAATTTAATCAGAAGTTCAACCATTTGATATTAAAACCTTCACTCCAGGGTTGCCGGCTGCAGCTGTAGGATAGAAGCGAGCGAAGGATCCTTCAGCATGTGTTTGATTTTCTTCTCAGAATTGATATTGATATATGTCTGGCAGTTTGCACTGTACTATGAATGTAATGACGAAAAGCCTTTCTCCAAACACTGGCTCGTGTTTGAAGGCTTCATACTGTGGTAAATAGATAGGCTATTAAAGGTGTTGCTTATTTTAACATCAATAAACCATTAACTCTAACAAGACAAAAACTAACAGATGATCACTTAGAAGATTGGCAGCCTCTGTGCAGAAGACGATAAAGATGAAGCATTGTACTCTTCATATATTAGTCCTAGTATTATAAGTATCATAAGGAAAAATGTAATATGAGGCTGTTATTTCATTCCAACATAACCCTGCTTGGCTGCTTAGCTTATATAGTTGTTTGAATTTTCATACAGCATGTTTTCACTTTTAATGTGACAAGAGAAAAGGCTGGTTTGGCAAATGGAGCTGCTGGAGTGTAAGTGTTGCTCTATGCTTGATCACAGATAGTTTGTACGATGTGTTGTATAAGCTAGTAGCATATCAACTGAACGTTGGATTGTAAGTTTAGGAATGTTCCAAAAAACTGCACGACACAGTCCCTCCCCCGCAATCCAGCATTGGAAAGGTGTGGCAGAGTGGGGTTTCTGCAGCTGTTCAACTATCTGACACGGAGTTGTGAAACATTAGTATACCGGTGCCTTAAAGTCCATCTCCAAAAGTGTGTTTTTCTTCTTGCCTCCTTCAGTTAGATTTATCATTTCACATCACTGTGCAGAATGATGTACAGACTTTTTTACCTTTAATCTGACTTTAAGGTATGCACATAAGAGCATTATTTGTGACATCACAGCTAGTCTGGAGGCATTCGTGGTCCAGTATGCAACTTACGTACACAAGTATAATATGGAAACTTAAAGCTGAAGTCCACATACACTCAAAATAGACTTTACAGTGAAGTTGGAGACATCTTGTGTCCAACAGTTAACTTTTTGAAATAAAAAATATTAGTGTGTTCACAGTTTCTGGATTTTTTTCAATGACAGAAAAAGGAGACCTTGTTAAAAAGAAGTGTATTTAATGAGGTCATTGACCTCTTTTTGTTGTAAAAGCATGTTAGTTACAAATTATTATTCAAAGCAGAGAATGTTTGTGTGTTAAAACAGGTCTGGAGGGGAAACTCCCCAAATCCAATTAAGTGCAGGACAGAGCAGAGCGTTGCAAACTTAACCTGTAACCCCACAAACCTCGTCGGATGATAATATGCAACATTAGGAGCAGACAGGCAGTTCAGATACTACTGTAGGTTGTTAGCTCGTTAGCTGGATATGCTAGTCTTGTGTTTGTGCATTTGGATTGCTCTTATTTTAGCCCCACATCTAGTTATGTTTGCTTAAGTATGAGTGGGCAATCATTGTTTAGACAGCTTTGTTATAATTGTTGTTTTGTTGTTGTTGTTTTTAAAATGCTGAATGCTATTCAAGCCAAAACTTTGAATTCCTGACATAAATCAGACAAGGCTGCACAGAGATTTGATCTTAACTGAACTTTTCACCAACAAATCACAGAGAGATAAGTGGCTTGTTTTCATATTAACAAAAGAACTCTGAAAGGTGTGAGATGCATTATAATTTAGCGAGGCACCAGGAGATAGATAGTGTGGGTCAGGGGGAGGCAGTCATACATAAATCTAATCTGTTGCGCGGGCAGTGCTGCGTGGAATGAATTATGCATCATTTATAGCTTTTAACTGTTGATCTCAGGGTGACGCAGAGCCCGATGGAACAATGTACACAATCAGAAAGGGATGAGAAACAGAGAAGGAAGTATGGGATGGGCGGAAAAGAAGTGGCTGACGGTGGGGATGTATTGAGGGTGAAGATTAAAATCAATACAAACATGCAGCTGAAGTAAATGACTCAGGTACAGCAAGATGAAATTCAATATGATGCTGAAATAACATGAGGAGCAGACAGGCAGCGGCGCTAAGCTCTAAGTGAAATGTTTGCACTGACGCTCATGCATGCAAAATGTAGACCTACCACACACACACATACACACACACAAACACACCCTCACATACAGAATTTAGTGGGCAGAAAACAGAGTTGTAGGTGGAAAATTTGGACTTCAGTCATACTCCACTCACACAAATGTCAGCATTTGTGTGAGTGGACAGACTTGCAGACTTGGAATTTGATGAAAGAGTTCACTTGAATCAAGTTTTTTTTGACCTGATAACACTGTAAAACAATAAAAAAATGAATAAGGCAGCAGGAAAATCTTGCATAGCCACACACCTTGAATATTTCATTATGCAGTGAAAAGACTCAGGTCTCAGCTACAGTATGCATTCATTTATTAAAACAGCCTTATTTGTATTTATTTTTTAGCCTTATTTTGGTCAAGAAAAAAAATGTATTCAAACAAGTCATTGCTGAAGCCAACAAAAGACTGTGTCACAGTAGGAAAAGCACATGTTTAATAAAGGCTTCAGTTTCAGGGTCTTGGTATTGTGCATTGACTCAGTGTCACACTGTCATGGCTGGGGCACTTGAATATAGCATTCATTAATGTTATTAGTGATACCTAAGCACCAATGCAACTATTTTATTTCCTACAACATGTATGACAAGTCAAAGTATTTGTGAAAAAGCCCCCTTTCACTAGGGTGGGTGGGTGGGGGGCTGGGGAGGGGGTACAATTGTAAGAATTTTATCATTCCCTTTTTGTTTTCTTTTGCAAACAAATATGCCACATTACCACATGCTGAGATCTCAATGAATACAATGTTATTTTTACTAATAGGAATCACGGTGTGAAAATTTGTGAAAATAAGACACAAGTTGTAATAAACTGAAATTATCCTTTGAAAACAAGCTGGCAGAAACCCTAATTGGACATGTAGGAGCATTTTTCTTACCCAATACCAGCACGTATGCGCTAGAACTGCAACTAGTGATTATTTTTATCTTTAATTAACTATTATTATTATTATTATGGTCTTGATCAATCTATTAGCTGTTTAGACTATAAAATGTCCGAAAACATGTCACTTATTCCATCAGCCAAAGATGATGTCCTCAAATGTCTTGTTTTTTGTCCACAATCCAAAGATATTCAGTTAGAAGTCAGAGAATACTAAAGAAACAAGAAAAAATCACATTTGAGAAGCTGCGTCAGAGGCAATTCATTTAATAGTTGACAACTAATCGATTGATCTAACTAATATAATATACGCATCCATGCTGCACTCACATTCATACACACATTATACACACTACAAACCCCATTTCCTCTGCTTCTACCTTCCCACTGCTCTCATCCTGATATCTGTCTAGCGGCAGAAAGCAGAAATCAATGGCTCTCATCTTCTACCCGTAAACTAGCCAAGACTGATGCAACTGCCACATTTACATCAATACTGTTTGTTCACACTTGACATGAAACAAACTCGCCGATGCTACAGAGAAAGGGGGGACTTTGTACACAGAGGAGCCTTTGACTAATTCAACACTAAATGAATGTTAAAGCACTGGAGCCACATTAACACAACAGTGGAATGCTGGCATTGCGCTAGAAAGCGAAACGCAACAGGGAACTTTCTCTGAATCCTATCTGCTCTGTGTGTCTCCCCACTTTCATATCGGGAGAGGTCTGAGAGATCGATGGTCTCGGCATAGATTTTCTCACTCCATCTTTCCTCCAACTTACCCACCCTCTGCCCGCTCCATTCCTCTTTTTCTCTCCCCCACCTCAATCTTTATTTTTTCATCTCTTGTCCTCCACTTGCCCTCTCAGTCTCATTTTTGTTGCCCGACCTTATTGCTCTCTCTCTCTCTCTCTCTCTCTCTCTCTCTCTCTCTCTCTCTCTCTCTCTCTCTCTCTCTCTCTCTCTCTCTCTCTCTCTCTCTCTCACTGTCTCTATCTTTCAGACTTGGCATGTATGAGTTCTCCCCCGTCAGGCCCTGTATAGCAGAATAGTAATGGTGGGAAGGGGATGGGGGGGTAAGAGTGTGGGGCGGGGGGTACTTTCAGTTCCCCTCTGCTTCCATTTCTCAAGATTCCAGAGGAGGGGTGGGGGGGGACTGATTCAATCGGAGCCTCCTGGTGAGGTTGACAGTGACATCTGAAGGTACCTCTCCCTCTGGTTGCCTGTCTCTTACGCTTCCCCAGAATTCCTATTTCTTCACTCGCTGCAGCACTTGATGCAATTGCCGTCTCTGTGTAGTGAAAGAACTCTTTCTGTATGATTGGAGATGGTTATCATACGTGCAAAGGCGTACAGAGTTGTATGATTATAGGCTGCAGGGAAGACACTCAAGGGAGGGATTAAATCTGCATGCAGGGGTTCTACACAGCATAAAAGAGCTAAATGAAAGTTGAATTTGTACACACTAGAACTGCAACTAGCGATTAGGCACAGTTCTGTATATTACACATTACTGGGCAGCAACCTAAATTAATGCACTCTGTGATTTTCCAATAAGGTAAAGCCCGTTGGGATCGAGAAGCTCATTAAGTTGTTTTGTGCGCAGACACAGTGCCACGCTGCTACCTGTGATCTGATGAGAAGATATTGAAATGGTGCATCAGCATATATGCATGAGATTAAACACGGAAGGGCGGGAAAACAATCTGAATTTTCATATTAAGTCAACAGGTTCACCAGAGCCCATAGAATAAAACCGCTCTGTGGCTGTGAAATTGTTAATGTGCATAAATCTTAGCTCGGTATTCATCTTGAAAAGACTGATCGTATAAAGCCTGTACTGACAACCAAAAGCTCCCATTTTCAACAGTGATGTACAGACATTGGAGCTTCCCGGCACACCTGTAGTCTATTATTCACGGTGCTGCAAATATTAAGGATTCATTATCTTGCTCAAGTGCACCTCAACAGAAATTATGAATTAGGGGAAAGAATTTACACATTCACCTTTTCCTCCCAGACTGTTGAAACAACTTTTAGTCACGCAAACAGATTAAGTATCTCAGGATGGGTTGCTATGAATTATGAGAATACTAAAAGCTTTCATGTCCCCTCAGGTTGATTCATACTAACTTTTCATCTAACATCATCAACGTCAAAACTAATGACAGTCACATCAGCCTCGACTGTATTTTGTCTGTTTCCCGGGTTAACATCATGCTTGTCTTATTATGATTCAAATGATTTTGGGTCACATCCAGGCTACTTTACTACTTCAAGTCCCGAGCTCGACATGTCTTTCATGTATGGAAACGCTGTTGGGATTACTGTGCTAGCATCAAACAGAATCCTTGTCATGGGAAGTGATATAGCTATAGGCAACGGGACATACTGAGCATACAGATAGACAGCAGACAGGTGGACTATGTAGCAGGAGTGGTTTGAAGGGTTTCTTTGGATGCTTTGATACTTATTAATGTTGTGAAATGGCCAGTATTGTAATCTAGTGCAACTGTTGTGAACTTTTCAGAGCCATACTCAAAACATATTTTTTCGGTGAACCATTCTTCTAGATTTATTCATTTATTCATTCAAGCTTTGAAGACAAGGATGGTTGAAAGTCTCCCTGATGATGTTCGCTGTGTTGTCCTTGACTCTCTTCCTTGACATGGGGGTGGTTCTGGCTCTGTGATGCTTTCACTAACAGTGTAAGGTTATATACGGACAAAATAAATAAAGACAATATCTGACCTTTCTTGAGAGAAAAGCTCCCGAGAGACAAAAACTGTTTGATCCCTGCTCTAAATCCCCCAAAGAAGAAGATCAGCAGAACACACAGTCCCAGCACAAAATACATGCAATGCAACACTCTGAACTTGTATCCATGCCTTCTTCTATTGCATACATATAGGACAGTATACTGTAAATATCTATTGACAGAGACACGCTAATGCTTCTCTCTAGGGAAAAAAACTGCCATAAGAAACAATAAAGAGAAAAGGCAACAGTGGTCAGAATCCGAGGAGAGCTGAAAGCAGGCTGATTTCTGCAATCAGAAGGGTGGAAAACAAAACTCCTCGGTTTTTGTGAGGCGTTCCAGGCTGGTAATTCGCAGGCAAGCAGACAGGCACAAGATCTGTCGAGCGAGAGCCCAGCATTGTGACGCATTTCACCCAGCCACATGTCCCCTCTCCATGGGCCAGCGCCCAGCAGGACGGTGGTGGGGGGTGTTGTGGGAGCAGGGGAGGGGGTTGCTGTAAGCTTGTCCACGAGCTTGTGCGCCTCAATGTTTGTGTGTGTCCATATGTATGTATGAGGGTGGGAGGATGAGCGGCGGGAAGGCTGCCAGTGTGTCCCTGCCTCCTCGGGGCAGGGTGGTGAATGAGCCAGGCCATACTGAGGCCCGCAGGCGAATGAAAGAGAGAGAGAGGTGGGGTTCGCTCTCCGAAGCCACCCTGAGTCTTGGTGATGGGTGTAGAACATGGGGATGAGGATAAGGCTGAGGTGGAAAGGGGAAGGGGTTCACAAATTTGCTCCCAGCATGAGCTTTCCCTGCCTGTGACTTAACATCGCTGGTGGCATCAGTCAGCTAGCCAAGCAAATCTGCTGCCTGCCCCGGGGCCGTGTGAAACACGGGCCTGGGACTGAATAAATGTGTGTATGTGGAGTTTGTACACGTGTGGATGCCTGCATGTGTGTGCACGAGGAAGAGAGGAAGGAGAAAAGAGCTTTCAGAACCTTAGGGACATGGGAAGTGATCTGTTGCTTTGGCCGGTTCATCCAAAACAGACTGTTCTCTTTCAAAGCCAAGACTTTCAGAACACACACACACAGGGAAGAGGCTGGCCAACACACAGCTAAGCTCCTATAATACTGCAAGTGTGATATAATGTACTCCATTAGAGGAGAGCTTCCACTGTGAATACTATTAGAACATCGCTGGAACACTCTTGGGGAGTGTCAGAAATATATACAGTACACTATTATTGTTGGCAATACAGAAGATTAGAGCTCCATTTTCCCATTAGAAACAGTATAAAAGGGAAACGGTAACAATAGCTGCAGATTACAGAGGATTTCACACACAGCTACATGTTAGGGGGGGCCTAAATAGACTTATAATGCCACTGTGAGATTCAGCTTGCTTCACTGTATGTCTGACAGACAGTAGTGAGAGTGTTATTGTTAAAAGGAAACATTGATATTTCCTCAATGGCTCAGGGCTGCAGTGAGAAATATAAGGATGCATGCATTCAGCCAAGTGCCTAGCACACAAAACTCTAGCACACAAAGAATTCCCCCAAAAAAACCCTTGTCTTGAAACTTTGTTGATAATGACAGTTTTCCTGCTAATTCACGAGACAGAAAATAATCCAAATATTTGCGCAAAAGGCTTGTCTCATTAATTTGAATAGTCGTTTAAGAGGAATCAGTGTAGCAGTTAATTAGAAACCAGTGTTGATAACCACCTGTTCAAACATACAGATGGGAAGTCTGTCTGCTTATCCCATGACTGCCTGGGAGTGCCGTATCATTATAGATAGTCGAATGTAAACGAGAGTGAAAATAGATGAAGATAGATGGAGGTAATATTGCTCACCGCGCTCGTGATTTGAGTGAAGTGCACCACAGGTTACGTGGCTGACATATAGCACGCACGCGAGGAGTGTTGTCAGCGAACGCAGACGTGGACACGTGCACGCATGCATTCAAACACGCACGCACGCACACGCAGACACAGATGTAATTACCTGTCAAATGCAAGATGTGTCTTTCTGGGAGTAAATTAACTGATTAATATTCGTAAGGGGGGTGGTAAGGAATTGGGGGGAGGGCTGTGTGTATGGCTGATTAGAAGCTAAGATATTCACTGTCCCTATTGCTTCTTTTATTACAACCCTACAATGACAAGATGGAAAATTAAACACTGAAGACAGAAAAGGATGTGAGGCATACATTAGACCACTCTCTCTGCTCATCCAAATATTGTCTGATATCTTTAATTCTGCAGAATTAGCACTTGTTCCAGTTTAGCTTTCAAAGAGAAGTTGATGCTCAGTAACAGCAGCGTGATGCAGATGCTTTTTTAGAATGATGTAGTGCTTACAATGTAGGAATATTAAGGGAAAACTCCACTCTTTTCTCATGTTTTCTTATTTCTTTTTTCTCATCCTCTAAGATCTTTTCGCCTTTCCTCTCCTTCCAGCCCTCAGCCCCAGTCTCCCTCCCTCCCCAGGCCGTGCTGACACCTCCCTGGCCGGCCTCCCTCTGTGCCTAAACTGAGGGGATGTCTGCCATCGGTCGATGCTTGCTGGCTGTGCGGCCCCAGAGCCCTAATAAACAGGAGTCTAATGGTGTCCCTGGGCTGCTGAGGGGCCTCACATTAAGATAATTAGGCAGTGAGAGGGTGCAGGAATGAGACCCAGGAGAGGAAAAGGGGGAGACCGTGATGCACTTTCTGAGAATCTCGGCTTGTGACTTACTGTCTCTTTGCCTTGTTGCTGATTTGTCGCCTGATTTACTCCTTTCTGCTTGTGCTAAAAACAACACTTGTGTGGCTCTGAGATGTCTGAAAATGTGTCTTGCTGTGAAAACCATAGGAGATGGACCTAGTGTGTGCACATCCAGGCAAGAAAAGAAAAGAAATCACTGCAGAGCACAACGGAGAAAGGTCTGCACACTGTTTGGCTCCAAATAAATAATTTAACTCTTTTTTCAAGGCAACCTGCCCATCTACATGATCTATCTCAGGCAAGTGTGAAAGAGAAAAAAATATGTTGTAGAGACAGTGATCAACTCAAATCTCTATCACCTGCTGGTCAGCAAGCAGCAGGGAAAAACACCACAAAAGGTGACCACAGTACTCCAGAAAAAAGAAACACCTTCTCTTATAATGGGAAAAGGGTATATATTTATATTCAAGAAAGTACCAAATCTATACAATGTATTGGTAAAATCTGATTCATCGTTTACAGTTTAATATACATAGTCATCAGCCTTAATCAATCACATGAAGGTTTCAAATCAAAACACATATTGAGATGTGTTGGTGTGTGTGCCAAGTGTATAAATTTAAAAAGCCTCTCTTCTAATTAGAACGTTATCAATGTCACCCCCTCGTCTAGGTGCGGAAACATGTTCCATACCCATGTATCTCAAAGTGGACAGATTGTGTTATAATGCATTGAAATGGATCCCAACTGGTGTTTTCGATCTTTTATCGTCTTCTGCTGCTTCTGTGCAAGCAATAAACAGCACTGAGCCTTAGGCAAGACTACAAGGGCATTTGAGAATTATAAAAAACATTTTTGGTTTGCATGTAATGACAGCTTTTACTTTGAGCTGTTTTCCAGAATTGGGGTGACTGAAAAAATTACAATTTTGCGAATGTTAGGGGGGCATTTATAAACATGAGGAGCAGGTCCTCTTCCATGGAGCCCGCCATGCTGCACCGCCATGTTTCAACAGTTGCCCAGAACTGACAAACCAAACACTGTTTCTAAAAAGGGCCTTTCACGTTTTTAAAGAGTTTCGTGGCTTCTATAAGTTCTGCTACATGCTTGGGAGGGGGAGGAGGAGGGGAGGTGTATTGCCACTAAATCTTACACACTGCTCCTTTAAAGGACAGCCTCCTGCTCTGAACCTCTCAGAACAGAACTTTGTAGACTGTAAATTTGATCCTTTTCAATTGACTAATATAGGCAGACTCCTTTTTATAGAGGAGTAGGTTGGAAGCTTTTTAAGTTCATCACAATCTTTAACAATCAGATGATTGAGAAAATTTATCTTAGAACAGCCATAGCTCAATGAAAAGTAGATGGTCGTTATTTTCGTTAAGAAATTGTGGTGCTGTAGTACTTCCCATAACTGTCACTTTGATCTGCAGACAAAAGTCAACCTTGTACATGAAAAATGTTTTGGCAGTGCAAAGTGTGGTTAAATCTGTTATACAGTCAACACTAGGTCTGCAGATTCCCATAGAAAAAAGTCAATGACATCAATCAGTGCCTCCATCATGTAGTACTGTATGTTAGTATGAAGTGATTCAACATCAAAGGTAGCCGATATTATATTTTTAACCAGTAGTTCAACATGTTTTAAGATCTTGATCATATCTGTAGAGTCTTTGACAAATGAAGGGAGAGATGCAACATGTAGCTTCAGGGGGGGGAATCTATAAATGTTGAAAGTTTTCAGTAAGCGAACCAATGTCTGCAATAATAGTTCTTTCTCTAGGTTTTTAATGGTCTTTAGACATTTTAGGAAGTATACAAACTTTCATGAAATCCAATTCTTTTTAGTGATATCCTATCTTCAAGAAAACATGAATTTACCTCTTGGATGTATTGGTAGGATCATATTTGAGTTTTTCATAAAAGATAGGACTATCCAGTTGTCGATTGACTTCTTTATGATAATCACAAAAGTCCATTACTACTATAGCTCCACCGTTATCTGGTGGTTCAACCACAATGTTTCTGTCATGTTTCAACTCACATAGAGCCTCCCTTTGAGGTTTAGGTAGGTTATTTTGTATCTTATTCAAGTTTTTTATGAAAGACTTTCAAAATATGTCTCTCTACCAAACGGCAATACAATTGAGGCATTTCTATTTCTAGGAGGTAAAAAAGTGGATTTTGGGTGAGGGCTTTTCGGCTCCCACCTCGTTTTGGATGGCCACTCCTCTGCATGTAAACCTCCTCTACATCTCTTAAACTTTTCTTTTTCAAGGCTTTTATTTAAAGTTAAGTTTTTCTTCGTGTTGTTCACTTTTAGAGAATAAATCCTTTAGTATGTCTTTGGTTGTATAGGCCTTATCCAGCTTCTCATGGGACTCATATATTTGACTGGGAACATCTGTCAGTTGATCATCTCTTGGATGATCAAAACCATCAGATCAAATGAACATTTGTTTGTAATTTTACATGATATGTCACAAAACTTGGGATGACTCAGTCTGACTGGTGGTGCTTTTATAGATTCTCAATCCCGGGGGGAATTCTCTTATGTCGCAGATAATCACTCAAATTGACTGCATGCATGAACAAACATGTCTCTCTGTTGTAGGCTACAGATCTTTCTGAAGTTTTTTGGAGTCTTCTTTGGCAGTCAGAGATGTAGACATATCCTCAAAGGGAGATCCTTTGAGGATGATTTTCTCACAGGCTTCCTAGGTGAATTCAAAAGTGTTACTGGTTGCCATCTTGTAGTTCATATAATGAAAAAACTTGTATGGCGTCTTCAGAGAGGAATGCAGAACAAAAGCAAGCAAAGCTTTAGAGAAGAGACCGAGTGTGTGCACATCCAGGCGAAAAAATTCAGGTGCAGGATGAAAAATATTTCACTTCAGGTACACTACTATTAAAAGCAACCAAATGGGTGTTATTATGAGGACACAGATGTTGATATCTGACAGCTCCAAATGAAGGTTAATTGTGCCAGAGTGCTTTTATGTGCAGCTAAAATTATGTGGATTGAGACCTAATTAGCTTTGTCACTCACCTGCTGCCAAAACCCCTTACCTGGCGAGATAACAGAATGTATTCTTCATAAGCCAATGACAAAATCATTAATAAATGCAAATGGCAACCGCCACAAATGGATGCTAAATCCAAATGTGCCCTAAGATGCAGTTTCTTTAATGGCTATTTGGCAAGACATTAAAGTCTCAACAGCAAATGTAATGGCTTGTAATGTATTCGATGGCAATTTGGAAAGTTGCAGTCTATTAAGAAAATATGATATTTGTTGATCCATTGCCTGCTTACTTCATCTGAAGTCACTTTGGTGCATAAACTTCAATTTTATGGATGCAAACAACCGTCACGATGGTAACAAAGTGGTAAAAGCACTTTAAAATGCAGACTTCAAAATGTCCCCCTTAGACACCTAAAGATGACGCCACAGACATTACATGTGTTTTTAAGATATAGTTCAACATTTTGTGTAATGCTATATGTGTATTTACTTTTTTACATAGACAAACAAAGACGGTTAACACAGAGGGAAAACAGCTAGCCAGGCTCTGTCCAAACATAAACCAAGCTACCAGCACCTCTACATTAACATGTTATATCTTGTTTTTTGATCCATATAAAAAGTAATCACAGGTTGGGTTATATGTCCTGCCAAGCAAATAGTCCAGCACACATATTTTCACCTCGGTTTCTGTACAGATCAAACAAATGACATATAACTTGTGGTTTGGTGACCTTTTGTTGCTTTTAGTCTGTTTTTTTCTTTTTAACCTTTGGACAGAGACGGGCTGGCTGTTTCCTCCTACTTCCAGTCTCTATGCTAACCCTGTGCTGCTGAAGTCAATCTTCCATCTAACTCACTGCAAGAAAGTGAGTAAGCCTATTTTGTCAAAATGTCTATTCCTAAGTGTCCTTTTGTGGGTGTGACAAACCTTCTTTTCTCATAAATAGGGGGTTGTGAACAAAACATAAGTGAAGCAAATTTAGGAAAAGGAACAAAAACATTTTCCTTAGTGGTTCGGATCAAAGAAAACTAGCTGTAGATGTAGATGGTGGAAGCTTTACTGCCTCTCTAACGGACTGTGAGCCTGAAAGACAAACTCGGGAGGGGGACAGAACCTCGACTTCACCTGCTATTCTTGCCTGTTTGAACACGGGGACTGGAGCTGAGCTTCAAACAGGAGCCGGAGCAGGAGTGACGCCTCACAGATAACTACCTCCACTGTCATTTTCTCTTTCGCAGTCTCTCCCTTGCTTGTTTCCACGGCCTGTGCCGCGGAGTGTCAGTTCGCTAGCGGAGGCTCCTCATTCCGCTCTGACACTCTGCAATCAGATGTGACACGCTGAAGGCTCAGATGACCGCCGGGAAGACAAGGTCACACATTCGCCTACTTTTAACGAAGGATGTGCGGGGTTTCCTTTTTGACAGGCCCGCGCTGTGCATAAACACACCCTTACTCACTGCACACACACACACAAGACAGAGCGGGAGTATTTTGCAGACAGGGCCTTTTCTCGTGCCTGTGCAATCTCAGAAGCAATTACCTATTAAAATTTCATCCTTCCCATCTCAGAATGTTTAGGAAAAGATTATAACTGCTGGGGAGGTAATTAAGTCTGCAAATGGTGAATTGAGTTGTGCATAAAGTGTGCTGTGCATGTGTGCGAGTATGTGCTTGTAGCAGTGGGTTTTCTTTCCCTGTGTCTTAATAAAAATGAATAGCGCTGCCCACCTAAAGCTCAGCGTGATACCTAAAATGACAATTACAGGACTCATAAGTACAATATTAGTCTGGAGGACGTGTTCCATGTAGTAATTCACCAGGATAACAGCTATTTCCTAATTAAATTTCACCGCTAACTTCTTCATTCGATTACACACTAAGTGTAGCAACAATGAGATCAGCTGCTGCTTTGTCAATTCGATTTGAGAAACTCTCAACACTTCCAGTTCCTGGCGCCAAAAAACTACGGTGAAAGTCACCCTGAATTATACGCCGGCGGCTCAAGACGTCTTCAGACTTTTCCATGGCGATCCAAATAAGAGTGTTAGCTTTAGTAACATATAACACACGACAAACACAAAGCCCTGTCCTTCAAAGCTACACTCGCATTGTACTTTTTCCCCCTTCTCCTTCCTCGTTTCTCACTTTCCCGTTCCCTCCCTTCTTTGTCTCATCGGCTCTTTGATGCTGAGAGCGGCGAGAGATTTTCAGCCTTTTAAGGATTCAAACAAAGTCTCTGGGTTTTGAGATGACATGAAAGTCTGCCAGCTGAGCCGGTCCAACTGGGGATTTGGTGGGCCGGCTAGTTCTGGTTCACAAAACCAAAAAAATAAAAAAAGGTGCCTATTTTTAATATGCAAGGCCCCTGCTCGATATGCACAGGGGCCCCAAAATATATCACAAATGCAGACCTCTGGCTTTTGTATTACAAATTGACACTGTGCATCTCTCACTTGTGTGGTCCATGTGATAACAGGTACACATGATCAAGTGGCAGTAAAGCACATACTGGGAATACCTGCTTGCCTGCTGCTTTATACCTCTGTTGACAAAGACATTGATTAAAGAGCTTGCAGCTGTGACCCATATAAATGATAAACAAGCAGTGGTCATCTGTGATTTCGTCAGACAAATTGCATTCTTTGACTGACAGTCACGCGAGGCCCAGAGGAATTTTCCCCTTCTTATACAAGCAGCAGAGACCTGCCAGACCAGATTCATTGACGCCAGTAATAGGGCAATCTAGCCATAAGCTATAATCAATATGTGGTTTGCACTAAAAATAGATTTTCCAGCGCAATCCTGCACTAAATCTGAACAAACTCCCTTTGTGTGCGCCTGGTTCTGCACATGTACAGTGGCACTTTTAACCCCTAGCACTTATCTTTACATTGCAATTACCACTGCTCAATTTTCTTCCCTCCTTCCTTCCCTCGTCTGTCCTTTGCATTCATGGCGACGCGCTTAATGAAAAATCATCTTGCCTTTTCCAGTCTATTTATCTTCCGTTAATCACTTAAAACAAGAATAACATGTCCATATCCAGCAAATCCATATCTAATTCCTCTCCTCTCCTCTCCACTCCATCCGCCCCTTCCCTGTGATAAATCGCCTCCCTCGCGAGTGCAGGGACCACTGAACCAATCAGGTGTCTGTCTAGGAGGATCCTGCCCGATCACAGAGGTTAATAACATTCCACATGATTACCCACAAGCCCGAGGATTAGAGGGGTTCAGGGGAGCGGGTTCCACCTTGCAAATAATAATCGCTATTTCACAGCAGTGTCCACCTGGTCAATCAGGTGATAGGCCACTCCACTATCTCATCTCTCCCGCAGTGAGGAGAGAAAAATAAAGACTTGTGTGCAGCCTCTGATAACCAAACCATTTTTTAATCAATGCAACCTTTCTTTCTCCCCCTTTTTTCCACGAGATGCACTCTTGTCAGGATGTGGATGGTGTACGTGGGCGTAGTGCTTCACGCTGAGTAGGGTTATGTCACCTTGTCGTTAGACAAGGGAAGCTATTGTAGGATTTACCAATACATGTTTATCTCATTCTCACCAATAGTTATTCAGCTTCCCCCTCTCTACTTCCTTACATGTACACTTCCTGGCTTTGGAAGCACTTACCAGCCCTCCAAAAAGCTCACAATTGATTGCCAGCTCACTGTTGATGATTTAAAACTCAACTCTGAAAATAAAATGTAAGCTGCATGGAAAAATCTGGGAATTTGGGAATGCTGGTACAACAGCAAAATCAAGAAATACTGCACAATAAGAACTCTAATCATGTGTTTACCAAGAATAAAACTTTCTTTTCTTTGTCCATGAGAATGTAAGCCGCCAAATCGGACAGTATCCTTGATGCTACTTTATTTGCATCAGACAGTTGTGAAATAATCTTATCCAACTGGCAAATTCTCTCTTTTAATAAAACTAGGGCTTTAACACTGAATACCAGATGCAATTAATTTATTATTTCTTTGCTGTACACCAAACTGCTGAAATACAGTCAAAAAAAGGCAAGATGCAGTTTTTGAGTGTGGGGAGGATTTCAGCTGCAGTCAGATGGAAGTGTAAAGGGTGATGTTCATGTATTGCTTGTTAGTAATAATAAACAAGCGATGGACAAATCTGGAAGAAGATGAGTGTGAGTTTCTCTTCTTTTTGAGGGGATGGCACAACTTGGAGCGAATTTGAATGCTGTGTACTGACTTGTGTTTCCATGTGTGTGTGATGCGTTGATGCACTGTACGCACTGGTCTGTACACATATTTGAGTGTGCGTGTGTGCGTGTGTGTGTGTTTGTGTGCATTCATCTGTTTGATCTTCGGTGTTAAAAACACAAAGAAGCTCGGTGCTGTAGCAGCCCACGGGACGCAACAGAAATAGATGGCATTCATACACTCTGTATTCTAACCCACCACCACCAGCACCACCAACCTTTCAAACTCTCAACCCTCCCCAATCCCCCCTGCACACACACACACACACACACACACACACACACACACACACACACACACACACACACACACACACACACACACACACACACACACACACAGAATCACACTACCATCACCACCACCACCACTTCCTCACAGACTCCCACTCTCCTCTTTCTCTCTCTCTCATTATATCATGTGGGCACGAACCAAAAAAAACGTTGGTATTGAAAAGCTGAGAAAAAAAGACAGGCATATATTCTCTTTCGAGCCTGTTATGAAATGGATGGATATCTGGCCGGTGCAAGATAAAACAAAAACCTAAATGCTGTCATTTGAAACAAAATAGGAACAAGCCTGCGGTGATGTACGAGCTCTCTCTCTGTTCCTATACTGTATCTTTCAGCTTTGAGCTTTTCTCATGTTTTCTCCGCAGCAGCAACCAGACACAGTTTGCTTTTAAAACAGCTGAGTCCAGCTGAGATGATCCCAAACTCTCACATCCTTACGTCACTCCAAAATGACTTCATGGAGGGACACCGACACCAACCTTGGACACACTCGAGTCGCTTTAGATAAGCAGTTTTTTTCTGCTGACGCGCGCCCCACCCACACCTCCACATGCTGCTCGAAGTTATACGCACAGTTCACAACAGTCAGTAACGAGCTGTCCAAACATAAAAAAATAAAAAAAACAACTCACGGAGGTTTGTGGCCCTGGAAACATAGTGCTGGGAATGCATCCCAAGGGCCTCCTCCCCCCGATACTGCTCACCTGGACACCCGCCCTGCAGCACATTGGCGACGGCCCTGTGAGGCAGACAGAGAGAGACAGAGAGACAGAGAGGCGGTGATGGATGAGGGGTGCAGACATGAGGAACTGTGCATAACATGCTTAATTCAATTATTCAGTTGGGCTGCACTGCTGCATATCTCTTTATGAAAACTGTGAGGGGCAGTTAAGTGAGGAAATATGTGATTCCCAGATGAATGGAAAAGATATGTGCTGTTTTTTGTTTTGTTTTTAAAAAATGCTGCGATTATTGTATTTGCTTTCATTGTCAATAAGGTTGTGAATGTGTTATAAAAAGAAGCATTTTCAGTTATCTCAAGTCAGACAGATAACTACACAATGGAGCGCAATGCCGCCTTTACTCTAGTGAAAGAATCCCTCCCCGCCTGAGGATATGAGAGTAGCTCACGTAATGTTATGCCATATCACAATGGAGACTGGAGTGGAGAGAGCATGCAGTAGGCCTATATCTGCTCCTCCTCATAGACTCTCCATACAGACATAAGTTGGTCTCGTTGCTCAGGATCCAACATGGATTTGACGTTTAAAGCAACTTGCAGGTTAATAATGTTACGTTATTCAAAGTGTCATTTAATTCTCATGATATACTTCTGATGTGCACAGGAGCAGGTGGACAAAAGAATTGCACGTTGCGCGCTCCAGATCACTGCGCGCGTAGGCTACTACTGCAAGTATTTTTTGTAAACAAGCGCACAGAGAGAAGCAGGCAGAGAGGGAGAGAGCAGGAGGAAGGGAGGGACGTGGGAAGAGGGAAAAAAGAGAGAACGAGAGAGAGTAAGAAGTACCTGGACATGTTCTCTCTCTGCGGCCGGTGCGCCTTTTCCAGACCCAATTTGGTGAAAATTCCCACAAGAGCCATGATGGCCACTACTCCACATATGATGTAAACAATTAAGTTCGTCTTGTCTTTGGTGCTGTCGTGCATCTTGTTGATTTTCTTGTAGGGAGTCTGTCCGGTCTTCATCCATACCGGAGTGTCATAATTTTTGCAGGTGCTCTGATCCAAACGCGAGTGCTTATAGGAGCAGCAGAATCGGAAGCCACAGGTGCCGCAGCAGTACAGATAATTGCCCGTCTTGCAGATGAACGGCGGGTCCCACTGGCCCATCACGTCGTAGTAGCCCCGGCATCTGTCCTCCGTGTGAGGGGTCTCCTCGGACACGCTCTCCTCCTCCCTGGAGCCGTTGGAGGTGGCGATCATTACGAATCCTCCGAGCAGTCCGGGCTCCCCGTCAGCCTTGCACACAAGAGCCATAACTTTGAGTAACAAGAAGCCGAGGAGAAAGTATTTCCCTCTCATTGTGCTTTCTCCTCCGTTCAACTTCACGCGGAAACAAAAAGACTTGGAGAGAGGGGGAAAGGCGCACGGTCATGATATGGTGAAAAGTCCAGAAACATACATCCAAACAGCAACGCACTGTCATCCGCGCCGATGAACATCTTTACTAACAAATCATCATCCAAAAAAGAACACGCAGAATAAAACCAATCTCTGTGAAATTAACTTGACTTAATCTAACTGCATGCTCTCCGACAAGCACTCTGCTGCGCATCTACACGTCTTCTCGGAAAGGCATTAGCTGGCTCAGATTTCGCGTTTTCGGGAGCACATCACTTCACATATCCATCGGTGCGCTCTTACGCACAGAAGTAGGCAGAGACACAAGCCACACCGAGGATGAGAGCGCAGTGAGCGAATAGAAGAGCCGAGGGTGGGAGAGCCTGGTGCACAAAAGGAGAGGAGGAGGAAAACAGGGGGAGGGAGAAAGACTGCGAAGGCTGAGGACAGTGAGAGAGAGCCTTTCAGTGAAATATTATGATAAAAGCGCCGAAATACGCTCATCACTATTCTGTTTTGCAGTTGAGGAAAGACGTGGAAGCTTCCCCTCCTTTTTTCCCACTTCACACATTTTCAGTTGGAGGTTGCCATTGTTTTAGAAATCCTGAAATCCAAAGTAGCTTAATGTGTTATAATTGGAAGTGGCTGGCACAGCCTCTAAGAATAGGGGATGTATTTTTTGAAAAAGAGCCCTTCACCAAAAATGTGTCTTTATGACACGTACTGGAATTTTTGGAAAATGCATATTCCTGTCAATGCTCATGAAGATCCAATCTCTGGTCAAAAATGAGTAACCAGAGGTACAACTAAACCACTAAATAATAAAACAAGTAATGTGTATTATTTCTTCCCAAAACAATTGATATAGTGCCTAATAAATAAATGTAAGCTGGAAAAAAATTGTCTCGTTCCCAAACGCTTTCAGATTGGGAAAATATCATTTATCATAAACATAACTAGACCTGATGTGTAAGAGAGACTTTTTATTGCATTAATATCATTTTAAATTGCAATGGTTGCTTCCTCTCCTGCTAACACTTTGTAAGTTTTATAGCCCGTGAATTTATATCTCAAAGCTTTTCTATGATTACAGCGAGTACAAACGGTTTATTGTCTTGAAAACATAACAATGTAAAACATAAGTATCCACCTTCAAATCCTACATGTAAAATTGTAGTACAAACGGTCTCTGTTGATTCATTTTGTATTTATTTTATTCGGAGACTATTTGAACTATTTTGATTCATTTAAAGAGACCAAAATCAACCATTAATCCTCATTCAAATATTAAAAGTGTTAAAGGAACCGGCCAGCTACAACCAGTGTAGATGTAGCATGTTGAATTTTTAACAAGCTCTCTCCATGGTGCTGAAAGGCTCCAGCCTCTGTCCAAGGTCCTTATTTTTCTGTGAATGCGGAGCTGTGGGCGACCACAGGACTTCCTGTAGTGTTGACGCAACCTTCAAAAGTGATGTCAATGTTTTTAGTTTATAATGATTTATTCCAGGGGAGTGTGTAGGCCTACATCCTATATGTCAGTCTTACGCCACATCCGTAAACGTAATAGGACTTTTTAAAACTTATTTCCAGACATCTCATTGGAACCGTGTCATTGGAACACCCTCCATGACCCCGGGGCTTCCCTGGACTCTAGTTTGCCAATCACTCGAGAAAATTAAGCAAGTTAATCAAATAAGACTGTCAGGATCATCAACACTATGGATCCCCACAAACGCCCCCAACCTCGCCTCCTCATACTCTCCCTTGAACAGCCTCCACCCCTCACTGGACACTTGACACCACATAGTGGGAACTGAAACTGAACTGTAAGTGCAATATCTCCATACTGCATCAGTAACAACAGTCACATGCACTACCCCCTGTTTTACATTTGCTGCTATTTTATGGCTTTTAAAGCCAAGATCTGTGCACTTGTGTTATTTAGCCTATATAATTCCTTTACTTTGTATTTCTGAAACTTTCATAACATATTTTCCAATTATGTTATTTTGTAACCTTGTATTTATAGTGTTATGTTTGTTTAAATCGTTTATTCTGCAAGTGCACTGAATCTAAGCCTATTAAAACTTGTCAACTTGTCAATACTTCATTAATATGTAGAAGGTGGCAGTTGGATGCATAAATCCACTTGTGAGTGTGTATGTTGGAGGAAAACCTACAAGTCAAAGTCAAGCTGGGAGTCGCTGCAGCGAAAGTCACAGACTGACAAACAGGCGTTGTAGTCGATCACAGAGAGTCACCAGCCAGTAGAGAGACACACATCCGGAGCGACACAACAACCCTGACAGGAGGCTGGCTGACAGACTCACAAGTGATACGTTACTTGCCTGAAATAACAGTTTGCTCAGTGGATCCTATGGCTGAGACTGAGGATATCTTTCTCAGGGCGAAACATCGGACATTCAGCGGACTGACCGAAGGTAGCCGAGAGTCGTTAGCTTCTTTAGCAGAGGTGTTATGCTGAAGTCTGTTCCCTTTCGATATGTGTGTCCTCTTACCATAAACACCAACCAGTTACTTGTATTACGACGTTAACATTAACCATAACCTCAACAGCGAGGGTGGTGATGCAGAAAATACTATTTTAACACGAGGGGGATATTAAATGAGAAGGGGTACAAACTTCGACACATCAACGGCTAGCCAACTTACATGCTAGCGCATTAGCTAACACACTCAAACTTGGCTGCCTGTCAAGACAAGTTGTTGCCGCCGGCTGCTGGTTTAAATTAAAGTCTTACAGAAGCATAAGCAGCCACTCGACAGCGTTGGTATAGCTTTGTTGTAATAACAGTGCCACCGTTGTCAGCTGTAGCCAAGCTAAACGGCTAATTTGTTAGCTTGTGTTTTCAAAATAAAACGTTTCAGTTGTGTTGGGCAGTGAATCAGTTGTTTCAAACGCATTGTATTAAACATAATAACTTAGTTAATAGTTTTTGGTAACTTTCTGTGGAATATCACAGATGATTTCACACAAAACGTCTCACTAAAAAGTCATGTTTAGATTCGCGACTTCTTCAACTGAAACGTCTTACAGACTGATTTAATTCACAACATTTCTGAGGTGGAGACAAGCTCTTTCTGGTCTTCTGTTTTGCTTCTGATTTGATTATTAGTTTTGATAAGTATCGCTCCACATTTCCCTGTCATGTCTGGCACCTGGAGAATTGTGTTGTCATATTCTCATAGTCTCGCAGTGTGATTGGATAGTGTTACTAACGTTGCTATGGACACCATAGTTTTCACTGAACTTTCTTATTGATATTTTGGTCTTGGATAACTTGTAATGATCTTGTTAAATAACTTGTGGGTCAAGCTCATGTAACTAAATTAACCGGTTGGAAGATAGTGTCTGGTTACCATAGAGCCGATTGAAACCTTTAGCCCAAGTAGAAATTGAATTTCTTTAGATCAACACTTGAAGAAGTGTAGAGAGAGCCAGCATGAATCAGCCTTTACATTCAAGATATTTTAGGATTCAAAACATAATCACAGCTTACTTATATGTGCAGTGAATTCTACCTTTCATGTATGTTTTCTACTCAGGAAACTTGCTTGTATAAGAGAGCTCAGGGGAAACAATTGAAATGTTCAGTATTTTATTACTTGCTGCAAAAGCAAGCCCCTTATGCTTTCATCTCAAATTATGATTAGTTTTGTTTTGAGCACACCATCTGCCACCTGAGAAATCTCTGCGATTTGTGTTTGAAGTTGTGCTCGCCCAGCACAGCCACACAAGGCTGTTGCCTCTTATCTCCTGTCATGGGAGCTTTGCTCCTCCAAGTCCTTGTGTTTTTTTTTATTTCTCTCTTTTGTCTGTGAAATAGTTCATATATCTGACTCCAGAGAGAGACATTGTACTGTAAAGTATGCTCAGCGCACCAAAAAAGCTTTCAGGATTTGCATGAGGGTGCCATGCAGCTTTCTTAAAGCTTAAAAAGATTGTGTCTGTTGTTTGGGGCACTGACAAAGAAGATGGCTAATAACTCCAGAGCAGGGAAAAAATGTGCGGGTGTGTATGTGCACATTTACATGTTGCATGTGTATGCATGTGCACTCTTGCACGCCTGTGTTATTTGAATACATTACTGTGCAAATAGGAGCAGGTTATCTCTGTGCTGAGGTGTGTATTGTTAGGTAATGATTTCCATATGTAAACACTCATAAAATGAGATAAAGTTTTGAGCGTGTATTCCACTGAGCTGCAAGAGTTCAAGATGTGCTGATGAATGTTTTTCATCTCTTTTAAATACAGATCTGGTCTTCATCCTCTTTAGATGTCAGTGCTGACACAGACTGCTGAGATAAAGTTAAATCTGGATCACAGTTGGAAACTGAACTTTAGTGGTCACGGCAGCTCGTGAAACTCAAAATTTATCCACAGTCCTCACTGTGTAGTCATAAGATCAAGACCAGACTAGTTTGGACTGAAGGCATTCAAAAGTAATTTGACTGAAGACATGATGATGGTAATCATAAAAGTAGAGAGTGTTTCCCCTTGTGGTTTCACAAATGTCAATTACACTGAGGGGATCATCGTGCTTCCCACGAGCAAGACACTCTTTGTCGCTCTTTCTTTTCCTATCTTTGCTCAAGTTTCTCTGGAGGACAGAATTATCATAAACTCATTTGGGAGACAGAGATACATGGAGAGCATGTTAAGCACAGAGGATGCTGAACAGCAGAGTAGCTCCTGCTGAGTGCGAGTGAGAGGATTTGTGCAGAATGCAGATGCTGACAGCATACACCAATTATCCGCGTAACTACACTACAATGCTGTTTTCACATTCTCCGGAAGCTAAATGAGTGTCGAGTGAGAGCAGTTGTTTACACCTGCTCTCTGCATCTGTCCATCTGAGCTCAAAGAAGGAGACTCCATTTCCATATCACTTCAGCGAGCTTTCTCCTGTGTCCTTCACGTCATGCGTTGTCATTACCATCAGTGGTGTGGAGTTGAGTGTCTGCTTCCGCTCTCTACATGGAAAGACATGCACAGTTTGCTTTGTCAATGAATATTTGAGAGTGATTAGATTGGAGGGCCCCTCTGTTACGCAATATCAGGATTATGTAAAACACTTGTTCTTTGTCATTCACGCTCCAACATGTAGCTGTGTGTTAATTATTTACAGCTTCGACAAAAAGGTCGTACATTACGTTCCCGCTAGATCTTCCAGTTCCTGTTTCTTAATCCAGATCACAGCTCTTTCAACTAATCATGTGTCGTGTCGAGTCCAAGAAAGAGCTTGAGGCTTCTACACGGAGCTCTCACAGCAGGCCTCATGTCGCTGAATGACTATAATGCTGCGATGACACCTAATCCCCAAAGCCTTTGTGTTTCCGCGTACTACTGTGTGCACTCTTCCGTGTAAGCGTCTTCTGACCTAAACACACCAAGAATAAAAATGCTCCGCTAGAATGTGAAGTTAATGCCAGGTAGATAAATTGAAAGGTCACCTGCGGATGACAGTTGTGTCCTTTTAAAGGAGTGTGTGGGGGGAAAAAAGGACAATTATTTGAATATGTAAGATGAGACATTTATTGTTTTAAAAAAGTGTATTTAATTCACAATTCAGCAATAATAAATGATTAATTCTCCATGCAACCCACATGTATTGTATCAACATGTGGTTCACAGGTGTCACATGCAAACTGATATGTAATTTGACCAAATCTGTATCTATATGAGAACCTACACTGTTAAAAAAATACTGTGATGTTAAATACTAAATTTGACAGTTATTGCCTGATGCAGCTTTAAATGATATTTATGCCTACAATGACAATTTGTCTATGAATTTGTCATTTTTCGAGCAAAAGTGACAAATATTTGATGGTTCCAGCTCCTGAAATGTGAGAATTTACTGCTTTTCAACATGATTTGAAGACTTGAGGAAAAGGAAATCATAATCAGCATTTGTCACTTTTTTTCTCATGTTTATAGACTGAATAATTAGATGATTAATTGAGAAGGTAATCAGCAGATTAATCATTGCAACCTCACATAATTTAGCTCCTATAAACTTTGTAATAACCAGGCTGCATGTCTTCTTTTTTTCCCCCCAGATGTGGAGCACGAGTGGACGGGACCATTTTGCTTCATCCAGGCTGCAGACCCCCAGCTCGGGCTGATGAAGGCTTGGAAGGACGGCGACTGCGACGGCGGAGGTGAAGAATGGGCCGAGGAAGTTGAGCTCACCAAGCAGGCGGTGGAGGCTGTGAACCAGCTCAGCCCCAGGCCCAGGTTCATGGTGCTGTGTGGAGACCTGGTCCACGCCATGCCAGGTAAAAACAGGAAACACAGTGCATTTAAAAACCTTGAAGAAAGTTTGTATGTTTTCAAAAAGTGCACGCAAATCACTGTTACTAACTCTGTTACTGTTTCAGTTTAGCACTTTGAAACATTTATTTTATGGCATTATTAGCTTTTTTTTAAAGAATAAACATTTTTAGGCTCAACAGGTGTTTTGAGGGGAAGCACCAAGCGTGAGTCCTTCTGTTGATTTGTGATGAAACACTGATTACACTGCTTTTATGCTAAAATGCAAAATGCTGTATGCTTCGCTGAGTAGTGATGGGTGTCGAAAAGCTAGTGCTAAATTGGTACCTGCTCCTGACTGGTCAGCACTGAAATATTGATAAGCTCCTAGACTAACAGAGCATCACCATTTATCCAGGAGTGGTATTTATGTAAAGTTAACTCATTCTAACATACCTGGCATTTTCAAATTCCTAACCGTCCCCTAATGATGACAGAGCATGCTGGCATCAGGCCATTACTTTTGTTGTTGCATTACTGTGTGTTTACGCTCAGTCCTCTCCAGTCATGGTTAAGTGTGGGCTCAATGAAATGACAACTAAATGCAGTATATGTAAAAAGGTAGGTGCATGTAAAGCAACCTCCTGAAACACAAATTCAACATACTATAAATCTGAAACTTAAGCAAAGTGTCTGCAGCACCTTCGTCTTCAGTGCAGCCTCTCTGCTCCGATACTGATGGGATTAGCCGAACTAAAAATGGAAGGTAACACTCGTCGTTATCCTCATAAAAATAAGTCTGTAGTTATTAATTCAGTCCCATAGACAACGTCAGTCAAGCAGCAGCCACAACTTAAACCCTCATTATATATACAGAAAACACAGGAAGCAATTTAACTTGTTATTTCTGCCAAAAAAGGAAAAATAAAATCACTTTTTTTCCCACATCTTTTCATGTCAGGTCTTTATTTTTTTGCACCAAATTATAGAGTAGTATCAATAAGAGTATCAAAAGTATCAATATCGATATCAATAAAATACTTTTGATACCCATCCCAATCTGAGTGATAAATACATGCTGAGTTCTGAGGGCTTTAATGACAACAAGTAAACAAGCCACAGCAGCTATAAGAGGCCAGTAAAAACAAGCTACCGGCATCATCCAGGGTGGCTGCCAATTATCCGCCAATTATTTGAACTCACAGATGCGTGAGCTTTAACTCCAGCTCAGCCCTCTTTCCAGTCAGACCCAATGATACAGCGGCGGCCCCACAAGCTTTATCTCATGGCATCTGGCACCTCAGGCAGGCTCATGCAAATTTTGTACTTATAAGTGCTCGAAATGACTCTCCCAAATTACAGATAACACTAAACTGTTTAGAAACACAAGCTGCGATATGGCACGCCCACACACTGCTTCACCAATCAACTTGCTTTTTATGCGTAGTTTGTGTTCAGCACTCTAAAATGCAGATAATGACAGATTGTGCACCCTTAGGAGATATCAGATTTTTAACGGAGGATGTCATTTAAAGAGAAGGTTATGAGGAAAGTTTAAAGTGGTCAACAGCCACTGCCCAAACACTGCTAAATGATGGGTCGAGGAATCAGCCATCAAAGCATGTCTTTTATATTTTTTACAGTAAAGCAACTGGTGACTTATGTGAAAGAGTGGCAACAGTTGTTTAAGCAAGGTTTATATTCAGTTACAGTCCTGCTGTAGACTAGGTTTGATTTATAGTGCAGTGTTTGGTTTTATCCATTGATAGCATGTCCTTTGTTATATCCACTGATGCTGGGTTATGCATATAGTTGTAGTGGTTAAGTTAAGTCCTCCATTTCTAACCACTGAATATGAAATGACACTGTGTAACTAATGACTATTTCCAGTATTGAGTCATCTGTCTGTTATTTTCTCAATCAAGCAATTAGTCGTTTGGACCATAAAATGTCAGAAACTGGTGAAAAATGTCAATCACTGTTTTTGAAAGCCCAAGGTTGTGTCCTCAAATGTCTTTTTGTCCTACCCACCACAAACCCAAATATATTCATATCATATCATAGAAGAATAAAGAAAGCGGAAAATATTAGACTGGAATCAGAGAATTTGGACTTGAAGAAAAAAGACTCAAAATGGTTAATCATTTATAAAAAAAACTAATGGCAATCAATGTATAACTAATTGATGCAGCTCTAGTTCCTTCAGAGCAGCGATCGTGACAAGCAGGATGTTTGCTAGATGTGTGTTATTTAAAACCATTGGAGCACTGAGCTTTTCTTCAACTCTTCAGCTTAATGTTTTTTTCTCTATTAGCAATTTGTCCTCAGAAACACAAGCAATCTTAATTCTTATTTATTCTAATCTTTAGCATCTATTTCTTTTCTACTTCCACTACAGGTTATAGTTTTTGACCTGCTTAGCATGAAATTACTTTCTGATTAGGCAGGAAAACCGCTCTGAAAGCAGGTATTATGTCAACGTCAAATGTATTTGTCATAATAGTAAAAATGTGTCTTTTACTAACACCTTTAGACAGCTTGTTCAGACTCTGTATAATCTGAGTCTGATTGGGAGATGCTGCTGTCATTTTTGTGCCCGAGGCAGAATTGTGACCCCCAGTGCAGCAGGTAGGAGAGGTTCGTGACGATCTGCAAAAATCAATGCTTGTATGCATAATACTGAATGTCACGAGACCAAAAATGTAATATAACACGCAGTTTTCTTATGCTGACGTATTTGATAGGTGTCATGTTCAGTTATGGCTGTCGGCAGTGAGCGAACACACAGAACAAGTCGTGAATTTTTATGAACTTCACCAAAGATTCTCAGATACGTTATCAGCAGAACTGGACATTCACCAGCCTTTAAAGAGAATGAAATATGTATATGAAAAATGTATTTTCAGCTACCCTCTGAGATTGTCCTAATTAATGTACACGCTCTGTGAAGAACATAAGCTTTGGGGTAGTTCAGTTATAGAATATTCCTCATTGAGGTAGGTTTGAACATTCGCCTGCTCTGTTTCCCAGCCAGAGTCTGTAAACAATATACTCCCCTATGACAGCAGCTGATATTTACCTATGAATAAGCACAGCCCCTCCCCAGCTATTCTCAGGCAGGTTGAGTTTTTTGTGCTGTTGAAGATGTTGGCCATTGATCAGACCAGCCAGACTTTTAAACTCCTGTCCAATTCTAAAAATCTATTAGATAGTAGTTGGTGTTTTTTTCTGCTGCTGCTAGGAGAGAACAAAAAGTTAGTTCTCTTTCCTGTTCATGAAGTCTATTTTGTAAACAGGAGTCGTCGTCCCCCCCGTGGCAGCATGCAGCATTTATCTATAAAAAAGCACCTGGTTGCCTTCAAGCTGTTTGCATTAAGGCAAGATCTCGCTTTGTTGAAACTGTTCAGCAGATGAATGCTGGTTGGAGATGGGGAATATGAGACCTTTTTTTTTTTTAATTATGTTTTTAATTCGGTTTGTAAATAATCTCTTAACAGGAGTGTGGATTGTTTTCTCTCTCCCAATTACAAACCCAACTCTCTGCTTGTCTTTTTATCCCCCGCTGGGAGTTAGACGTGTTGGAACGAGGACAGCGAGGCGACTTCTCTTACCTCGGTGGCAGCTGGTTCCCCCAATCCACCAGATGCTTTTAGCTCTCCAGCCAGACAAATAGATTTTCAGATTAACGCCATGTTTGAAAATAGTTGGTTAGATCCAGAGATGGCTGGTCGGGTAAACAAAAAAAAACACGAATTCCGTTGCTTTTTCCCCACCTTGTTTGGAAGGCCTGCTGTGTTTGAGTCATGCTGTGTTCAATTGTGCACCCTTCTGTCAGTCTGTGTCTTAGTAGTGAGCTGAATGCTAACCTATAAACACAAACCAAAACACTCCACTTATATAAAAACCACCTTTAATAGCCGCAGACATGTGTTTCCCAGTGGAAGGCCGCGACTGTGTGTCTTAGGAGGCATTAGTTGCGAGCGGATGCTTTTATCGAGGTAACTGTAATGAAATGAATGGCTACAGTGAGATACGCTGGTTCCTCGATGTCCAGCTGCCTGATTTGATAACAGGGTAAGAGGAATAGGCTGGCAGGACCAACTGCTAGTTAATGTTCAGCAAAAAGAGCTGCAAGCCACCAACCAATGCAAACTACCTTTGCATGACAATTAGGCAGCTAGCATGAGGTGCCTGCCTGGCCTCAAGGAATGGGCAACAAGAAAGAGAGAGAGAGTATTATAGACTCTCCATCTCAGCATGTTGTCTCTGAGTACTTCTCTTTTCATGTGTGATTGGATTGTGATGCAAGTACCACTGGGCTGGATCCTAACTTGAGGATTATGTAAGATATTAAGCAGAAGTATAAGTTTAATGTGGTGCAGTATGTCATCTGTAGAATGTCCTTGGTCCTCGTTTCTAAAATTTTAACCCAAGGCAAATTATTCATATGCAACACATATTTGGTTTGGCTGAGTCACAGAGCGACTCTTACCTTCCTCTTCTCTTTTTTTTGGGTCATAATGACTACACATTTTAGCTGAGTGGAGGACAGTTGCAAAACCCACTGGAGCTGTCTTTCACTATCATCTTAGAGTCTTGCTGTAGGCGTCTTGAGTGTCCCGATCATCTCCATGACTGCACCATTTAGACCAAACATGGCCGCCATCCATTTTACCACATCTCTCCCCTGACTGCCTCTCGTCAGTTGCATTTATAGGTCATAGCCAGATCTATTTCAGATACGCGGCGGGACAGTATATAGTGTAAATTGGAGATGGAGTTGAAAAAATGATTCACATAAGAATCTTATTTCTTATCTTTTAAGTTTCTGAATTGATTCACGATTCATGTCAAAAATCGATTTTCTAAATGTTAATGAACCAAAAAGGTGGAACAGCAGTGAACCCAAACAGTGTACAATGCACACACACCAAGCAGTTACAACATTTTTTTTGATTTAATGACCAAATAATTACCTTTGCGAGACAATATATGAAATTGTGAATACTCTCTACGCTGTCACTCAGAAACTAAAGTTAGTGGAGCGGTACTGGAGTAAACTGGAGCAGTAAAAAACCAGACTGGCTGACCAACACACACTGCAACACTTAAACAACTCTGAGGTGAAAAAAAACAACTTCTCATTCTGTTTCAGCTCAAAAACCCTGCGCCCGCTCAGGATGTTGGACAGCGATTAATTTCCTCGGAGCTAACGGTGCAGCAGAGAGGCTGCTCTCTGAGAGGCTGCTCTCTGCTGCGGGAAACATGACATTGATAACAGCACATCGGAGCTCTCCAACACCCCCCCCCCATTTTGTTATTCTCATACAGGCAGGAGACTTTAAGATGCTTTCAAATTAATTAATCCATTAATTAATGCAGTTAACTTTTTAAATACAAAGGCTGCAGAACATTTATATTAATTGCCAGTAATGTTTCATATTATATTTCAGTGGATTGAGGATACCAGTGAATGGTTTGGCACACAGTATACTGGAGCAAGAGACTGAAATTAGTGCCACCTTTTCTGTTCATTCAGTCTGGAATCGGGTTTGAAACAAGAATCGATCCTGAATCAAATCAGACACCAAGAATCTGAATCAAATTGTGATATTCCCAAAGATTCTTATCACTATTTGATAGTGTAAGCATAGGGTCTGAACCGCAAGGCCTCGGGGACCTTTAAACACTGCGGCGTCAGCCCTTGTTATTGTCAGCCCCAGCAGAGCAGGTTGTGTGTGCCATCCTCATTACCCGCCACGTCCGTCACTTGCCTGGCAACTGGGCTGCAGCATCGGGGGGTAGGAGGGAAGAGATATTATAGCAGGAGCTGCTCCTTCCGTCTCTCGGCTGACATTTCCCCTTAAACTGTTTATTTACAATACAGAATGAATGGGTGGCGGCCAGGGGAAGCTGGCTGTCAACCGGCATTGTCAACACTGCTGCCTGTCAGCGACAGGAAATTGGCAACTGTATTCCTGTTCCCACGGATTCCACTCTCTAGCGCTCCTCTGCTTCGCTCTTACATTCTCTTTTTCTTTCTGTCTATCTCTTTCCTCTCAGTTAATCTCTCATCTGTTTTCCTTTGCAAACAGCTGTGGTTTCATGCCTCATACCTTATTTTGACAACCTTCATTTGCAAGTCTGACACAGACGCACTCATTTATTCTCGCGTGTGATGAATTTATTGGAGGCAACCTTGTGAATAAATTTCTATTGCTGGAATCAAAAGTTTAGTTTGTTCTCGTAATTGTCCTGTAACTCAAAAAACAATAGGGTCATCATGTTCATCAATATTGGGTTTGAGCTTTAGACTGTGGTGTGAAGGCGGGAAAACTGAAAGGCTAAGTAACGATGTTTCCACTAAATTTGCCTTCAAAGCGCCTTGTTCCCCCAAATAAAACAATGTCAAGTCATGATTCTTAAAGAAATGCTGGCCAGCGTTTGCTCCTACAACATCGTGTCATGGAGACCTTTACTGACAGATAGTTCCTTGATCCCAGCTCCCTGTCTCCTCTCCAATCCAAGCAAACCCCCAAGAGACCCTTTCTCATCTCAAGGACTTCCTTCAATCTTGCCTCTTTTTCTCTCCCTATCAATGCCTCTCCCTCACTCACTCTCCCTCCCTGGTGTCTTTCTCTCACTTATTTCAAAGCTGACAAATCAAGAGGATAAAGAGCAGGGAGGGAGAGGCGCCGGCGGCGGCAGAAGGAGGGGGGCGGGGGGGAGGAGTGGAGGGGAAAGAGCGAGATAGAGAGTTGATTAGATTAGAGAAACATGCTGGACTTAACACTCTCCTAATGAGCACTACAAAGGATTCAAGTTGTGTCTCTGGGGTCCGTGAGGGATGTTACGCATGATACAGCAGGGAGAAGTGTTAAAGTATGTGTGCACGCATGTGTGTAAAACTCACAAAGGTGAAGTAGAGGTTACCTTGGGACTTCCCCGTCCCCTCACTGTTAGCGTGGAAACCTGTTTAATTGCCATCGAAGGCAGATAAAACGAGACTCTGTGGGAGAGGCAGCTTTGGGAGATTTTGTTTTTGGGACATGTGGAAGCTTTCTGGATATTTTTGGGTGAGGGAGGTTTCTGTATGTGTTTATCTAATAGGATCGTGCAATGGCTTGTGAGCTTTGCTAAGTTTCTGAGGGGTTTGGAGCTGTCAGGAGTTGAGGAGAAGTTGAGAAATGTCTCTAGTTTCATAGAGACCCAGGAGTTCAAATGTCAGTTTGAAAAGATCCTTTCAGACCCTGTAGGACAACCCTGATAAATGTCAGGGTGAATCCATTCATTGATCTACTCATCCATCCTCCTTCTGTGCCCATTCAAGTCCAGGTTGTGGGTGGCAGCAGGCTGATTAAGGTAGCCCATACATACTTTTCCTTAGCCATGTCCTCCAGTTCCTCTTGGGACATCCCAAGATGTTTCTGGACCAGATGGGTTATGTAGTCCCTCCAGCATGCCCCAGGGGTTCCTCCCAGTCGGACATGCCCTACAAAACTCTAAAAGGAGGCATTCAAGAAGCATCCGTATCAGATGCTTGAACCACCTCATATGGGTGAGCTTATGCCACCCTGGAAGGAAACTAATTTCGGCTGCTTGTATCCGTGATCTCATTCTTTCCGCTCAATCCCCAAAGCTCACGGCGAGGGTTGGAATGTAGATCGACTGTTAAATCAAGAGCCTTGCCTTGAGGCTCAGATCCCTCCTCATCCAGACAATATATACAACATATATGCTGACATTGCACTAATCCACCTGTCGATCTCGCTCTCTACATCCAGTCTTCAGTCCGGAAACTGGTTATCAGATGAACTCTCAACTTGGTGTGAAGGGTTGATTTAAAGAAAAGGGAAGATCAAATATATTGCCTCCTAGCAATATATATAAAGACATGGGAATTCCTTGAAGCTGCAGATATCTTCACTTGGTCTGGTTAAGTGTACGACAAAATGAGAAACAACCACGGCAGAAGTTTGTTCTTTTGGAAGAAGATGATATTCAATGAGAAAATGTCAAAAAGTCTCCTTTCAAAGTTTGAGAATCACATTGTTGCCATCTCATTGAATGAGCAAGACCTTACCGTCCAAGCACCAGAGAGAGCATCACTGTGTTGTTAAAGAGCCCGACCGATATATCAGTCAACCAATATTATCGGCCGATATTGGCGTGTCACAGATATATCGGTATCGGTGTTTATTCCATCCGATATATGCGATAAAAATTAACTTTATTCTTAAACTGTTAAATATTATTCCATCATTACATATCTTTTTCAAGTGTTTGATAACCACATTAAAAAAAGTGTTTTTATGTATACATAGGATTATGTTACCTGTTACCTATCAGCGGATATATTGATATCAGAATTTCTTTACTCCCTCATATCGGTATCGGCATTGGCCCCAAAAATTCCGTATCGGATGGGCTCTAGTTTTTTTCATATACCCTTTCTCTGTACATACTTTATATTACTTATTCTAAAAGAGGAAAGCAGGGTGAAAAAATGTATGCATAAAAAATGCTTGTTCATAAAATGCCTATTTATTCATTAAAATAACTTGTCTTAAACATTTTATTATTCCTCTCTTTTGGTTTTTGTCACTGTTCCTTATTTTTATTCTCGGCTGTTCTTTAGGAACAAGATGCACATCACAAATTTCTCCATTCCCTCTTGCCAAGCAGCCAATAGGCCGTTTGCACAATGCTGTATGGCACTATTCCCAGTGGTTGAGGGGCTGGTGCAGGAGGGCTGGTTAAATGACAAATGTAACTAGATGAATCTTGCTTCACAGTGACTGAGCAGGAAGGAGTTCATAGTCTGTTTGAGGATATTTTGACTTCTCCAGTGGGTTGTTGCAGGTGGAAAACATTTGGCTCACAAATAGTCCAGCCTTTTCTCTTCAACTGCAGCGGGACATCTAAACAGCACACAAATGTTTCACTGATACTGCCTGTTACCTAAATGGGGTCATGCCCAAAAGCATCACAATATCCCCCACTCCCCATTAATCTAAAGCACGATGTCTCAAATGCAGATTGATGGCGCACCAAATTGTTGAGGATTGCTTTGTATGGCTGAGGGATGATTTGTGGGAATGACATGTTAGTGGATGTGTGTAGTTGAGAGCAGGCAGCTGAATGTGTGAGGAAGCAGAATGTAACACAGCATCCCTGCCTGTACCATGTGTGCCTTTCAAAACTGTTTATTCACATTTATTTATCCAGAGAAAGTTAAATGTGGCTGGATGCCCCTGTTGGACCCCACCCTGCTTCACACTCACTTAGTTGCACACATTCACACTTGGGTGGTGTCAAGCATATAACATGTTTTTCTGTTTTTAGCCAGAGAGCAGCTCCACTGGAGCAGCTGACAAGGGCAGGTACCTTGCTAAAGGGCACTTTGATGGTTGTTAAGAGGGAATTTATAATAAATTTCCTCTTCTAGATTTCCCAAGATTGTTCAATATTAGGAGAAATTGACAATATTGAAATAAAAATAAGACAAACGAGTGAGTAAATGGTTAAAATCTTACCTCAATATCCAGTTGTCTGTTGCAGCAGGGTTATTTGAGAGCTACCAGCTGCAACACAGCATTTCAAATGACAGTCTTTGCACCCCCTATTCTCCTTCCCAGCTTCATTAGTGCTGCTGCCTTTGTTTGCCATTGTGGCAGTGGTCAAATATTGTGATTGTGGAATAATGAGACCGCATTGTTGTGGCCTCAGCTGTCATACATTTCATCAAGACGCTGATTCAAACTGTCAGCTCTCCAGAGAGCAAACCAGACGCCAAGTTTCAAACCACACTGCATGTCAACAGCTAGAAACTATTGCTCAGACCACTTATTGGTTTATTGATAATGTTATAAGTAACACTGTGTTGATAGTAAGGTGAAACATTCTTGAAAAAATTGTCATCCCTACATACAACAGTTTGTCTTTATAATAGCCATGGAATAAGTTGAGGGTTGCGAAATACAAAGCAAAATGTCTAATTCATGTAGGGTTGCAACTCATGATTATTTTTGTGATCAATTGATATTTTAGTTATTTTAGTATCTGTTTTACATAGCAAAGAAGACCTTCATGTCTATATTCTACATTTTCTCCCTCTGTCATGCACAAGATGTTCTGTCAGGGAAAAAAAGGGGCTCTTATGTCATGAGTCCTATCCAAACATGCAAGGAAACGTTTGCTCCAAAAGTAGGCCAGTAAAATAATTACTCAAATGAATAAAAGGAAAAGAAATAAGAGGGGGAGAAGAGGGAGGGGGAGTAATAACGTATAATAACTGATAGGTTTGTTTGATAAATATTGTAAATTATAAATAGATTTGAGTTTCACCCGTTCTCTGTCCTTTTAGCCACCCTGGTACTGAATTCATTTCGTTCTCTTATGCATGCGTTTCCCTCTTTGTGAACCCTAATCTTAATGATGTAGTATGCCTGATTTAAACACAACAGACAATGCAGTGCTTACAAATGAACACATTGTAAAGATCTTGTAAAACAAATAGCCTCATGTATCTTGGGCCCGGCGAATGTGACAAGCGCTCCGCAGAGCTTGCGGCCTGCGCCCGGCTCAGCAGAACAGTTGGGTTTGTCGTGAGGCTTCCACCAGAACGCTACTCATCATGTCGGTAACCATGGTGATCTAACGTCGAGCCGTACAGTGCATTGATCATCCCCTGAGCTGTCATCATTATCATCCAAATAATCCCCCTTCCCTTAGGCGACTCTAACTGGTGGCACCCTTCACAGTCTCAATCTGACAGTTTTCATCAACATTTATATAAGTTCCTCTATTTCTCTGTCTGGCTCATTTGATCTTGTCCAGGTTAGATGATGTTGTAATCAAAGTCTGTCTCTGACTGACTGACCTGATGAAGTTAAAGCCAACCAATAGTGCCGAGTGTCATCACTGTTGATTTTGACCTAGGCTTGACCTGTTCCAAGTTCATGCTACTGTTATATATAGATATCTGCATCCACTGCCCTATTTATCACAAGGACATCAATATCTCCTTCACATTGACGCAAGAAGTTCATTTTTCTCCCCAGGGACCCCATTTAGAGAAGGTCAAGAACGAGACCTGAAGGGAGCGTTGAAGGGGACGGATCCATCGATCCCGCTGGTGTTTGTCAGTGGTAACCATGACCTGGGAAACACCCCAACTCCCGCAACAGTGGAACAGTACTGCAGTGCTTGGGGGGACGACTATTTCAGCTTCTGGGTAAGCAGAAGTAGTATTATGATATATGGTATGTATGAAAATCTTCGACTGTTTCCTCATAGTTGTTGACATGTATTAGAGGCAGTTATCAATACACAATAAATGGGCCTAAAGTTGGTTGAGCATTCTTATGGAAGCCTATTACTCATGTTAAATGATGCTGTGCTGTGCAATCTACTGTATCGGACAACAGGCAACACCATTCTCTATACCTGACCTAACTCACCTTTAAGCTGCCTTTTACTCCATTTATATTGCATGTCTATACTGTATCTGCTTAGGCTAAACTGCAGTCTTAATATCATTGCCTGCCCAGTGGTTAGGCCATAATCCCTACTTGTCTAGCTCCACTAGTCTCACAAATAGTTACTAGATATATTTGAAAACTTCAGAGTCTTAAATGTAATGCACATTAGGAAATGTCCACAACTTTTCATTGCTTTTAGTATCTTGTAGGTTTAGCTCTGTCCATTAGATCTAATCAAAAATCTGAAGAGCAGTTCATCAAAGACACTTTTGTCCAAATCTGAGCAATATCAAAAGTGTTCACTCTGTCCTGGTTTTTGCATTTGTAGCTTCTTTTTTAGTTTACACCTAACCCTGACAAACTAAGAGTATGTGTTTTCATGTTGAAATTGGGGTCTACACTTGACATTACTCCAGCATTAACATGTTGGCCTACTCCAATGCAAACCCATGTATGAACAGTAGCAGTAGAATTTGTAAGATAAGATGATTCTTCATTGATCCAATGGTAGTTGTGTTTTTGTTGCAGTATTATAGGAATGAGTACAGAGAAAGGAAAATAGTTGCAGAAATAAAACCTATGGGTGGTTGAAAATACACTGTAAAATAATAACATCCAACACACCTCTCCTTCTTGTCTTTGTACTATTGTCTCAGGTGGGTGGAGTCCTCTGCCTGGTACTGAACTCCCAATTGTTCTATGACGCCTCGGCATGCCCTCAGCTGAAGGAGGCCCAGGAGATCTGGCTGGAGGAGCAATTGAGCAGAGCCTCCTCCTCCTCTTCGACGGTAGGATGGCATCAATGGCACGATTCTAATCTCCTCTGCTTTCTGAAGATGCGCACTGAGATAATATCTTCTTTTGCTTTTGTCTTAAAGTTGTTTGAATAACTGCAGCTATAAAACAAACCAATTTAATTGTGTCTTTGGGGATCAGTGATGTACCCATCCCTCAAATCCCTGTTTCTGTTCAGGAACCCAAACCCAAGCATGTGCTAGTGTTCCAGCACATCCCTCTGTACCTAAAGAGCCCTGATGAGGAGGAAGACTACTTCAACCTGCAGAGGGGAATCAGACAAATCCTGCTGGACAGGTTCAAACGGGCAGGTAGGACACAAACTTTTTATACAGTTTTCATCTGTTTAGACTGACTGAACAAGTTTGTGTCAGGTATTTTAAGGGTGCTTAAACATGAAATATTGGTTGTTTCTTTAATTACAGCTATCTCATGCAGCACTCTAAAATATCAGTGCTTTTTTCTATGATGATGGATTTAGACCACTCTGAGGTAGTCTTAAATTTCTCGTTTTAATGCTTCTTAGCTAATATTCCTGTTAAACCTGCTCATTCCCAGCATATCTAACTGAAGTTAACAGTTAAGATCCCAGCCCAGAGGATTAATATGCCGGTAGCCAAAACCACAGTAGGGGTTCTTTGCACACACACAACACAGGCATAATTGAATTAATTAATGCATTCACTTCCTATAAGGAGAATAATTCCATAATCAGAATCCATTGTTGTGGGCTTATGAGAGCCTGATACAATAATGGGCAGGGAAACTCTCACAAGGACAATACGTCTTTAAGAAGGCACAACTCAACACACACACACACACACACACACACACACACACACACACACACACACACACACACACATACATATACACACACACACACACACACACACACACACACACACACACACACACACACACACACATACACACACGTGACACTATCTGGCCATTTCTTCACAGCTGATTGACAGGCCCTCTCATGCGAACACGTGCTACGCTTTTCAATCATTCATCAAGGTGACTGGCGGGGGATGGTATTAATTTCATTATCCAGTCATTATTCCAGCATGTATTTAACCATGTTGGCCCGTTTTGGTCTGATGGCCCCTCTCTCTCATAATTGATTCCTCCCCCCCAAAGGGAACACTAGTTAAAGATTTAAAAGAGCAATCCGTACATGCTTTTTAAATAAATATATATGCAAGAATAGAGGTTATTACTGTATATGTAGTAAGTGCCATGCAGAACAGGCTACACACCAGTGTCCTTTCTTGTTCACATATGTCCTGTCAGCAATTATAAATTCAGACTGCATACAGGGCATGTACTGTAAGAACTACATACATACTGTACATGGATGTATACGGTTATTAATTATTGATGACAGACATGCTACAGCTCACTTTAAAGCTGCGTACACTACTTTCTCATGTAGTGAGAATGCATGTACATTTAGGTTTATGAGTGTAAGTATGGTACTCTGTGTTTCCAATCTGGGCCAGAGGGTTGACGTGATTGTAGACAGTCTGTTTTATATGCTTACAGTCATATTTTTCCTGTCACGTTGGTGTACCCTCTTTATCCACCCAGCAGCTGTTTGGGTCCACCCCGTACATGACAATGGGCTGAGGCCAAATGTCACGCTGTATCTGCTCGAATCATCTGGAAATATAGTATGTGTGTCTCCACTGCTTAGAGGAGGAAAGCCTTATCCTTGGAAAAACAATGTATTTATGAGGTGGAGAATTACAGTTTCAATGTCATTCAGGCAAGAATAAAGTAAGTAAGTCAGCCAATTGTATAAAATGTAAAACTGAAAATCCGATGACTAAACGGAAAAACAGCAACAAAAAAAGGATTGAAACCAGTTATTGTTGAATAACAGTCTTTGTCTCTTAGTTCTTTCTGCTCTCCTGTGATCTTTTCTTGCACTTTTATGCTCCTTCTGCTCTCTCCTTCATCTGCTAGTAGGAGCTGTAACGTCTGTACTCTGACTCCACTGGAGTCTGTCCTGGAGGCATGCTTGTAAAAGAGACTGACTATGATCATCACTACCATGTGTCAGTTTATGATAGAGAAGCTACTGTACATTCATACCAGATCCGCTGCATTCATCAGGGTTACTGCCAGGGCACGAAATGACACAGTGACTGGAAAGACACAAACTCGCGACACATACTCTTACAAACCGTGAAAAAGATTCTGGTATTAAAAATGGGAAATAATGAAAAGTGAAAACAATTTTTACATTTTAGCTAGCCTCTAGCACCAACATTAAGTCAGAACATTTTGAGGAATTCAGTTCCTCTACCTGCGTTTCTACCGGAGGCACCACGGTCTAAATTAAGTTCCTGGGAGATTCTTTTACCTCCCAAAAAAGTCCCTGCTGGGGGCCAGAGGGGTTGTACTTTCCAAAAGTATAGTAACTTTGAGGAGTGGTTTAACAGGAATGAACGCCGATTTGTCTCACGCAGCAAAACTGCTTCAGCTTGTGTACTGCTTCATTCATAAAACAAGGAAGTACTTGTATAAAAGTGGGACCAGTTTAAGACAAGGGCAGGACATTTCTCTTGATTTGTTAACATGAAAAATAAAGAGTTGTTGAATGAGAGAAAAAGAGAGATATAGTATGAGTTAGCTGAGAGCGAAAGAAAGAGAGAGAGACAGAGATCTTGTTAGACCAAGCTACGGAGTGAATGAAGAGAGGGAGCAGCAGTAGTGAGAACAAAGCAGTGGATGAGAGAAATAAAACAATATTTTCTGAGTGTTTCATGTCGTTACGTTCTAAAGCAGAAACAACCATCACACACTAAGTTGATAATTCACTGGAGACAGTAGCTCTTAGTTTCATTTTAATGTTCATTAGCATCCAACTCATACAGCAGTAAATACAAAGGACAAAAAGACAAATCTGTGCTGGTTTTCCCTCATGTGTGAAATTTACGTTTGAAGCATCACCATTTTTTAATTCTCTTGGGTCTAATTTGTATGATCTACCTTTTTCCTTAGATGCAGTGGGAACACAAACAGGACTGCAATATAGGGACTTTTAGTTCCCAGTTTATTTCCTGAGATGAGTTCCAAAGTACGTGGAACTTGAAATGAGAAATGTTAATACAGTTATCCATGTGGTCCATAGGACGAACCCAAATGACTTTGTTAATCCCCTGACTTTTCATCTAGTGGCACCAGCAGGTCAAGGTCTTCACTTACTGAGTAAAATAGCTCAACATCTAATCATGGCTTGGCTCAAAATTTCATACAGATATGAATGGTACCCGGGTAATATAGCCAGTGTAAAGGGGTATTTACTGAACCTTTCACCCCACTGAAGAGACAGAAAATAGCAGCAGACACAAACATCAGATCTGTGTTGAGCCATGAGGTGACTGTAACATCCGTCAAATTAATACATTAAACAAAAGTAAATGTCTTATTCCATCAAGTTTTCCACATGGTTTTCCATCCTTTGAAGTTTGATTGACTCTCTTTTAATTACTTCATCTTGTTACATGCTCTTCCTCTGCAGTGGTTTAATGGCACCCGACAGCACCACTGACTATTTATCTCCACGAGTCCAAATCCTAATATTCATGCAAACAGTAGTGAATTGAAGTTCCTATCAATTAACATTTTCTTTGCAGAGTTTCTGGAAATTTAGTTTAAATAGCCTGTTGTGAGTGTGTTATCATGCTGACTTTAGCATTTAGCTCAACGCACTGCTGTGCCTAAGTACAATCTCACAGAGACACTAGTGTGGCTTTCGACTTTCAGGGCCCTATTTTCATGGGGGTGCAACGACTGGTGTTCCTGACCATAAAACTTGTTTTACCGTGTGGTATTTTGGTGACCAGCGCAGAGCATGACTGTGGGCAGCTGTAGACAGCACATTTGATGACTGTGATGCTGGTGCATTAGTGCGATATGAAAGTAAAAAACAGAGGAGCAACTCTTCCTTAGGTGACTGAGAATGTCAATGCAGGACGTGATAAGACTGTGTCAGCAAGAGCAGTCTGTCGACAATTACATAGAGAGGGATATTATAGTAGGGTTGCAGTGCATAAACCACTCATTACAAAGATGAATGCACATTTGAGAGTTAAGTGGTGCAAAAACCATAGGCACTGGTCTACAGAGATGTGGGAAAAAAGTGCTTGTGAGTCATCCTTCAGATTCTCAACAAGTGGATGAGTGCATGTGTAGCTCAGACCAAGATAATGGTATAGGTCTGAAAGCTTGACCCCTACAGTGAGGAGATCCAGTGGTTCTGTTGTGCTGTGGGGGCATTTTGCTGGCATGATTCCAGTCCACTTGCCCTCTTAGAGGGAGGGTCACTATAAATCAATACAAAGTTGTTGTTAGTGATCACCTTTATCCTATGATGAAACATTTCTATCCTGATGGAAGTAATCTCCTCTAGGATGACCGTGCCCCCATTCAAAGGACACGAGGGGTCACTGAATGGTTTGATGAGTATGAAAATGATGGGATTCATATACTATGGCCTTAGCAGTGACCAGATCTCAACACAATTGAACACCTATGGGAGATTTTGGACTCTCCACCACCATCATAAAAACACTAAATGAGGGATTATCTTTTGGAAGAAAGTTGTTCGGACTGTAGAATCAATACCCAGGAGCACTGAAGCTGTTTTTCCTTTAATGTATCACCTGTCTGGATATATACAGCAGTGTGTGACTGGCTGAGAGAATATTTGTGAATAAGCAGCACACCCAGTAATCTATATTCACCTTCACCCTTCTCTTTTGAACTCTGCTGCTGCACATCCAGGAACCACAATCGTTGCACAGTTAAAGTAGGGCCCGTAGTCTTGTTGTTTTATACTGTGTGTTTGAAGGGTTTGAGAGAATAGCTCGACACGGGAGCTAGACACGGCTCACACTTCCTCACACTTTTAATGCGAACGTCTAACGCTCACCTACATACATACATAATCAATTACATCACAGAAAGTCAAAAGGGTTTAAGCTTTGTTTTACACAATATACCCACATCACCCAAACAAGCGGATACATTTTTAACACTACCACAAACTTGCAACATATTTCATGAAACATATATTTACTTGCTCATTTTTTCTTTATATGTTAGCTGCAAAATTAAGGAACTGTATGAACTCTGGCGAAGTAGCGGTTCCCTGCAGGGCAAGCAAGCGCCTGGTAAAAATATCCCAACGGAGGGACTGCAGGCTTTATAGAGAAGGAAACAATGGAGGAATTGCAGAAAACAAGTTATTTACTGCATATTGAAGGATAAAGAGAGCCAGGGAACGTGTGTTGTTTGTCTTCCTGTCTGAGCGATGAGGGGCTATGTTTCCTCTCATCCATGGTAAATGATGTGTCTTCCGGACATACATTGAGTGTACTAAATTTTTTTCTTCCCCCTTCTTTCGTTGCTTTATTCACGCATCACATCTTTCCTCTGTTGGTCTGTCCTCACCACTGCACCCTGTGATCAAATGCTTCCAGATGTGCTCTTGTACTCTGGTGATCATTACTGTCATTACAGTAAAGGGCAGCATCATTAACCTCATGCGCGCACACACACACACACACACACACACACACACACACACACACACACACACACACACATACATGTCTTTCTCCGGTCTTGCTAGCAGAAAGATTCGAGTACAGTTAAGCATCGGATGAAGCGTGAATGTCATTTTTCTGCTGAGATTTTCATTAAAGTAAGCAGCTGACAAGGAAGACGTCTCCATGTTTGTGTAGCCAGCTCTCATATATATATATATATATATATTTGCCAGGAAGACAAATATATCTACAGCTACATTTGAAGGATTACATGTTTTATTGTGTAAAAAGTATTGAGCTTTGTAATCCTTTAATGGAACCCCGGATAGTGCTTTATGATACACTAAAATTGTTTCTGTAAACCAATAACGCGTGTACGTCGTTCAAAACACTAAAGGATATCCTTCCTAGTTGGCTGCCTTAAAGTTTTTATTGCTTCTTATTTGAACAAAGCGAAACAGCAGCCTGGCAAGAACAAAAAAAAAATTGGCCAGCTTTGCTCATTCTTTATGTAGTAATTTTAATTCGACAGCGTAGTAAGCAGCTTTTTAAAAAATGGGATAGCTGCATTTTACACAAATTGGCATCAGTCCTCACACAGTTTAAGACACAACAGTGTGTAACTGAGTCGTCTGACCGTTGCAGAGGTGTCTGTTGACTTCCAGCAGCTGGGGATTTGGCTCAGCATTTGCGAGGTTGTTATTGCTGCTGCTGGGTTTTCTGCTGCCAAACCCCCCCCCCCCCCACATACACACACACACCACTCCACTGACATATGATGAAAATAGAGAATATAGTCCCCTGCAGACAAAGAAATACATTTAATTGATTTTTTCCATTCCTCTCTCCCCTCTACTACTTCTTCTTCCTCTCATTGGATATGTGTGTCAGTTGATGCTGCAGATGAGTAATTGCACGTGTGTTTTGTCCAGTTTGCATGCACTTTGTGTATGCATTTAGCATATAAATTGCCATGCAACGGTGCATTTTTCTTACGCATGACATATTCTACTGTAAGTATCTATATGTTATCTCAGCAGCCCAGCCGTACACGGGAAGGTGCGACACCAATTAGTCTTCCTCTGGCTCATCAGAGCGAGCAGTTCCACCCTGGGAACTGTTGACTGCAATCCTGCTCATATTAATGATACACTGTCTCTGTGTGATGACCCCCCTCTCATGCATTCCCCTTTTTTTTTAATTGCACAAGCAATTACACTGGTTTCTGATTTGACAGTGATTTGGTTGATATTAAATCTCGCCTCGCTCTCTGTGTTTAATATCTCCTGAGTTTGAACCAGGAACCTGACATATTTGAACCCACAAAGGATTCTGTGTTTCCTGGTCGCTTTACCTACTAAAATGTTTTTATTTTTGTGATATTTACTTCTTGGTGTAAGAGTTTGTCAGTACAGTACGATCAGTTTGTTGGTAACAATCACACAAAGCCATGAACACCCTGGAGGACGATCTCCATTCTTACTATGAGTGCTTCTGTGCTGGCTCATCACTGTCATACACATAATCATAGTAAATAATGCTCTCTCAGGCTTTATCGCCCCTACCTATGCCAGTTTTTCAGTGCAACTAAGCCATGGCCGGGGACCGGTGTCTCTTTTTCCGAGAGGCGAGTAGAGTAGCTGAAATCCCAGCAGTGCTCTCAGCCTCTCCTCTCCTCATAGATGGAGTACTGTAATTAGATTTCTTTCACCCCCCTTCTCCTCCTCCTCCTCCTCCTCCTCAGAGGTTTATATCCTACATTCAGGTTACCTTTAGCATACTGACAAACAAGGACGAATAAACGCGCACACACTCACTCACTCACTCACTCACTCTCTCTCTCTCTCTCTCTCTCTCTCTCTCTCTCTCTCTCTCTCTCTCTCTCTCTCTCTCTCTCTCTCTCTCTCTCTCTCTCTCTCTCTCTCTCTCTCTCTCTCTCTCTCTCTCTCTCTCTCTCTCTCTCTCTCTCTCTCTCTCTCTCTCTCTCTCTCTCTCTCTCTCTCTCACACACACACACACACACACACACACACACACTTCCACGCTGCTTTTGTCAGCATCCAAACCTTACTTGTGTACAGCAAAAAAACAAAACTAAATCAAGACTGAGAAATTCATTGGAATTCCCAACATTGCTAGCGGCTGTGGAGTTGTACATACAGTAACTAATTAGAGGCAAAGATAAGCTATGTGCTGCTCTGCATAGACCCTCTTACACTTAGTTATTCCTTCTCTGTCTCTCACTCTTTGCCGCTGGTTGTCTTTATCAGCGAGGGCCCTGCTCTGTTCAAAAGTGAAGGCGCATTTATCACCCACTGGGGATTTGATAAAAGGCCAAGGCTAAGCCTTTAACCCCATTGTTTTAATGATGAAGTTGAATAATGCTTTTGCTTTTTTTGCTATATCTCTTTCTCTTATTGTCTCTGTCTCCATTTCTTTTTCTGCTGTAAGCACTACTGAGCGATCCGACTGAAAAAGGGCTTTGTTGGTGGGGGAATGTTGTTTCACATACAGCAAAGGTGATAAAATGTGATCCAGGAAGGTTGATTTGAGTTCTATCTCTGTGAGTTTGGAGGCTTATCAGACACTGACACACTGCACAGTGGTTTATAATTCTATAAGACAGGATTCTACAACTCTGAAAGGTTATCACTGCCGCAGTCATCTTATCATTTGTTGTGAGGATGGCAAGATAACTGATAGAGCTTCCCTGTTTTCGTTACAATGTAATGTGCCAGAGATGTGCCATGTGTTCATCTACTGTTGCTTCTCATGCCTCTGCAAAACTCATGGATTTTTTGGTGCCGACTGAAGTGAGTCCATAGTGAAGAATAGAAAAAAAACTATTAAATATCTGGTCAGTGAGGCTGTAACTTTTTCCTGAAATTAAGTAAGAATAAATCCGAGATGACACACAGTTTGTAGAAATTAATTTAAATCCACATATTGTGAAGCTTTGAGACTTTATTTTATATTGAGGATTCAGTTCCATCATTAGATTCTGAAACCTCTCTGCCCAAAACAATATCAATGGGCAACAGATTATTGTATATAAATCTTGCTATCTTATCGCTGATAGCATTTAGATGAGCTTCTGGCAAGGATCCTGGGGTTGAATGTGGTGAAAAGTGGGCAGTTGTACAGTTGACACTGCTCTACTAGTCTGTGGTACATCCAGCGCCTCAATCGGATGGCAAACTAGCAGGTGAGTAAGGCAGCATGTTGAAGGTTGTTATAGTTCAAATATGTATTTTATTACCATGTTCTAAAGAGGGTTAGGGTTAGGCTCAATTAAAGAAAGTTTGAATTTCAAATTAAAAAGTGACAGGACGATTGGTCAGATACCAAATCTTAACGTATTCTTCCATCACATACTGTAGTTAATCAAAATTGTTTCCACTTTAAACAGTTTTAGTCAGTTAAAGTTATTTTTTTTCCTAGTTACTTTTTCTGTTAAATAAAAAAAGTAAGGCTTTGCAACAAAAAAAAGTGTTGTTTTGGTGTGCGTCTGTGTTTGTGTCTGTACCAAGCCATGTGCAAAATGGTGATATACTTCGTCCCATTCCCTTACAGTGTCATAAGGAATATCTAAGCCCTTAATCTATCTTGTTTCCCCTTATTCTGTTTGACGGCACGTTGTGCTCAGGGAAACATACGGACAGCTTGGTGAATTCAGGATGATTAGGTACCATGTTGAGTACCAAATGGCCAAAAGGCACGCATGCTTTTAGAGCGATAGATGACACTTTCATTTCCCAGCTCCCTTTTTGTGCGTTTGTGCGTAACTGGAGGACACAGGAAGGAGATGCCGCTCGCTGACTGATGGGTGAGAGTGATTTATGTAGAGCCGGGGCTGCGAGATGCCTCACCACACTACATCATTTTGTATCCCTCTGTCATGCAAATTGTGAACAGTCACCATTTCATGATGAATTATTTCCCAGACCTGCACTTTAATGACAGCCGCCCTTCAATACAGGCGCTTCTGTTCACTCCTACGCGGCCCCATTCTCACAGATGTGCAGATGACAGCTTTGTACAAAACTGCGTTAAGAGTTGGAGTCAAAGAGAGAGAAGGAGGAAAGGTCTGAAAGAAAATGGCTTCTCCTAGAAGAAATCACACTTAGGGAGTGGTTTAGTGGCCAGATAGGAACTTCGCTCACAATTAGCCGATCCAATCTCGGTAGCTTGCAAATGGGTGACTAAGAGATGAAAGGGAGATGATGGAGAGAGAACATTGAAGGAAGGGGCCTGGACATCAAACATGATTAGATGTGGACGGATGTTTCATTACTTCCTTTATTCCTTTATTTGATAGTCTATGTCGGCAGCCACTATTAGCATATAAATAGTCAAAGGTGTTTCAGAATATTCAAACTGATCCAGCAATTAAGGACAACATGGCTGAGATGACGGCAGCCTATAAAAAAATAATTATAAACAAAATACAGACACATATTGGAAGGTGTTTTCCTCTCCTTTCTGTGCATTCCCTGCCACCCTGACCAGAATTCAATTTGACTCCGGGTAATTTTCCTCCGTTTGCATTCAATATGTTTTCATTTCTCTGACTGCTTACTCCGGGTATTTTCTGAGCACTCTAGCACCCTCCCTCCCTCTCTCCCTCCCTCCCTCCCTCCTTCCCGCTGCCTGTCAAAGCAAAGGCCAGTCTCCAGATGGGAGTCTTTATCACAAAGAAAAGCACAAAAGAACTAGCACTGTTTCAAGGCTGACAGGTGAATGGGATTTCCGCAGAGACCGAGACAAGACGTGGAATTATCAGCACAGAGTGTGCATGTACCCACTCAGCAAGAAAAGCGTTTGGGAGAGGGAGGAATGCAGCAAAGCATGGCGAAGAGACAAAAATGGGGGGAAATTGGACTAAACAATGCTTTGCTGAACGTGATACTCCCATTTAACACTCTCTGAATATAGACTGTGCCTCCTGTCTGTGTATAGCTCTGTGGGTAAAGCAATAAACTTACAGTTAGCATGGTTATATGTTCCATTATCTGTGTGGATGAACAGGTTTATTACAGTCTTGTCAGTGTAAGGAGGAGGATTATATTCTTGATGTTCCTCAATGAGCGCTGCCATGGCACTGACATTACCACAGTTAAGGATTTAAGTCCCGCCAGGCCACCCACACCGACTGTACTGCGAGGCACTTTGGATAACAATGTACAGAAAGTGATATGCGCTACTTTGATTGGAGAGAAGCCAAGTGATATGAGTTCTGTGTCATGTTTCGTCATTGTCAAATCAAGGCCATTTTCCCAGAGGGGTCCCAGCTATCTTTATCATGGGGGGCAACGGTAGCCTACAGCAGTGCATGTCACTCCACAAGCTCTCAGGTTTTCACTCCAGCAGAGAACCATAGCAGCTATTCACACTCATGACTGGCCCCTTCTGGTTGAAGGTGGGAACATCATGAAATCAGCTGCTGTAATGATTCATGACAAATACTACCTGCAGATTCTCAGTTCTTTATTCACCTAGTCATTAAAAAAGAATGAGCTAGTCAGTTCAGCCTGGATAAAACCCTAATGTCTTCAGTGGAGCTACTTGTTGGCCAGCTACCAAGTATAAATAAAGCAGCATTTCCAAGCCGCATCATGCTTGAGTGGAGCTTATGTTTTTCCATCTTGAAGTAGGAGTTTCAATCTTTAAGCTTCATTAGCAATGCTAGTGGCTTAGCCCCACGGACCCAGTTTCGGTCTAGTGGTTGGCGAGTCCGGAAGATATCTCAACAAGTATTGGATGAAATGTATATATCACAATGAATACTAATGACTTTGATAATCCCCTGACGTTTCCTCTAATGTCACCAGCTGGTCAAAGTATTCACTTATGCAGCCATATATGTACATGTTGAGAAAAATTCTTCAAACATTCATGGCTCTAAGACGCTGGCACTAATGACTTTGGTGATCCTCTGAATCTTCCTCTAGTGACACCATGATGTTCATGTTTGTGGTTTTGAGTGGAATGACTCAATACTTGACTGAATAGGCATGGTTAAGACACTCATGGCACTTGACTTTTCATCTTGTACAATCATCAGGTTAATTTGTCCAATACTGGGTTTTTGACCAAATCGCTCCAAACTAATGTCGTTCCCGTCAGCCCCAGCTGTACCTTGTGCTTCGTGCTAACATGCTAAACTAAAATGGTAAACATGGTAAACATTATACTTGCATTTTAGCATTGTCATTGTCTTTTAGCGGGTACCGAATTTCCTTGCTGATGTTGCTATATATGCGTATCACACCAACTATCCAGTTTTTGTGGTTATATATGAGGTAACTTATTCTGTTACGACTGTTAACTAACAATTATTGTCATTGATTAGTCATTTTGTCTCTAAAACAGCAGAAAATAGTAAAAATGTAGCTTTTATAATGTCTCAGTGTTCATATATGTTATGTTTGAACCACAAAACTCAAAGATATTCAGTTTACTTTCATGTTACAAAGAAAAACCTTTAATTATCTAATTTGAGAAACTTAAACCAACTAATATTTGAGTTTTTTTCATAAAAAAGACAAAAAATATTATTATCAAAATAGTTACCAGTTCATTTTTTGTCAGTCAACTAATTGACAAACAGGCCCAGCTCTAAATCCAATGTCCTACTTCATCTCAGTGGTCAAATCACAGCAGAAAAAGACAAGTCCAGAGAACTTTCTAGGAGGCCTAAACACCTTACCAGACACATCTGTTCACAAAACCTGAGTAATGTCCGACCAGCAGTCAGCTTTCAGTCAGCTGCTTCAGAGTCAGGAAAAGGGTAGCCAGTGTGGGTTTAATTTTTCATCACTGTGTTGGCCTTGAAGGGGTCACTGCCAATCAATGGTATAGACCATAGAAGATACTTCTGCTCTTCTTTATTGCTTTGAAACAATAGTAGGCTATTGGAAATTGTTTTTCTTTATTTTGTGTATTTTTCAGTTTCATGCAGGCAATCTCAGCCTATGCCCTCCTCTTTGGAAGAATGCGTTCCTCCTTCATTTTCTGGCAGACAATTTCAGAGGTCAGCTTCATCTTCTGCTGGCATTGCAGAGGGGACAGCATTCACACCTTTATTTTATTCTTTTGTTTATCTTTTATTCATACAGACAATCTTTTTGAGATTGAAAATGCTTTTCTTTCACAATGTGTCTTTTAGTAGACAAGGGCCCAGGTGGAGGGGTCGGACATCCAAAGCCTGCGTAATGACGCTGCTCTGAAAGGGATGTGCTTAAATGAATTCAGGTCAGGTCGTTATCGCTGGGTCTTTACTAAATTGTTTCTATGAAATCGGTTTTGCTCCATAAGACCCAATAGAACGAGCCAGCAGAGCGAGCTGCTTTATTTTCACGACATACAAATTGAGGATTGGTTCAGTCCATTTCAATTCTCAGCTACACTTAAAACCTTGAAAGAAAGCCTGTAGGGTGTTGTGACAACCTAACAGAGATCCCATTCTGCCTGATAGACATTAGACCGGTTAGCCAAGCGCAACTCTCCCAGGACGGCTGTGCCCCTGCAGAGAAAAGTAGGATGTGAATCTCTTGTAGAGCAGTGATCTGTGATAGCATTTAGATAACCTGTATTGCAAAAAGGATCACTCTGATTGGCTTAGACATATTCAAACACATATTATCTAGCAGTAAAATGCAGATCTGTGGGTGCATACAAATTAAAAGGGGTCCTATTATGCTCATTTCTAGCCTTATTATTTTATTTTGGGACTTCACTAAATTGCCCTGCATTATTCACATTTCAAAAAATCTCCTTATTTATCTTATACTGGCCCCCTGAGTTCAGCCTCTGACTCTAACAGACAACGTTAGTTCCTGTCTCTTTAAGGCCCCCCTCTCAGTGAGCCCACTCTGTTCTGATTGGCCAGCTTCAGGAAGCCTAGGGCAACCATATCATAGTCGTGTTAAGTTAACACTGATGAAAACCCAACATTTCTTGCTTTGCTGCTTTATATTAAAAGTTTAAAATAACGAGAGACTTTTATTGTGAAAGTGTTCCTCAAAAACAGTCGAAACAACATGATATGGAGATATTTGGAGCTCTTTGTTCAGCGGAGTAGTTAGAAATAATGCAAGGAGGAATAGTACAAGCAGAAGCAGCCACAGTGATGATGATATTTGCTTTGTAATGGAAAACACACACACACACACACACACACACACACACACACACACACACACACACACACACACACACACACACAGCGTGCCAGCTTGACTCACGTCATGGCTCGGTGTGACTACTCCATAAACAATGGAAAAGCGCCATAATGTTAGCACAGCGGAGCAGTGAAGTTGCACAATGAGTGTGCAGCAGATGTCTGTATGTAGAAATCCGTCACAAGCTGACGTTGGCTTGGGCTGAAAGAAGAAAAAAGTTGGAAATCAAGCATTCATATGCTTTTGTTTACAGGCATTATTTCTGCATATGCTTACTTTATTATTTGGAACTTTGGCCATGTTTAATATGAATATTCAACATGGAAATGCACATATGTATACTGTATATGACAGAAAGAAATAAGGAAAAGCTTAAAAGGTACCCTTTAAATACAGATTTACCAATTACAGATTACTGTACCTCACACCAAATGTTATACACCATACTAATAATGAGTATACTTTGGTTTTATGTGGATTTTTTCACTTTTTTTGTGTAAAGGTATGAGATGTCAACTTGTTGCTTATGTTGTTTCAAAGTAAAAGTTCAGTATTTGGGGAAATTTGATGATTCACTCTTTTTCTGAGAGAAAATTGATAACACTGATGTCTGTATGCTAAGTATGAAGCTACAGTCAGCAGCTGGTTAGCTTAGCATAGCATAAAGGCTTGAAACAGGGGTAACACAGGTTAAAAAAAAAATGAAGAAAGAAAAGTCCATGCACATTTTATACTTCATATATGCTGGTAGTAGTTTTTGTTGCTTTTTAATAATGCAAGGCTAGCTGTTTCAAGTCTTTATGCTAAGCTAAGCTAACTAACTGACTGATTGCTGTAGCTTCATATTTAATAGACAGATATCTGAGTGGATTGACCTTCTCATTTAACTCTTAGGAATAAAGTTATTAAGTATATTTCCCACAATATCAAACTGCAAAATACTAGAAAAACTCAATTTAAAAAAGCTCAAATTATTTCCTTTCCACTTCCTGTGTTTAACAGGGCCTCCTACTATCTTTACTACTGCGGCCAACAAACACACAGCACAACTCAGCTACATGGATGCATCACAAATATGTCATATACATATGGGGGACGTACACTTCTGCTGCATGGTGGTGTGAAGCGGGGTTGTGTGTGGGATGTGGATCATCAGAGACGTGGCTGCAGAACTCAGACGCACTAACACATGTACACATATGCACTCTTACACACTCCCACACACTTTATTTGGCGGCATGATTAATCGTGGCATCTTTTGGAGCTTCAGAGGAGGTTCAAAACAGCATTTCAGCTTCAAAAAGATTATTTCCCCCTACTGGTTCATTCGTCATTATTATTCCAGGATTAATTTCTGTCTATCGCTTCTTTACTATTGCTGTCTTTGTATCTTCCTCCCACCACAACCTCATCTCTCTGAGGTGAGGAAGAAGTCACAGCCCTCGTGTGGTTAGTGTAACAAATCCAACATTTCAGCAATCAGCATCGTTAGCTGAGTCATCAGGTGATCGCATCAAATATTTTCCCTGGTTCACACTTCTGTATCCGCCTCGCTTTGTTTTCATTTGCAGGGTCTGAGAAATCTGCGTAATTCCTTGTAGGATATACAAGAAACACCAAGGTGTCTGTCAGCATGGAATAACTGCACCACACTCACTCTCACACACACATACATAAAATATAATGAGTACATGCTTTGGCCTGGAGGCGTAAAGGGCATTTGTGGCCTTTCGGCCCCCATCAACAAACAACAGCAAGGACACACATGTACACAAACACACATGTACACATATTTGTATCCAGACAGTGTTGAACCTGGCTTGTTCATACACTCACCTAGAGCTAGGGGCAAGGTTATATGAAAGGCTATTATTCCAGGCACACAAACACAAACATTCATAAAAATCTATGGTCCTTGATGATATACCTGCAGGCCCACCCACAAGTCACAGGAGGGTGGGCTTCACCCAGCGCTGCCCCAGGTTCTGATTGTAAATGAATTTAGCTCTGGTATACAGGCCTAAATCATCAATTTCCATCTGCAGGGGATTAATTATTTAATAGTCCAACATGTGCAATCGCTGTCCTCGCATAACTGGAAATATTAATATAAATTTAGGTCACATTTGTATTCTGGTGCTGTTTGATTATGCAGAGTGGCGGACTTGATTCAGGGCAATTTCATGGCGCTGACATCGAAGTAGTATCAGCAATGGATACATGAGAGTTTTTCAGGGGGGGGGGGATCTCACTTGTCCTTGTTGTGTAGATTTCTGGGACAAACCAACGTCTTTCTCATGCACAGACTGCAATTTATCCTCTTTTGTTGCCAGTTTTCATCTTCTTGTTTTTTTCTTTTTGGGCTGGGCGTCTCTCTGGAGACGAAGCAGCAAGCAGCCAGACTTCCCTCCATGGAAACACTTGCTGTAATAGAGCAGCTCATTTTCTCTACCAAAAGCCTGCAGTAAACTCATTTTAAAATCCCCGTACCTATACGTACACATGCACATTTGAACATGCTAGCACATGGATGCTATAGGTGGACTTTTATCTATTTTATCTTAAAGCATTCTAAAAATAGGGCAACATATATTTACACTCTCAGACAAATACTACCTTCTTGTAGCAAAACAGCTCAATTTGCACCCCCTCATTCAACGTGAGGCTTGTTTGGCGTTCCATCTGAAATGTACAGTCATCCCAGTGTAGCATCGCCGCCGCAGGGCCGAGCCAGAACCTCCCCGCTCTATTAATGATGTTGTTTGTAATTGAAAATAAATTGAAAATCGTGGCTGACTAATGAAAGCTCCCCTTAGTTCTCAAAATATTCTACAAGTGGAAGGTTTTTTCTCTCTCTCTCTCTCTCTCTCTCTCTCTCTCTCTCTCTCTCTCTCTCTCTCTCTCTCTCTCTCTTATCTCACTTCTCTTTTCATCCCTTTCTTTCCTCATCTCCATCTTTTTCCTTTCTAGTTTCGTGGTGCTCTCTTTATCCTCCTCACCCTTCTCTTTCTTTTCTGTCTGTTGTCCTCCCTTCCTTCTCTCTTATAGTTTTTCAGTTCTTCTCTTTTCATCTCTTACCTTTCTTTATTTCTTCCTTTCTTTTTTCCTCCCTACCCTCCTTCCTTGCTTCATCTCCATTTTTTCCCTTTTTTAGGTTCTTGGCGCTTTCACTTTCTTGGCTACCCTACTATTCTTTCTTTCTTTGCCTCTGTCTTTCTTCTGTCTTTCTTCCTCCTCTACACCTCTCTCCCTTCAATATTTTCAATTCTCTTCTTCTTTTCATCCCTTTTATTTCTCTCTTTTCCAGTTTCTTGGTTCCTCTTTTTTTAAAGTCTCTACATTTCCTTTTATACCCATAAAAATTCAGTCAGTCTGGTAGATACAAATTTCTTCTACTTTTCACTATAACAGTGCATTGATCTTGAATATATGTAAATGCTGAACAGATGTGACTAATGATGATATTATGCTAATGCAAAGTGAACTTAGACTTACAACTAAATTCTCAAACCAAATAAATGAGCAGCTAGTTCTGCTTTAAAACACACTGGGATAGACAAAGGACAGACAGGTCAGACGTGGTGTAAATTATATGGCATTACAAATAGCGTGTTGCTTATTTATAGTAATATCCTGATTTAGATCTGTGATGTAAGCAGAGACAAAAAGGCAGGGCACCAAAAAAAAAACAAGACAACAAATTCAAGCTTTTGTTACTAATGCTTGGATTTCTGTAGTTACTTCATCGGTGCAGCCTCATCATACCTTTCCCTGTGTCCCCCGCCCCCCTCTCTCTACCACAGGGGTGAAGGCGGTCTTCTCCGGCCATTATCACCGGAACGCCGGTGGTTGCCACGGCGGCCTGGACATGGTCGTGAGCTCGGCCATCGGCTGCCAGCTGGGCGAGGACACCCACGGCGTCAGGGTGGTGGTGGTGACTGCGGATGATGTCATCCATCGTTACTACAGCCTGGAGCTGCTGAGGGCGCGAGGCGTGGACGAAGAGCTCAAGAAGCTCCTGCAGGCCTGAGGGCGGATGGAGCAGTCAGGCTTTTATTTTTGTGAATTGTTTAGATTTTTACGGTTTTGAACCCCTCGTCATAGAGGCATATGCCAGGATTTTTGGAGATGGATTTGTTTATCAACAATGAATGTCTACCAGCGGAAGAAAAAAAAACTAATTTAAAGATCTAAATTTGACACACATAAGTGTCTCTCTCCATCGAATGTTTTTCCTGGGAGCATCTCTCAGCGTTCAAGGCAGTATGGATGTTATTATCTCTGTTCCAGCCATAAAAGGGCCACACAGAGATCATTGAATGTGTTATAAAAACTAGCGGTTCTTTTGTGGAGAAGCATTACCTTTACACACAGTTTTCCTATATCTGAAGTAGCATTACATCCTCTCTGACACCCACCCTGTCTGTCTGTGTTGTGTTAAAGTTTCAGACAAAAACATTATGCTGTAGTCAGATGTTGTCAGCTTAAGTTCTAAATGTATCAAAACTTGTCTGATCTTTTTTCTTTTTAGATTTTTCACCCCCACAACTATAAAATCTCGTTTGGATTTCAGGTTATGTTGTGTTTGGTGTGTAGTGTAGCTTTTTTCCCCCCCACACTTTCAGCAGATGACTGTAGTAACAAGACACATGCAAGATGAAATCTATCACAGAAGAGGAAGAGAAAGAAGCCCTTTACCAGAAAACAGTGCAGCTACAGGGCATGTTTGGAATCAGTAATGCCCCACTTTTTTGCACTTGGTGTCAGTATTTCATGTTTCTTGTTGTCGTAGCTGTTTCTAATATGTTTGCTGTTGCTGCAAATTAACGCCTTGTTGGCCATCCTATGCAAGCTAATCACATCGCTGTGTGAGAGTGAGTGAGTGAGTGTATTTTTTATTTTTTTTTATGTTTAATGTGTTACTTTCCTTGACCCGGTCATATGACCCCTGACCTCAGATCAGAGCATTAATTGACTCCAGAGGTCATTTTCAATCTATATTAATAGTAACAGAAATAGCAATCTTGTTTTGGACTCAAACTTAAAGTTATAATCCTTAAGATTTCAGCTCAGTGTGGCCGTCCACTATAAAAAAAAATCCTAGGAGGAGCTCTAATACGACTGGGATTGAGGCTGATATCTTTGAGAATTGAAATTGAATTGAAAATTGATTACAATGGATTACATGCTTCATTGTTTCATGTGATTGCCCTGTGCACGTGAAGGCAATTTAAAGCCAGCACAAGAAAACTACCATATAGAGAGATAATAAACTGAATATAAATACATTGAATAGCTATTGCAGAAAGAAACTACCATAAATAATATTTAAAAAATTAGGTTTGACGTCATTAAAATCTTAAGAATTATAACTTCAGTGTCTTTTTCCTTTGTTGGTTTAGACACCAGAGCTTATTTGTGTCTAAGCAATCGCCGCACTTTAATGTATTGTATTCTAACAGAGGTTCACTCACTTAAAAATCAGAGGAAATCCATTACTCTGCATTACTCCATGACTGTTAAATTACTGTGGGGTGATTGTTGCAATTTCCTTTTGGTTTATTTCTAGTTACTTGTTTATGAAAAGCGTTGATCAAACTCACTGCGATTTTTTTCCCCTCACTGTGATGTTTTGTGTTGAAAATATTTCATCATCGGATTATCGTTGCAAATGAAAATGTATGTTGCAGCACTTTCACATCACACATATCTGCTCATGTCAGGGATCTTTGCAGCACGCTCTGCACATAAGGACATTGCGAGTAAGGTTAGTAAAATAAATGTGATTATGTTGTTAAACTCCAAACTAAAAGACTGGTGTTAGGCTCATAACATGTAGTGATAGAGATGTGGTCTGTTAGGGATTAATATGGGGACGCAGTATTTTGTGACTGGTTAGTTATACAGTAGCTGAAGCAACCACAGTTTTGCAGCCTAGTAGCCACAGGCTTATTTGGAAGCTCCCAGTCCTGAAATTGTCTTTCAAATGGACATTTCTGCAACAAAATTACTTTATCCATGAGCCCTAAATGACTCTACTCGATTACACTTTCCACACATACACACACACAGACTCTCACTCTCACCCTGACTGACTGGGAATGTAAGAGTTGTCATGGCAACCCTTTAGCAACACATCTGTGTGTGTGTGTCTCAGAGAGTGAGTGCGAGTGTTGGAGAGAGAGCGTACATACTCTGCATGTGTGTGCGTCCGTCTGTGGTCTGGTGGGTACTGTAGGTGAATTTCCATCAGCGACACATTCTCTGACCTCATTTCACACTGACGGATTCTGTCTCTTTTCCAAAAAGTCAGCATGTGATGGAGGGAGGAGGAGGGGGCGTCTGAAAGGAATGGATAATGAGTGTGATGTGTGAAAGATGACTCAGTCCATCTCCTTCATTTCCTGTCTGAGAAGGAACCTTATGTCCTTATCTATTTTTATATCCTCATGGTAGCCGAGCTCAATCACATTGTTCTTTATCTTTTTTTTCTTTTCTTTTTTTGTATGTGTGTGAATTTCTTTTAGAGTGCGTTTGCTCTATGAATTGGGGGAACATCACACGCTTTGACTTGTTCCTGTGTTGAATTCTAATGAATGACTATACCGAGAACCATAACTGTGACATGATTGGATGATTGGTTGTATTTTTATAATAAATGTTGATTTTATCTAATGATTGCAGAGTGTTGTAGTGTTTATTATTAGCCGCTCTGAGTACTTGAAAAAGTTGCAAACCACTTTTCATGCATGTTTTTCTATATAGCGGTGGGAGATAACTCGTATTTTATGAAAACTTTCTGAATTTATACAAAGAAAAAGACATTAAACTGCATTGATGCACCGTCATGCTTCATACCAAAGGACAACAACATTAATATCAATCAGTGTTTTAGCCATGCTAACGGTCAGTTGGTCAGTCCATCCTTAGTCCAGATGAAAATATATCAACAACTATTGTCAATGAAATTTTGAGCATTAATTTTGCTTGTAGGGCCACCAGCAGCTTAATTTTTTTGGTCTTTAATGTCATGTATGACCAATTTTACCATCAAATTCAATAAAGACATTTATGTTTCGATCAGGATTCATTGTTGTAACTTTGGTGATCCATTAACTTTTCATGTGACACCATTACCAGGTCAGAAGTTCACATCGTCCATTACTTTAGTTCACGACCAAATATCTACAATACTAATGACATTTCCATAAGCTGAGCTATGTGTATAGTCTTAATTAGCAAATATTAGCATGGTAACACACTAGCCTAAGATGGTGAACATGATAAGCATAATATGTTAACCATCAGCGTGTTAGCATTGTCATTGTGAGCATTTTAGCTGCTGATGTTAGCATTTAACTAGCTACAGAGCAGCTTACATGACTGAAGATTCTAATTCCAGGTTTAGACTACTCAATATTAAACAATTATAGTTATTAGACATAAAGTCATAAATTCTTGCCCTGACTCGGTTGAGAGTTACAGTTATTTGTGCAGGGGCTCTGTGTGTGGTAGTTAAGAATTTAAAAATAATTTGATTTTTCAGAAACATCATTTTATTCCTTTTCAGAGTTATGCATCGTGTTCCACTTTCTTAACACATAATTTCATTGTTATTTCAGCTATGTTGCTAAGGTTATTACTGTGGAGAATATGCAGCCAGAGTGTAAATAATACAAATAGGTAATATGTGTTCTTTTTCTGGGTTGATTATGCGTCATTGGTAATGCCTCAGGGCTTCAGTAGGGGGAATCGCGCTACTCTTCCTCACTCAATACAGACAAGTGAAGGCAAGAGCAGAGTGTGTTTCTTCTTCCCTCTTCCCTCACTATTTTCCCTGTTTAAGATAATTACCGTACACAAAGCACTATAAATCTAGTGACACACGTTGTTGATAATTGTTATTTTGTCATTGTTGTTCATTGTGAGAGAAAGAGGTGAATTTTGTACTTTTATGTTGTCAAAGAGTTTCTGGCTAACTCCGTCACCGTGTAAGCTAGCTACTGCTATTGTCTCACTTTAGCGCCTGACTGTTGTTCCGCCATTTTCTGCATTTGAGCTTGTCACAGAGATATTTTCTGTAAGTTGCTTAAAAATGTTATTTTATTACTGTAAAAGGTCAGTTCATTTGTCAGCTAAAAGACATAAGTTAAAAAGGTAAATGTATTTCATGTAAGTTGCAGTCTATGCTGGTTAAAAATATAATTTACATTATTTAGAAAACCATAGAGGATAACTTAGTTGTGGAAACTGTGGTCCTGAGACTGAGTGTATTCATACTGGGAAAATGTGTGAATTTGGTTGTACTGTATATAATTAAGACTCAATACAGACAAGTGAAGGCAAGAGCAGAGTGCGTGTTTCTTCATCCCTCTGCCCTCACTATTTTCCCTGTTTAAGGGCACAACGTGTGCACCTATTGGTCAACATCACAGAACACATTGTGTGAGTTGTCGTACTGGGCAAGAGGAGGTTAATGGTAAAAGTCTTTTTGGTGGGACATTGTGAAGCGTCCCAGATAAAGCAAAATTTATCGTCCACTATGATACACTACACAGCATAAAGTGATCTGTTGTTGCGCCCAATGCTAATTTTCGGGACCAACAGCCTGTTGGATCGGGCTATTATCAGGTTGATATTGTGTAGTCTGAACCCGGCATTATTCTTATTGTGATGTAGTTTGATCTCTCACTGAACAGACAGGAATTTCAACAAGAGTGTAGCTTTTTGTCCCCTTTTTGTCACAGTTTTGTCTCAGTTTGAAGTGACATTTGGTGTGTAGCCTCTTCAGAAAGCAGAAACATGGAACGCCTCCTCAATTCTGTTGGCTAAATGGTGACACATGATGACAAATCTGACATGTATCCATCATCTCCAAGTTCAGTTTCTTCAAACGTTTGTCCTAGCAGCTGTCACAAATCTGGGGAAAACAGATGCATCATCATCCTCAAAGAACAAACAGCAACAACAAATGACGTAAAATACACCAGATCGCTGTGGCTGGTGAGAAATATAATATGTGTTCATCTTCAACTAAATCTAATTCTCACACTAACATACACCACATATTGTATTCATATTTTTTCCACTCTCTGTTAAATTAGAGATTAGCTGACTCTTAGCCAGAACAGCCTGCGGGGAGTGAGCAGGTGGGGATTGCTTGCATAAGGACTCTTCAGTCGAACAAATGGCTTTTATTGGACACAACAACAGCAGAGTGAATGTGGGATTGACTGCTTACAGGACAGTAATTCATTCACAAAGCAGCAGACACCAGTGCACATATACACCTGGTGCTATTCTGCTCTGAAATTGAAATTTAGCCCCCTTACTTTACTGCTCCAAATTGTGATGATGTGTAAAAATTGCCGTCTCTGACATTTCTGTGAAAGAACATGAAGGCTCTTTTTTTTTTTATTTAATTGCCAGTAAATGGTTGATATTGCCAAAAAATAAAAATGTCCTCACAAGATGGCAGCTCTCTGGACAGACTAGAGGTCAGCTACTGTGACAGATGAAAGCTAGTTCCTGTTTATTGATTCCCAAGCCTTGTCCCGGTGTCCTCTGCGGCTCAAACACATACAAATCTAGACTCACATACGTACGTGGAAACACACTTAGAAAAAAAACAAAACATAAAAGACGCATGAGACTCTCTACACTACGTTCATGAGCTGCCAAGAGTGCAAAATCCACAACACTGATGTTTTTCTTCACACAAGTGCACACATCAAGTGGATGTGGGGGACTCGGGTCAAAGGACGCCTACTTTTGAACGCACATGAGAAGCCTATGTAGCATGAGGGGGATGTGAACATTTCTGAAGCGAGCCAGGCAAAACCACCAGAGACACAGGAAGGAGCTTATTTTATTTTCGCCTGAGTGTTTTGGTTCCTGATGAAATCTAAGAAGTAATCATTACACGGTGGCAGGAACACTTTGGCCGTCAGATATTCTTGGCTCCATTCTGTTAGCGGTGTGAGCGAGCGGGTATCTGAGGAAGCTCGCCTCAGCTTGTGTACTGGAGGTGCAGCACCTAGTCCAAAAAGCAAAGAGCGCTTTGAAGAACTGTTCAATTCAACAATTGCAGCCAAGACTTCAAACTCAAAGCATTGACAGCTGAGGCAGTTAAATTACATGGTCCATGAGTTAGGACCGCTGTTCCTATTGTTGGAATAGAGAAAGTAATTTCACAACACACATTTTCTTCAGTATAATGCCTGAGGACTTAAATCCCCTTTTATTTGGTTCACTCAAATGAGTTTGTGCTGCAGTCTAGACGGACTTGCGGTAAATGGGAGATTTGTGTTGTAAACAATGACACCACTAAGAACTTTATCAAAAATTACAGCCAAACCATTTCCACACAAATCCATTTCTAAATGGATTTGTGTGGCTGCGGCATAATTCCTGATAATTTGGTGATATGATTATCAGCTTAAGTAGAAGGGTTTGCTTGAGATGAATGTCTGGTCACAGCTGCTCTGCTCCAAATAAGTGACTTCTTGTCACAAATTAGGACCCAACCAATAATCCTGAATTGAGCCTATTAATTCAGCTGTGTATCCAGTCATAGGATCAAATCATGTGCGGTAAACTATGTTTATATAGCCATGTATTTTTGTCCATTTATAATTGTTTAGTTTACATCACTACTGAACACTTATAGTGTCTGACACATGTAAAAACTGCCCACCCTCTGGGAAACAACTGGTTTCCATTCAGTTACATGCAGTACAGGATGATAATCAACTGGTTAAATCTTTAGTCAGGTAATCCTTCAGTTAACAACTCATCTGCTTTCATTGTTGTCCAAGTCACATTGTTGATGAGTGGTGAAGCAGACTTGATATTAATCAGCACGCTCAACTGTAGGCATCTTTGAAAAAATATTTGTCCTTATTGAGGGGAGGAGTTCTGTGCAGGAAGTAAATTTCCAGGACCTCAAAATTATTAAGGTGCAGTGTGTAGAATTTAGTATCATCTAGCAGATCGGATTTGGCAGAAATAGAGTTTAATATTCTTAAGTATGTTTTAATTAGTGTATAATCGTTGTGTCGTCATTACCGTAGAATGTGCTTTTTATACACAGGGAGCAGGTTCTCTTCAATGGAATCCGCCATGTTACACAGCCATGTTTCTACAGTAGCCCAGAATGGACAAATCAAACACTGACTGCAAACACTGCTGCAATCTGCAACGTCACCACCTGATGCCACTAAATCCTACACACTGTTCCTTTAAACGTGTGTCCACAGCACAAAGGAGTGTGTTTTTTTGTAGAGTTACTATGAGTTCAAAACAAAACAAAACATGTCCTTATTCTAAAACTAATGTAAATGAAACTTAACCCTTGCACTAGTCCAAACCCAGTTATAAATGTACTGATTTACTAAATAGGGTTGAAAACAGCCAAAATTACCCTCAATATGCAATAAATATCCCCCAATGTATATGTAAAACTGAAATTGGCTCTCAAAAGGATACAAGTACATGAACACACATACACACACTCGGCCAGGCTCCAGTACCACCACCCCGTCATTTCTCCATGCAGTCCACAGGTGTTGGGGGGGAAGTAAATGAAAGTTGGCGTATCCAATCATGGCCTGACGTCAGGGTGCCACCCCTCCTGGCGGTGAGCCCACTAACAGAGCGAGCCATCTGGGCAGCAGAGACCTAGCGACAGGCCCATCCATCCCTGTACCCTGCCCTCTGGGCCTGCAGCCAGTGAGACAGACTGGGAGAGCTGGCGGGGATCAGCGCTCCTTGCTGGCTCGCCAAGCTGGAGCATGTTTTGATGATTCTAGCATTCAGTGGGGTCAAAAATGTGCATGATTCACTTTATTTAAAGCGACGGTTTGGTCTCGGTTGTGCAGTCTGACTGGTCACAGATGTACTCCAACTGTTGCATTAAGGCTGTAGATAACCCGTCATATTTTGACATAAATAAGTATGTTTTCCACCATCTATTACCTTTTTATATAAAATAGTAGATTCAGGCAAGTGATGCAGATGCAGTTCAAAAACGCACCTACACACATTTTAATCACACATCCATCGTACCATACAATCACATCAGCAAAAGCATGGAGAAGCCTTGAATGAGGGAATGAGTTATGACATGTAAGAAAGTTTAAATACCCTTCGGCTAGGTTAATCATGGTTGACAGAAAAGTACATGCACATAACTTAGTGAGTTCGATAGTAAGTTGGAGGTGGAGACCAAGTGTGATGAGAAAATTAAAATGATAATTGTCTTCCTGCTTGAACCAAAAGCTTCTCATTTGAATACCAGACAAAATTTGAGATTTTAACTAAAATGACACTGTTGAAGCACTGGAGAGAGCATCTGAGTTCAAGCCTCCATGTCATCCAGGGGAACAATTGATTTGTGATCCCACAAATATGAAGCTAATTTTTGGTTTATAAATCATACAAGTCATAGCCCTCTGTCTCTCTCCAACAGGGTGATGTGCTACATGTTTGACTTAATAATTAGGTTGTGTTGTTTTTTTTGTCATAACCTTCAATAAAGTTCAGTAGAAAATGCTCTAGCTTTCACAGTGTCCTCATTCTCTGTTGCAACCTAACATTTCCTGTAATGGGAAGTGTCATTCTTCCCTGACTTTCCCATCCCCTCAACCACCACCCATCTAAGTCACGGACAGCTTTGCTTAAGCAAGATGTTTTTTGCCATCTAACATCATGTCAAACCTTTCCTTCTTTATTTCTGTCATGGTACCGCTCTGTGATGACACAGCACTGAATAATTCTGCTACTGACACTGGTACAGTTTTGTTGCATTTTTTATGCTGATTTTATGCTGATTAACATGTAAAGATATAACATGACCTGGAAATCATTTAGAAACAAATCATGGAGAAAAATACTGAGTGCCGAGGTCACAGATTTGGCTACTTAAGAGCCGGATATTTTCATCTAGACACTGGCTGAGACCAAAATAGAGCTTAATCAGTGAGTACTGGATGTACATTCAACATGTGGCCAGAAACGCAAATGAATGCTAATGTTATGTTATGTCTTTTAGATGTGTAAATATGCAACTGCTAACTGCTAACATGTTCGTAATACGAATATCAAAGGAGATAATACTTCACTGTGTGTTTACAGCTTCTTTCTGCTACACATTTCTGCTGCACTTAAGCTACACAGTGTTGAATTCTTCTTTTTACTCTTGGGAGAAAGTTGTCCACAAATGAAGCAGAACAGTAGACTTACAATATAAAAAATATGTATCACTTCATGTACATACGGCATGCATTGAGTTAAAATTAGCAATCTATGACAAGTTTGTGCAGTTCAGAGTGTCTGTCAAATCTGACAAAGTAAGAAAGATTTAGGAAGAAGCCAAGTGTTACTTGTTATTCTACTAAATACAGCCAATCTTCTCAATCCTTTCATTTCAATCTGACAGGGTTCGGATACTAAGAGCAGTTTAGCTGTGACGTATGTGAGGCTAATGGCATAGATGCAAAAACAGGAAGGGAGCCATACTGCTTGTCTGAGACACTGTATAGTATTTTTCGTGAAGCAACTTTGTATGATTCAAAAACCTATAAAATGTGTGTAATAGTTGCACAGTGGTTACATGTATGAGTACAAAAAAGGACATGGGCACTCCCCAGTCATATGCTGCTGCTGCATCCCTCTCTTGGCCTTCAATCATCTTGCTTTCTCTGTCTTTTGTTCGAACAGACAAAGTGGTGGATATGCTAGGATTTTTTTTCACTTAGTCAGATATGGAACAGAAGGCTCTCGGTGACATTTACCCACAATACTGTTCTTCACACCGCCACCAACTGGACTCCCACTCTCTCAAAAGTGAAGATGGAAGATTTTTACAACAATTTATTTGGACGTAGAACACCACCTCCCTAACAACTAGCCACCTGTTGCCTAAATGGGCGAGTGCTGTTATTTACCAGCATACAGGATGCGAATGTAGTGCTGAGAGGCGGAGAGAGACAGGGGTGGTTCATCAGGACAACAAGGAGCACCTGCGCCCACCTAGTTACACAGCAGTGTGTGTGTGTGTTTGTGTATGTTTCACTATGTACAAGCAAAATGTGAGTGATGAAGTGCCAAAAGAAGGGTGTTTTTACATTGCATTAGTGTAAACTGCTGGATGTCTTACTAAATGTAATTTTTATTATTGTTATTTATAACTGCCGCATAATGAGGGCTATACTTAATTTTTTTTTTTTTTATTGAACACCACAAATCAAAGCATGGAGGACATCATAAACCAGAAATATTTTGGCTCTATAAAATAAATATTGCGTCGTAATGAACAGTTTTGCATGATGATCTGATGTGCAAACTTGACATGCTCTCCTGCAATTCTTGTGATCACGGCGCCACAGTTAAACTTAGCTCAGTTGCCAAGAAGACCACCTACTGAAGAGCTATTGGAGGCCTGTTAAAGATGTCATTTTCACACATAAAAGCATTTTATTAACATAAACAAAGGAACTTTTAGAAGGTGGTTTTTGCTCATTTATATCTTGTGGTGCTACCATATTTGCTTTAGCATGATAGCTTAGTCCACTGCGGTCTGCAGGCCCAGAATATATAATCAAATGGTTAAAATCAAGCTACTGCCTATTGGCTCAAAACATATTTCATATGTGAGATGTTTGCTCACAATTCATAAGGCTTTTAATGGCTTACTTAAAATTAAATGAATACATAAAAACACTTCATTAACATGGCATTCTGTTTTTAGCTATGCTAGCGGCGTAGCTGCAAAGATGGCACTGTCAGTCCGTGGTTAATCCACAACTTCCAGACTGAAATGTCTCAACAACCATTGGCTGGTTTGTCATGAAATTCCACAGATATTCATGGTGCCTAGAGGATGAATCCTACTGTGATCCCCCTGAATTTTCTTCTAGCCCCACCAGCAGGTCAAAGTTATCCATAGAAAATATTGGTGTTCCCCTGACTTTTCATCTAATGCAATTATCAGTTCGGAATTTTGATTTGTCCAATACTTTATGACCAAATACTTGCAAAACTAATGACATTCACATCCAAGTCATGATGGACTTGGAGTTATGGAGTTATTTCATATTTTGATGTGTCAATGAAATAAATAAAAAAAAATTCTAAAAACAACAACAACAACATCATAGGACATATAGTACCATTCATAAGTTTGGACACCATTTTTCACTCAGGTAATAGATATTGCATATTGGAATATTTGTGTTGTTTTCTTTACATAAAGCTACAAAATGTTAAACTAAGATGATAGTTCTCCTTTAGTCCCAGAGGAAGTGTTGCATCATTAACCAGAAACAAGTTATTGCCTTGTTTCTGTCTCTTTTTCATCAACATGCTGTTGCAGAGGGGCTGGATGTATTTCACACCGTGGTAGTTGTAATATGTTCACTGAGTTTGAAAGTTCAGAGTTCCTGCGGGCCACTGCTAACCAACTTTAAGTTTCTTTTAGCCAACAGAGCAATTTGTAGTGTGGCATAGCGGCCGTTTCCCTCTGTCATCACAACCCCCCCTGCCTCACTGCTGCATCGCTTCTCTAAGACCCCCAAGGAGCAAAAGAGTGTAACAGCTGAATAGAAATAAACACGTCTCTAAACCGCCTGCCATCCCCGAGGACAAGACTGCACACACACAAACACACACAAACTTATATTCTTTCCCTCATACATGTACACATATATTAACACACTCACACAACTATAACACACTCACAAACTTTGAAACACTATCTCAGACACACGCAGATGCTGGCAAATATGGTCAATTTTCTTCATATGTACACAAAAAAACAATCATAGTATATAAACAGGTAGACTTTTTGACTACCTTCCTGTCAGTCAGCATTTCCTCCCACAACTCTTAGCGCATGACGGCCCATCTGCATGCCATTACTGTGGGTTTCGACACTAATGGAGCCATTTCGCCAAGCAATAAACTGTGGGGGAACATTAGCACCCAAGATGCAGGCTAACAACACACTAAATTGACGGGTGCTGACGTGCTGCGCATCTCTGAAAGCGCCTCCGAGGCAAGGCAACAATCATTCTAAATATTAATATTCCTCGGTTTCTCTGAGAAGGATGAGAAGACATAGAGAAAAGCCCATGCAGATTGTGTATATGTTCCTCAGTCAATCACACTCATCTTCCTATGGAATGGAAAGTCACTGTACTTGTACATGTGAGAAGCATGAGGATGTCACTGGAAACATACAGTACATTCTTATGTGCTCATAAATGCATTCACAGCTAAATGTTATGTTACAGGATTCAGAGCATGTTAATGTTAATCTTACCTTTGGTTGTACAGTAGAAATCCATGTTGTTGGCTGCATTGTTGCACTCAAACCATTCATTCATTCTCTCATCCTAGTTCTATATAGACCAAAAGTGTCTGAGGTTAGCTAGTCCATCAGTCAAGGTGCACCATATTCAAAAGAACTTTAATACATGCTTGATGTTTTATAAACCAACTTAACTAACTCATAGTGCTGTGCCTCAGTGTTAGATACTTACTGGTTCAGTGTAAATTACCTTTAATGCCCACTTCACAACCATGCAAGACCTAAGTGACAAAGTTTAGGCAATTAGCAGGAAGGCATATACACATCCATACTTTTTTGGTGTACGACAAACTGCACAAAATAATTCACAAATGACGTACAACGTTATATCACAGCTCATCTATATATACAAGCAAGCTCACATTTTAATCTTTACCTGAGGAAAGCTGTTAGCAGTTGAAACACTGGCAGGTCCGTGATGAGTTAAAGAAGACCTTCGAACAAGATAGCAGTTTGCAGGTATTTTTTTCTTCTTGGTCATGTTTAGGATATTAAAAATGCTTGGTCATGTGGTCAAGGTTAAGGTTTTGAATAATATAGTCATTGTTAAAACAAACCAGTGTTGACTGATGGTACGAAATCGGAAGTTAAGCTGGTGACATGCTTTTTTTTGCGCTCATCGTGCTACTTCCACATTTCCTAGAGAGGATAGTAATTACTCTCCAAAATGCAAGAATTTGCTTGGGAAAGCCTCAACATACATTCAGTGTTTTAATAGACAATCAATGCCGTAAAATGTCTTGTGTAGGCAGTTGCAGGATTCAGATACACCAATGGGTCACGGCCTTTTGTGTGTTTGTATATTCTCCTAAGCTTGAAAATGTTCAAACTCCACATAGAAACAGTTTTCTGAATCAGTTTCCTAAATTGGAAATACCAAACTATACATTACCCTATATGTGGTATGTGTTTTTATTTCTGTCTCATTAAAAAAATCTTCTACTTTTACCACAAAGTTTCCACACAAAATGCAAAAGCACAAGTTCATACACGTGTCGACACATCAACACACTCCCTCAAAGAGTTCCACCAGGTCCTCACAAGGATATAAGTAGACAGACACTCACATGCGGTTGGTTCTTTATGATGCCTCCAGATTCCCCTCTGTGTGTTTATGGCCGTGATTGCATGCCTTTAACATGTTGACATTCAAATTTAATCCGTCCTTGTAATTAAGCGGGGCCCACAAAAATAGAGGCAGAGTGATTAAAACAAGAAAATCCAATCAAACATGCTTCTTATGACACTGAACATTCACTGATGAGGTGTTGGCTCCACATATAGGATATAATACAGTAACAATTACCCTCTTACGTTCTGTCAAATACATAAACACACGTCCAAGCACATACACCGTTACACACACGTTCTGGCACACACGTACAAATAGCTGTACGACCAAACGCACACATACACTACCACAACAATACTAATTAATCCAGATATCTTTTCCCACACAGGATATCCTTGGCTTTCATCCCCTCCTCAATTAGATTGAACTTCCTACTGTTATGTTAGTGTTTGGATTAGGAGGAATTATGGAGGAATGCTAATGTTTGAAATCCCCCTTTGCCTTTGACTTACTGCATCAGAAGCTTGACAGCTATCTGGCTTTTAGAAGAAGAAGTGTGTATTTCTTAAAGCGCCACATGTGTGTGAAATGTTTATGGTGCTCATACTTGTCCAATGACCCTGTCAATCACAACGTGCTAGCCTTCACCGACCCTTGCTAAATACACTGGCTACATCAACCCCTTGCATCACTCTCCCGACTGCCCTTCTCTTTCATACTTCTGAGTTGAGAAGGGTCAGAATAAGAGCCAAAGCTTCTTTTGATGTTTTCTATGTGAGCTATGATCTGGTCTCTTAGCTCCTTTTGGACACTGACAACAAAGAACTAAACTTGAGTCTTGATAATCACATAAAACATTACTTGATGAACTGCCAAGGTGATGACGTGGTCATGAATAAAAGATGCAATTAAGTATAAAATAAGCTTTCAGTCTATATAGTTCCTGATGTCACTCACTAACTTAAAATTGTAGGAGGCAGTTTTCAGCACACAAGCTTAGTCAAGCTGTGTCATCAATTATGGACACATCTAAGTTGAAGGGCTTTACATGCATGTTAGTGTTGTTTAAAGTAACAGTAAGTTCATTAAAGGGACAGCTGTGGAAGTTAACACACTGTTGATTTATATATAAATACTTTTAATTGGGCCCTGCAGACCTACAAAGGTCAATCCAGTTATTCTGATTTATTAAGCCTGTGTTTCACTATTCTGGGAATTGTATGATATCACCAGACGCCATGCACTAATAACCATGCTTTGGACATGTCATAGTAAGAAAAGCACAGGTGCAACTGCCACCAAGCCTTAAAAAACTTGTTGCTAATCTGCCTATTACACATATTAAGAATATAGTTGTGCAACACTACAGCTGTGAGTCATGATGCATATTTGATGAATACAAGTGTCCAAAATCTCAGTTTACTGCTCATTTTAGAGTAGAATGTCTATATGGAGATGTGAATAAGTTAATGAGGGAGTGATTTTAGACACAGCTTGTGTGTCTACACAGACCAGAGGAGAGGTCTAATTAGGCAAAGTGAAAAAACCAGCGTGGGTATACCATGCCTGTGTAGAGGCTTCATTGTACTATCTATTAAAGCCTTTCTACAGTTCAAGTAGGTTGCACTAGTTAAAGGATGTTTGAGTGTACAAATATAAGTAAAATATTTAAGACATTTAAAATTGAACATTTTTCAGCATATCTCAGGAGCATATGATAATGGTCTTAAAACGGTGGTTCACATTACATGCTGAAATCTGATTTATTTGCCTCCGAATGATTTGATCAAAGTAAATCAGATTTTTTCATGTCAGATCTAGGCCACTTACATTACTACTGTCAGATCAGTAACATCAGAACTCATGTCGTTTTTTTTAGCGTCTCACTTCTCTGCACATGTGCATATTGCTTGGCATCATCATTCATTATCAGCACCTCACAGCCTGTTAAACAGTCCTCTGCATAGCAACTCTTTTCACATAGGCAATCACTTCCACCTGTTTACCATTTCCTTTTTTTTTAGCATATGTAAATTTATATAATCTATCTATGCTAAGAGGAGCCTAACTATGATCAATCAAAGTATGAAGAATTTGTGGGAGTGCACCTTTATGCTGTGTTTAAGCTATGCTGATCATGTCTTAAAATGATTTCATTAATGACCACAGATGTGAAACCGACATCAGTCTTCACGTGAGCATGATTGGAGAATCTCTTTAATGTCAATGAAACAAGTATTTGACAGGTGCTGTCAGAATTTGTTTGATCTAGAGATATGGATTACTCACAAACCCCTATGCAAAGATTTGTGCATGTATAATTGCAGTGGCATATTTCAGCCTTCAGCCTATAGTTGCCATTTCTATGTATAGTAAGTATAGTAATGTGGAAATATGCCTGTTTCTAAGCAATGTTTCCTCAATGTCAGGATGCTGTTTATGTGATAACATTACTTTTTAAATACAGCACCCATTCCACCTTCTCTCCTCACTTCCTTCTCCCCACCGCAGAGTTCGGAGGATCTCCTCTCCAGGACGTCGTTGGTATAGATCAAATCGGCCTTTGAGCTGCCTTGGTCTCTGCTTCTCTCCTTCAGTTCTCTCTTGTTCTTCCTCGCCTCTCTATCTCTGGTCCACGAAGTGCAGCATTGTGGATTTTAAGTCTGTCGCTTGATAACGGGGCCCTCGGATCTGCGCGGATTTAGGATTTATTGGTTTATAGACAGAGGAAATGTGTGTCTGTTACATGAAAAAAGAAAGCCTTGGTGTTGCCGCCCATCCCGGGGAAGAAAAACCCACAATGAAAACGGTTGCATTTCTCCCATGATCGCTCATGAGAGGGACTGAGTAAGATATGCTAATGGTCCCTGAAAACTCTGCATGTGAGTCCCTCTGCAGTGTAGTTATTTCTCTGTCTGGTTCTGAATCTCACAAACACACAATCCCCTTTTCTGCTCTGCGTCTTTATCTCATATTCTCACCAAACAAACCTCATGCGTTTCTGCCATCGTCACGCACCGAGTAGCCGTTCCCCCTAATGCATGGCTGACATCCACTCCGGCCTGTCAAGTGTCTCCCCGTCACCTGCTGACACCGTCCTACAGTCTGCCAGCTGCCTTGAATTGTTCATCTAATGTGCTCATTTCACAAAGCAAGCCATTGAGTTACTTCGCCAAACATTACAGGCAGAAATAATATGTTTATCAGTCTATCTGGGTCTCACTCTTTCACTTCCTGTTATTGTTTTTTTCCCCCTCCCTCTCCTCTCCCTCCCTAATGGATCTCCAGCTCTTCCCTTTCTCATCTTTCCCCTCATCTTTCCCCACACACGCCACATTCCCCTCCTTGTCATTGCCATCCGCTGTCACAGTAATTTGCTAAAGTGGATGTGAAAGGCAGCAAGTCATGTTCACAGCTCTTATAAAAGCCATACATTTGCTTCAATAGAATTTTTTCATCTCATTTCTTCTGCTTCTTTTGCATGCTGTGTTTGACCATGAGGGAGTGTTTTTTTTCTTCTTCTTCCTCTGTGCTATAATGTTTATCCCCTTGTTTTGTCAGTGATAATATATGCAAATTGCTGCCCTGGAAAGACGTAGGTCTCTTTGCTGCTGGTAATCAGCTCCCACCAATATGTAAACAAAGAAATTACTTCTGTGCGTGTCATTACAGTTGAGCATTGCAGCGGCTGCTTGACTGGTGCTGCTTGACCCATCTCTGAGTGCCAAAACACTCCTCTCCCTCATCTATATTTCAGTGCGCTGAGGGTGTTCTGTAATCATCTCAATTTGTGAACATGCCCGGCGCCACTTTGCCATTTCCAAGCACCGTAATCTTTAGTCACATTCTGCTAAGGTGCTGCAGAAACAGGGGTCACGACAGCCTGAAATGCTATACGTGTAGTGCCTGCAGCAGCCATCTTCTGTGCTGTTGGAGTACTTTAATTTCCCGCTGAAACTCAGCTCAGCTCGCACAGTTCTCCAAATTCGTGACTGCTCTTAGCATTAAAAGGGCTTTCAGTGAGTCATACTTTTCAGAATTTGACCATGAGTTTGGTTGGCTCAACCTGAGGTGCAGTCTAAGAGTTGACACCTTTACAACAGTCTTCGATATCATTTGGGAAATGCGCTTTGGGGATGTGAACGAATAGTATTAGTTTCACATTTGTGACAGAATATAAAACCTTAACAAAAATGAGGGGGGAAAGAAATCTGACTGAAATATTAATTTTTAATGAGCTGCTAATGTGTAGCAGGGCTGTCCTTTGTTTCTGGGATCAGACTGAGCCTTAAAGAGATAGTTTGATGTTTTTTGTGAAATACGCTTATTTGCTTTCTTCTTCTGGAGTTCGATGAGAAGATTGACACCACTTTCAGACATGAATGTGGTGTTCATGTTCTCGTCTAACTTGTTAAGAAAAAGGAAGAAGCATATTTCCCAAAAATGTAAAATTATCCCATCAAAGAGAGTGTGTGTGTGTGTGTTAACCTCTGGAGGCTTCGAGTTTGGCCCTTAGAGTCTAGTTGACTCTCAGGCTTAGCCCTCCATTTACAACAAAACCCTGCTGCTTCTCTCTTCTCTTAATGAGGGCTGGAGGGATATAACGGGCCTTTAGCTGTTTTCTCTTCTCTCTCTTTCTCTCTTTTTTTCCCCATCCTACACTGCAGTCAGCTAGGCAGTGTTAAATATCTCATCTTATTTTATCCTCCAGCATGCCATCAATTTCAAGCTGTTCTCCTCTCATTTACAGTGGTGCCTCACCATCCACGATATCAGGATACGCATCAGCTGCCAAACGTACACTTCTACTCAGTGCAAAGAGAAGGGGGGATAAACAGTTTTGCTGCAATCCTTCACATGTGCCAACCAACCTGGCGCTCCATCCGTCGAAACATGCTGGTCCCTCTAAGCACATTTATGGATCATTTGATTCAATTTCATGTGCCATAAAACTGTAATAATAGCAGACTCAATTATACAGCTTCTTCTTCCCTTCCTCTCTCATGTCAGTCCTAATGGTGTCATGTCACCGCTTCCATCCCGACTGCCTGCTTCATGTTTTTATCCCGACATTAAACTTCTGATTGTCTCCCAGAAGAGAGTGGATGGTCATGAATGTTCTCACACACACACACACATCACCCCAGAGGTAGACTCCTGTCAGAAAGAAGTGTGCAAGACGAAGCGCTCCACTGCTCTCTGTTGGCTTGATCATGAAAGTGCATGACTGTAATCCTCAGAGTACTTTTTGTCTATTTTAAAAAAAGAGAGAAAAAAAGGCTAAATTTGTCTTGGTACAATATGTCATTAGCTGTGACATACTGAAGTTACCACAGATATAAGACTGCACTGTTTTAAGTGATTAAAAGCTCTTTTTTGGCCCATTTTGACACAGAAGCACTTAAAAGCTGCCTTGATATTATGCTTCATTTCTTAGACATAGAAATGAAATATATTTACACTTTAATCCAGGATAATAATTTAATGAATCTAAATGAGTCCGCACAGTGAGAAAACCTTTGTTCTTTATTTAGTTTGCAAATCCCCTTCAAAATCAGCTGGATAAAGTCTGAACCAGATGGCTGTCGGTCAGAAAAAACTGTCTTTCCAAACGTGGATTATTTATTTATTTATTTATTTTTTTTTTTGGATTGTACACTGACTGGAAATCCAAAATCAAGTCACTTTTGCTGTCATTTTCACAGGCAATGCCTTCTTCCAACCATTTCATACTGAGGCAGAGTCTCGCTCTCCTTCTCATGCTGAGTTTCCTTCAGCTTCCCCCCCTCCCCTTTGCTCAAGTTCTCAATTTGTTCCCTATAGGTACCTATAAAACCTTCCGATAGCATTACACTGTTCAGACGAGGTGGCATGGTCATGACATTGTGTCTCCTGCTACCTCCAGGGTCACCTTTGATGTTGGCTGGACTGTTAGAGCTCTCTCTCTCACCCACTTTTAACTTTCTTTCACTCTACCACTGTACCTCCTGAGTCAGCGTTACACTCAGAGTCTGCTGTAAGAATAAAATACAGATGAAAAGCTTAAGGAAATGGGATATGATTTATTTAGTAAAGTAATCGTGTATCAACATCCAATAAAAAGATGACACAACTCTTTTGTATGTATAAGTACTTGTGCATGATGATGTATGTGCAGAGTTTGGCACAAAAAGACACATTCATCTCCTGAAGGGTGAACGTTTCTCTGTGCTCACCTTAAATCTGAGTTCAATGTGTGTACAGACAAGAATGATTTGTGACACTGCAACTACAGTGGAGCCAGTCCTGGTCGAATAAGCAACTTACACAAGTCTGACGTGGAAACTTGAAGCCTCCAGTGCACAAATACTGAGAATGAACTTTACAGTGAAGTAGTGAAATCAACTTTTGAAATGAGATATATATTAACAGATTCTAGGGGGTTTTCTGAATGATGAATGAGGGAGAAGGAGAAAAACGTCATCTTTAGAATTCTCAACTAATTAACTAAACTTTTTCATGTATAACCATATTAGACACATATTATTATTCAAAGCAGACTTTTTTTATATGTCTTAAAACATGTCTGGAGGGGATCTCTAAATAAAAGTGCAGAAGTATCATCAGTTAAATGTACTTTGCGCTGCAGAAAACAGACCCTGCCTAGCAGCTAGTTTTAAATACTTTACAGTTAGTTTAGTCTAATGGCTCTGAACTGGGGGGGGGGGGGGGGGGGGGGGGTCTCACTCTTCTAAAGGATAACATAATAATGATAGAGATTAATGGGAAAGAAAAACCTAAGTTCATGCTTCACAAGTTTGTATTCTTTTTTCACTTTTTTGTGAAATAGATTTAATGTATGGACCTCAAACTATTATTAAAATTAAATGAGAGTTTTGCTTTAAAGTGTAGAAGAGTAGATGTACAAAGTAGCATAAAATTGACAAAAATGTACATGTTGATGTCAGAGCTCTGTGCAGGTCAGTCAAGTTCTTCCACACCAAGCTATTTTTTCATCGACCAGGCTTTGTGCACAGTGCCATGTCATAATGAAACATAATTCTGGAAACAAGGGATCCTGTCCAAACCAAGAAAAACAGCCACAGACCATAAGTCAATAAAAAGGCATGTATATCGTGCTGTATAAACCCTTCCATATTACTCTTCTTTTACTTGTTGACAGCGTTAATGAAATAAAATTCAACAGTGATGGGGGAGTCACTGAAATATGAGGTTTAATTAATATACTATATTATACTTACTTAATTTCTGTAACAGTCCTTCACCCCTCATTTATTCAAAATCAGGATATTAAAAGAAATTAGTTTTCCTGACAGATTCAATCGGTGGTGCACTAACACACACACACACACACACACACACACACACACACACACACACACACACACACACACACACACACACACACACACGCACACGCACATACCGCACACAGATATAGAGTTCCTGTGTCATTTCAAGGGTAAAACTTTGTAGAAGAAAAAAAGAAACAAAGTATTTTCCAGATATCTCATTAATCACTCAGGGGTCCATGTGTTGTTTTATATAATCTGGCCCCACATGGAGTGAGCACATCACGGTGGACAGATGTAAACATCAAAGTGGATAAACTCAAGCATGTGGTCTCCAAATGGTGAGTCATGTCCATGCTCCTGTATATCGAAACCTTGCATGTGTGTATGTGTGTGTGTGTGTGTGTGTGTGTGTGTGTGTGTGTAGTGGAATGAGGGCGGTGGGCTCAGCTTCATCCTGCTACTCTTCTGTCATTCATGAGTGCAGACCTATTCCGGTCCTCTCAGCCACCTCTGTTACGGCAGAGAAATGAGGGCTGACACAACAGAGTTTACAAAGCCCAGCTGGCAGGCTTTGTTATGCAAGCATATTACCGTTCTGTTCCTGTCAGTGCATTACAGGAATAATCCACCCGAAAACACACTAATACTGTCAGTAAAACAGCTATTGGCGTGCTCCATGTATTTCTGGGCCAATTTCATTGTTTGATAGTGTATTTCTTATTGCTACAGTTGGCTGAGAGAATGGATTAGTGCACGACTGGTGTGAGTCTTTACAGTGCCCGATACTGATATCATTATATTTATGCAGTGAAATGCCAGCATGTTGATAACCAGATATGATATTAATTACTTTAAATCTGATGTTTAAAAACAGTATTACAAGGTGATTTATTTCACTTGTCTTGGAGAAAAAAGCTCTGACCATTTAGATTAATGTGTTTTTTCATGTTTTAGTTGAATTGTGTATCATCTATGACTATTTCCAAGGCGGATACAATTCTTTTTAGCAGGCTATGAAAATCAACTCGGAATGACATCATTATTTCATCATCTTTATGTGGTAATACATTGGGGAGTAGGGATTGTTTTCTATCATAATTGCTGCATTCAAATGCTTGTGGGAAATTCCAACATCAAAGACTTTATAGTTCTCTGTTTGCGTTCATGGCTTGTTTGAGAGATTAAAGACTGGAGAGACAGCCAAAAAGGGATAACATGAATTTAAGACTGTTAAGCAGTAAACTGTCACTGTTTCTTACAAATACACAAGCAACACTCAATGAAGAGGACTCCAAAACTGCCATTACATTTTCATGAGAGTGCAAAAAAGAAATATTTTTGAAGAGATGTAGAGAAACGAATGCCCTGAAAGCAAATAAAGCACATCTGTATTTCAATCAATCAATAAATCAATCAATCAATCAATCAATCAATCAAGCAAACAACTTTATTTATCCCCGCAGGGCAATTCAGTTTGCAGCCTCAAGTCACATGGAAAGAACAAAGAACAAAGAACAAAAAACAAAACAAAAACAAACAACAAAAACACATACAGCATCCGCTCTGTCAGTACCACAGGTTGACATGGGCAACCGGAGCTAGCAGCAAGTAACAGTAATAGAAATATACACATTAGGGCTCTCAGGTTTACAATGCCTGGCCTGTGTTCATTTAGCTGTCAGCAGCATTTAAAAGCCTGATGGCCGAAGGAATAAATTAATTTGCGTATCTGTTTGTCTTCCTTAGGGGGGCAAGGTATCGCCGCCCTGAGGGCATCAAACAGAATTCCTGACTGAGAATACGGTCAGGATGACTAATTTTATTTGGGGATCAAATTTAAGACTTAGGACCAGTTAATTTGGGACAGTGTGTCCAATCGTTAGCAAACATTGTATTCCCCATTACACAAGCAAAAAAAGATGAATTTTAGGTTGGTGATTAAGGTCAAGGTTAGGCAATTAGTGGGGATGATTAGGGTTAGCATTAGAATAAATCTCCAGAAAATGAATGTAAGTCTTTGTAATGTCCCAAAAAGTGACCATGGTCTGATGGTCTCTCTCTTGCTCTCTGCGTTTGTGCGTGCGTGCGTGTGTGTGTGTGTGTGTGTGTGTGTGTGTGTGTGTGTGTGTGTGTGTGTGTGAACTTGTTCGACTATCATTGTGAGGACCAATTTTATGAACGTGAGGACATTTTGGCCGGTCCTCACTTTCTGACACACCTTCAAAGGGGCTGTTTGAAACTTCAGACTTTGTATTGAAGGGTAGGTTATGTGTGTGTGTGTGTGTGTACTGAATAAACCACCAAATACATACCACATTGTTCATACAAAGGCCCTTTTTAAAAGTTTAATAAATATGTTGTACCTGCTACAATCATCCACATAAATAGAGGGCGCTGTCGGTCTTCAATCTTAACTTCGTTGTTTTTTTACCGTCACGTGACCGGATGTGCAGCTTCAAAACACTGAACAACAGACGCGGGCAGTGCACCTGTGTCTGACCATACGATGCCTTCTGTCGCTTTTAGCTAACATTTTGAGTAAAAGTGGGTGACTTCGCTGCTCTGGGGTCTGTTGCAGTGGCTCCAACATGGCGGGTCCTCTGCTGGAGTTTGAGACCGAAATGTTCCTCAGTCTGTTCGGCTGTGACGGGCTGCTGGTGGCGGCGGAGGGGATGGGGATAGACCGCATCCTGCTGCAGTTCATGCGGGTGTACTCGGAGCAGGGCAGCCTGGTGCTTCTGCTCAACACAACCACACCTGAACAGGTAACAACGGACAAAAGATGTTAATTTGGCTTCATGTGTTAGCTTGAAAGCTTTATAGGTTGTCAGTTGCCTAGTGATAAGTGGCAAGAAGTTACAAATATGTAGTTTTGACTGTTAAATGTGACACTGGATGTAAGAACAGCTGATAATTGGAGATGTGGGATGTGTTTAAAGACACCTAATAGCGTGGCTGTATGAAAATAACACATAACCATATCTTAAAGTCCTCTACTCTTCTTCTTATTCCTACAGCGTGATGTTTGAGCTTCACTGTGCAGAATGATGTATCAGCAGAGTTTGACACCAGAGGCTGTTTTCATATTCAACTGCTGACAGTGGAAAGTTTCTTTGCAGTCAGTCAGAAAATTTCATTCTTAGGGGCGAGCATTATGCATTAGAGTCAATCCTGGTCCAGTATTCAATTTACACAAGTGTGATGTGGAAACATGAAGCCGCCAGTGCACGAACACAGATAATTGAACTTTGTAGTGAAGTAGAAAACATCTTGTGTCCAGCAGTTTAACTTCTGAAATGAAATTTGTTTGTGTATTTATAGATACTACTACTACTACTACTACTTGTTTCGGCTTTACCTTTCCATATCCAACGCACTTTGAAATTGCCTGGCACTGTTGTCATACCTCAGAGAAGGAGCAGCTTATACTGGTGATCAGTGCATTGTCAGATAATAATAAATAATTACCTAGTTAAGTTGCTGTTATACACAAATTATTTTTTAAGATTTGCCACACGATTACTATGTGCTGAACATGTTGAAGATCCCCTCCAGACCTGTTTTAAGACATGGTAGAAGTCTCTGCTTTGAGTAATGATTTGTGTCTGATGGTTTTTTTTGTAAAGTTTAATTAACCGATTAGAAATTCTTAAAATCTACTCATTTTGCCTCATAAAAAAATCCAGAATCTATGAGTATGCAAATACTACTTAATTTAAAAGTTTGCATGATGTCTCCTGTGTCACTGAAGAAGTCCATTCTAAGTGTATGTCCACTGGAGGTTTCAGATTTCACATCACACACATAGAAGTTGTGTACTGGACCAGGATTGGCTCCAAACTAGTTATGATGTCACACACCTTACACTCAGATTTCTGTTAAACACAAAAAAACTTCAGTAGCTGGATGTGAAAACAGCCTTTGAGTGTCAGTATCTGCTCTTGCATCACTCTGCACGTCTACGTTGCAATAGTGAAGTAACAATGAGAAAAACATATTTTTGAGTGTAAGGGGACTTTAAATGTTTCACTGACAAAGACAACATAACACAGTCTTCCTTCTGGGTATCAAAGTTTTATGGAGTTACCTCTCGCTGTAGCTAGTGTGTGAAGTTAACTCGAGCAGGATCATAAAATACTCTCTTCCTTGCTCCCTCCTCCTCTCAGGAGTATTTCACAGAGCAGTTGCGAGTGGAGGGTGTGACCCACCTGCCCAGGACTGTGACCAGTGACGTCCAGAGCACTGAGCGCTACAATGTGTACACTGAGGGAGGAGTGCTGTTTGTCACCAGCAGGATCTTGGTGGTCGACTTCCTCACAGACCGCATCCCTGCTCATCTCATATCAGGTCTGATTGTGATGTTGTGATCTTGATTATCAATAGACAAATGATGAGTCTCATTTATTTTGGGAGGAATATTTGTTTATGTGCCTGTTATATCTTCTATCTGTTAGTCTCTGTAAAAACTGGATATTCAAAGTGAGGCAGTGCTTATGCCTTGTTCCTATTTTCTTGGTTACTCAGTAAAGATTCAAAGAGCACAATCCTAGAACAACATGCTCATATCATCTTTCTTTGCTTCCCCTGCCTTCAGGCATCCTGGTGTACCGCGCTCATAAAATAATTGAGTCGTGTCAGGAAGCGTTCATCCTTCGTCTGTTCCGACAGAAGAACAAAACAGGTTTCATCAAAGCCTTCACTGACAAGGCCACGGCCTTTGCCTCAGGCTTCTGTCAAGTGGAGCGCGTGATGAGGAACCTATTTGTCAAAAAGCTCTACCTCTGGCCCAGGTACGATAGATGTTTTTCACAAGAGATATTTAGACAAGTCATAGCAGACTTGTATGAGAGTCTCGGGCTCTTCTCATCGCTCTCCGTCTTTACGCTCTGTGTGCTTGATCCAACAGGTTCCAAGTATCTGTGAACACAGCACTTGACAGACATAAGCCGGAGGTGGTGGAGCTCCATGTGTCTTTGACGCCAGCTATGAGGGCCATCCAGAGCTCCATTCTGGACATCATGAGCGCCTGTCTGAAGGAGCTGAAACGCTACAACCCCAGCCTGGAAGCTGAGGATCTCTCTCTGGAGAACACACTGGGCAGTGCCTTTGAAAAGGTGTGCCACTGTAGAGATGAAGGTGTCGGAATGTGGGATTTCAGAAATATAAGGGGGTTATGAGTTATCTTTCATTGCACCTGCTCTGCATTCCTGCTGTTTAGTTGTGGTGTTTACCTCCTTACCTGTGTCACTCGTAAATCCTACTTAAAACAGGACACATTCTGTTTACTACAAAGTTGCATTCTGCCTCGTCTCCATCCATCCAGGTCATCCATCACTACCTGGACCCCTCTTGGCACCAGCTGGGCACAAAGACGAAGGCACTGGTTCGAGACATGAAGGTGCTGAGGGTTCTCCTGCTCTACCTCACCCAGTACGACTGCGTCACCTTCCTCAATCTGCTGGAGTCGCTGCGCACCAGCCAGAAGAGCTTTGGCTCCAATGCAGGTGAACTAAAAGTATTTATCTGCTGATGTACAAGTGATATAAAATCTATGACTCTTGACAGCATGATTTAAAGATTCTTGTGATGTCAGATGTCATCAATTCACAGTTACATTTAAGGCTTTTCATCAATGAGCCCAGTCATTTGCATTTTTATGTAATATATTATCATCACCATCATGTTGTGCTCTAATAGATTAAAAAATGACTTTATTCTCATATTCAATCTTCTTTCTATCTTTGGTTGTAATGTCTGATGGCTGTAACCATCAGGGTGGCTATTCCTGGACTCCAGTACCTCCATGTTTGTGAACGCTAGGAGCAGAGTGTACCGCATAGCTGAGAAGAAGAAGAAATTCAAAGTGGGAGAAGAAGCAGAGAAACAGAAGCCGTCCTCTGCCTCAGGTGACTAACCAGTGAACATTCATCAGAGAAGATACAAGCAGTGTTTTACTGCTTGTATGATTATTATTGCTGAAATTACTAAAGTATGCTTTTGTGTGTGTGTGTGTTTCAGAGGTGAAGCGGGAGCTGGTGCTGGAGAACAGCCCCAAGTGGGCGGCTCTGACTGAGGTACTGCAGGAGATTGAGAGGGAGAACAAGAGCTCTCAACATAAACCAGGTTAGTGTTAAAGCGTTATAAGGACCCATCATGTCAACAGCGCATATCATCTCTATTCTACATATTCACATACAGTGTGAATTTCACATAAACTACCCTTTTAGTTTACAAAAAAGTGCTTTTGTTGTCTATTGAAGTCTTTGAGTCCTTGATCTTTTGTAATTTAAATTTTAGGCCTACTGCACAGCACAGAAATGCCTCCCATGTAGACAAGTGTGCATTTCATTGCATGCAGCAGCGTAGGGCTCTGGTGCTGTGCATACTAACTCACTGACATAGCTTAATCTGGTGTTATGCTGTCCGTGTCCATAAGCACACAACGGTCTGTTAGTGACATAAATGTTGTCATCAAGTGTGAGTGTGTACACATAGGGTGTGTGCAGGCATCCATGTATCACCCAGTATCTCTCTGCGGTGTCTGGAGCTGCGTGTGTACGCATCCTCTTGGGAGTATATTTGAGGCTTTACTGGAAAACCTAATGAAATGCAGACAGAGCGCTTAGCAATGAATCATTTTTCTTTCGAAATCACAATTTGATAAGACGCAATCTTCAAATTGGAAGAGCTGCGAGTTTAATCCTAAATTTCATAAGTAACACTGTCTTCACAAGCTGTAGCCAGTGAACATTTAAGCTGGCGGCCCATAATTAATATGTTCTATGCATGCCAGAGTTTGCACTATTTACATGGCGATGGTTTTGTCAAAGAAAACAAACCACTCTTTATAATTTTTAATGATTGAAAAAGTATCGAGTGGGCTGCGTCTTTAAGGCACGTCATATCATTGTTTCAAGCTAATCACATAACAAGCTTTAAATTAGGGCCTCCAGTAATTTGGGCAGTGGAGCAGTCTGTTCTTTCTTTGAAGCTAATGTTGGCTTCAGGCAGCTACAATGCAGAGCTGTCAGCAGTGGAACCATCAGTCAGATATTACAACACTGTGTGATGTGACCTGCTAGTTAGTTTATCATTATTAACATGACTGAGCGTTACGTTGCTGTTGTTACTAATAAGTTTAACACATATTTAAATGTTCACTGAGTTGAGTTTACCACAAATGTAATAAATGTGAGCTAAATTGGTCATTTTTTCAAAATAGAAAACTAGTCAAATTTAGTCATTAGTTGACTTCCTCTGATTGGCTGGCTGGGAAAAAATAGTTATTAACAAGCAACAGCAGTATTTTATGTGTTCATTTGATGCATGGTACAAACTTATTTTATTTAATACTAGACGGCAAATACAATCATTTAGTTTTTAATTTTCCTATTGTAGTATTAGTCCAAAATAGGAAAAAAAATATTAAATATTTTCCTCAAATTATTCAGCACTATGTACACCTATGTTTAATGTCCAACATAAAAAAAGGTCCATTGGGATGTATCACATATATGATGTTGATTCACTATAACAAGAGGATGTACATCCTTTTGTGTGTGTGTGTGTGTGTGTGTGTGTGTGTGTGTGTGTGTGTGTGTGTGTGTGTGTGTGTGTGTGTGTGTGTGTGTGTGTGTGTGTGTGTGTGTGTGTGTGTGTGTGTGTGTGTGTGTGTGTGTGTGTGTTATAGTGTGTCTAACTACATAACAATCCCCCACCCCCAGGTCATGTGCTGATCTGTGCCAGTGATGACAGGACTTGCGCCCAGCTGCAGCAGTACATCCGGCACGGGTCAGAATGGTTGCTGAACCGACTGTACGCCCGCACCATTGCTAAACGAGACCCCGTCGCCGCCGCCGCCTTCGACCTTGACTCTCATAAAAAGGGCAAAAGCTGGCCCAAAAAAGGAACCAAGGGAAAGGAGCCCGCGCAGAAAAAGAAGCCCACGAAAAGTAAAAGCAGGCCATCTCTGACCCTTACCCAGATGATGGGGAAAGAGGAGGCAAATGGGGCAGCAGCAGCGATGGGCAGCAGCGGAGATGAGGAAGAGCTGACGGAGGAAGACGAAGGGGAGGAAGAACAGCTGAAGCTTGATTTGTCATCCGACGATTACTACGCCGTCCTGAAGGAACCGCTGACTGTCATTCACCCACTGAAGGGCTGCACCGACCCCCACAGCTTGACGCGGGTTCTGCATGAAGTGGACCCCAGTTTTGTGGTGCTGTACGACGCCGAGATCAGTTTCGTGCGCCAGCTGGAGGTCTACAAAGCTACCCGGCCTGGAAAGCCACTTCGGTGTGTGAGGCGGAACAAAAGTTGTCATTTCAGATCATTAGTGCTAAAGTTACGACCCATTAACTCAACTCATGATCTCCTTTTTCCTCTTAGGGTGTATTTCCTCATCTACGGAGGCTCGACAGAGGAACAGAAGTACCTGACAGCTCTGTCTAAGGAGAAGAAAGCCTTTGAACACCTAATTAGGTCAGAACCGTTACTTTCACCTCAACAGGCTCAATAAGATTGTTACAATCATTTTAAGAGTATGTGTTGATTTGGGGCTGTGTCAGTTTCTCATTGGTGCTTGTGCTTGTCTGCAGGGAAAAAGCCACCATGGTCATCCCAGAGGAGAGAGAGGGGCGAGAAGATACCAATCTGGACCTCGCTAGAAATTTAGAGCCTGCAAACGCCACCACCAACACCCGCAAAGCCGGCATGTCTACTTTAGTCATTTCCTTAATCTGTCTTCTTTTTATTATAAAACTTTCACTCCAAAGTGTTCTTGAACAGGTATTGATTTGTGTTTTTGTTTCTATTTCTCGTTTGATGATCAGGAGGTCAGGAGCAGCCCAAAGAGCCTTCACGAGTCATTGTGGACATGCGCGAGTTCCGTAGCGAACTGCCCTCCCTGCTCCACCGCCGCGGGCTGGACATCGAGCCCGTCACCTTAGAAGTAGGCGACTATATCCTGACCCCGGAAACGTGCGTGGAGCGCAAGAGCGTCAGCGATCTGATCGGCTCGCTGCAGAGCGGGCGTCTCTACAACCAGTGCCTCTCCATGACCCGCTACTACAAAAGACCAGTGCTGCTCATCGAGTTTGACCCCGCCAAACCATTTTCCTTAACAGCCCGGACAGATTTCCGTCACGAAATATCGTCTAATGACATTACTTCAAAACTCACCTTACTCACTCTGCATTTCCCACGCCTCCGCATACTCTGGTGCCCCTCCCCACACGCCACAGCCGAGCTCTTCCTGGAACTGAAGAAAGGTCGCTTCGAACCAGATGCCGCATCAGCGCAGGCAGTCACAGCTGAGTCAGACATGGTTGCTGAATCAGCAGACCTCTACAACCCTGGACCGTATGACTTCCTGTTGAAAATGCCTGGAGTCAATACAAAAAACTATAGAGCTCTTATTAAAAACGCTGACAGCTTGGCAGATCTAGTCAAATTCAGCCAAGAAAAGCTAGCAGAACTACTCGGGAATGCTACCAATGCTAAGTTGCTTTATGAGTTCCTTCATAATGTCGCAGATGTTCAAGCTCCGGTGCAGAAGAGCAAACATCAAAGGCAGTAAAACAATGAGTACCACACCCACCTTCCTGTTCTCTTGAATGAGTGAGTGTGTCCAAACATTTGACTGGTGCTGTAACTGTATAAATATGTTTTTGCCAAACATCAGGTGTTTTTTAGTGTAGAACTATGTAGATTGAATCCTCATCTTGTGCCTGTACATTAGGAGTAATTTGTCTATGAATTGAAATATGTGTGAAAATGTAAAGAATTAACTAAAATAATTCAATTGTTTTGTACAGAATTTGTGAAAATATTCCACAAATGTGTACAAATTTTTTATTAAATAACTTAAAAATATTTTTTACATTCTGGAAAAATACTTTTATAAAGTGCTTTGATATTTCGTAATACAGCTAAACTCAAAATAAAGCTTCCTCGAACAACACGGTTTCTTGTCATTCTTAATGTGTCATGTACAGCCTAAAAAATATAATTTCATTCATCATTAGCATATCATTTATTGTAAAATCTATTAACTAATTGTAAGGGTAAGGGTAGTGGTAACAGTTACACTAACTACTGTTATTTAGAGGTAGAAAATTGCTCAAATGCCACAAATGAATAATAATAGTCTATCATGTAGGTGGATTTTCAGTTAAATGTACTTCAGTATAATTCTGTAGAATTTTATCTTATATCACCGCTCTCCTTTTTTGCTGCTACTTTGGCGAATCACTTCAATACTTCTGATGTGCTCTCAGAGAAAGTGAAGAAAATGCCAAGCAAAACCAAGTTGTATGATTTAATTTTATAATGAGTTTCTTAATGAGGGTGAATGGTTCAACCCTCCCCTGTGTGGATGACATAGCAGTTTCACTGTTATGCAACACTGCTAGATCACATCTGACAACAAACATCAACTTCTTCTTTGGAATGTATTTTTTTATTGGTGAAAACAAAAAAAATATTCCTTTGGAATATCAAGTGGTTTCTTGAGACCTTCTACTACCTCTTTATTATTTTTAACTGTCTATGATGGTATTTTGATATCATTTTTTCTCCCAACTTTATTGATAACAGTCAAGCTCAAGCGACAGTAACATATAAACACGTTTAAAGAGCAAAAAGAACGCGCAAAGTACCACAGAATTCAGTTGTGACCAAAAAAGCTTTTAAAAAATAAGAAGAATTTTAACATTCAATAAAAGCAAAATAATATTTAGGAGGAGGAACACATGAATAAAGGGATACAGATTGATAATTAAATAACATTAGTTGATCATTTTAGTTTCAAATATTGTTTGAGACTTTGTTGCTTATTTTTCAGCTTGATTAGAGAATTGTAATTACGGTTCAATCAATTGGAAATAAATAAAAGTTAACTTTACTAAAATTAAGTTAAGTGATAAACTGTTGCAGACCATGCTCTCAGGTACATGGTGGCTGTTAAATGTTGACCCCTGCCCCCCTTACCCCCTCCCGCCACGCCCCTACTGTCCGACAGCGTCATTACGTCACTCTGCACTCTCGCAGCCATTTTACTCCGCGAAATAAACTTCAATCTCGTTGCCAGTGGGAAAAAAAACAAACAGAGAAGACTATTCCGCTGACATTCATGGATGTTTCACCGTGAACCAGAGCCCGGACGCCTTCAGGGGTCTCCCGCTTTCACTATTCGGTAAGACCGCAGAGCCTGTGTTGTTTTTAGCATGTTAGCCCGTGGTATGCTAAACCGAGCTAACTAGCGAAAAATGTGAGGAGGTTGTTGTTTGTTGGGGAGCGTCCCGTGATGCGCAGGCAGAGACAGCAGACGAGACTCGGTAAGACTACACAGCAACACCACGGGAGACTAGTATTTAACCGTAAGATATCTTGTGTAGCCGTAGAAACGATTGGCGCCGTTTTTTTTTTACTGTCGGTGCTGTCTGTAACTCACTCACCTGTCAGATTTAAAGTGTCTAGCCAGTGTTAGCTTCTCCCACACCCACCCACTCCCACCACCAATATCACTAATATCTCCTTGGGTAACTGTGCTTTGCGCTGTTTAATGTATGAATTGTGTATTTGCGTAGTGTGTGTTTATTTAGGCATTCATTCAGGAGCATGACATAACGTTACAGTATCGTTGCGAGCTGGCAATCCAGTTATCACTCCAGGATAATAGCAAGCAGGCACGCACGCTGTGTCATGCCCCCCTTCCTCTCTAGCTCACACGCAGACCGGATGATGTGGTCTGATTGCCCCTCCGATCGATTGAAGCGAGGAAAGGGAGGCAGTGCTGCAGCAAATCCAAACAGGTCGGGGTCTGTGTGAGTCATAGTCAGACAGGATGTATGCTGGTTTCATTTACGGATTGATCCAGTCACAGTCTGTCACTGGAAAAAAAAAGTGTGAATTATTACGGTAAACTTAAACGCTGTGCATATGGCTGGATGGCAAAGTAATTATCTTCAAGGCTGTTATTGTGGTTTGCTTATTTTAACCCCCGGCCCCCCGCCCCCCAGTGCAGTATTAGTTTGCAGGGGAGACTGTCTGCTCTTGATCGGTTCAGACAAGGCTTTTCATGTCGCTCCCTGTGGTGAATTCAATGGAAATGAAACACAATATCACAATGTAGGCAGGGGCGTTTGCAGTTAATATTACTTGAGCTTTGTCTAAATATAGTCTAATATTAAAATGTTTGCGAATCAATCATTGTAGCTTTATTTATGTAGCACCTTTCACAGAAATCTCATTCAAAGTGCTTTACAAGGGACTGAGGAAATGTAAAGATGGTAAAAATGGATTTAGAGGCTGTTGTGGCAATTTGACAAAGAGGAAGGACACAAAATCTCTTACAGTATTGTCACGCTAGCTCAGAGCATCATATGCATGCGGACTGAATGTCCACATACCTATGAGTGTCAGACAAAGGGAATCACATATGTGTGTGTGTGTGTGTGTATATGTATATATGTATATGTATGTATATATGTATATATTCACCCATCATGAAAGCTGCAAACATGTCATCACTCATAGAAGCAGTTGAAATTCAATAGTTAACCCATTGTTTGTTACTTATCATGTTTCTTTCCTGCACAGTCTCTGCCTCTGTGCCCATCTGCTGAGAGGCCTTTGATACATTTTGCACCCACTGGGAACAGGGGGCTCCACACCTTCTCACACTTCCTTATCTGCACTTTACCCGTGGCTATTTTCTGTTCACAACAACGGCATTTTAAAACAAACGTCCATACGGGGCTTTTAGCTTTTAGTTTCAAAATTAATCTCCGACCTCACTCACACGCCTGTTCTCGTACATTGGGCAAGTGCAGCGGATGTAAACCATTGATAAAATGATCCCACCATGGAGTAGTGGGAATAAAAGGCAGAAAAATCAGTAAATCAGTCTGCATTGATCTATTAATAAATGTCTGGGATTCTTCCAGTATCTGCTGTCCTTCAGTTCATTGAATCCCTGCAGCATCACAAGGCAGCAGGACTGATATTTTGATAAATGTGCAGCCTCTGAGAAGTGCCGTGCCAGAGCGCAGTGCTGTTATTCACTGTTTACCTTCATTAAATCTCCTGATGTCACCAGGCTGCTACAGCATAACCACACACACAAACACCTCTACACACATCAGACTGGTCGGTTATAACTCCATATTCTGCTTTTTTACATGAACGAGACGTCAGGTTAGCAGCTCAGGATAGCCTCTTTTCCAACATTCATTTGAACCAAAGTAGCATCTCATATTTTATCCTTGAGACACAAAATGCAAATTTTGCTGTGTCACATTAATTACTAAAGTATGTGACCAGATATATTATAATTAATGCTGAAATAGCATGAGTCCAATATAATCATATTAACAGCTTTACCAAATCAATGTCATTATTTCAGTTGTATGCAAATGCTTGGGCGCCCCTTATTTACTTTTTAACATAAATTGAACAAAAAGTGTTGTCAGCTTTCAGCTTCCACAGTGAGTGTGTAATTAAGAGATGGCAGTTTAGGGAAACTGGAGGTTAAGATGAGATCTGGAAGATAAAGATAACTCTCAGAGAAAACTCCCCGTATGCTGATCAGAAAAGCAAATCAAAACCCCCCATTTGACTGCAAAAAAACCTGCAGGAACATTTAGCTGACTCAGGAGCGGTGGTGCTCTGTTCCACTGTGCACCGACGCTTGCACAAACAAGACCTTCATGGAGGAGTCAGTAGAAGAAAACCTTCCCTGCGTAATCATAAAAAGTGTGCAATGGAACTTCTACAGAAGCCTGATATGTTTTGGAAACAAGCGCTGTGGACTGATGAAGTCAAAATAAAGCTCTTTGGACACAATCGGCAAAGGTATGTTTTGGAGAAGAAAAGCAGCAGCATTTCACGAACAGAACATCTTGCCAATTGTTAAGCGTTGGGGTGGATCTATCATTGTGTTGTGTTGCAGCCAGTGGCACATGAAGCATCGCACAGGTGGAGAAAGAAGAATGAATTCCACTAAATACCAGAAAATTCATCATAGCGTCAGTTAGAAAAGCTGGAGCTGAAAAGAGGATCATTTTATACAACAGGATAATGATGTGAAACATACCTTGAAATCCACTATGGACGACCTCGAGAGATGCAAGCTGAAGGTTATCCATCACAGTCCTGACTAACATGTGACTGAAAATCTGTAGGTAGATTTTAAAGAAGCTATGCATGCAAGACGGCCAGAGAGTACTTCTACTAAAAGCCTTTAGCAAAGAAGAGTGAGAGAAAATCACAAATACAAGAATTTAAAAACGTTTAGCTGCTACAAAAAGGGTTTGCAAGCTGTAATGTATGCAAGAATGGACTTACTAAGTACTGTCTATGTAGGGTGCCCAAACCTACCAAATTTATGACGTAAAAAGAAACTATGTATGAATGTTTGCTGAAAATCGTGTTTTGTTTAGTTTTTTTCATGTTAGATATGTTATTTATCAAGTAGTGCCCAAACTTTTGCTGTAAAAACTGTATAGTAACTAACTGATGAATAACGACTCCACCTGTCCGTGGGTGCAGATTTGTGTGTTCTCACATTTGAATCACGCAGATGTTTCTTGGGAAAAAAAGCCTTCTGTTTGCAGAGTTGTCATTACATCACGTTTAACTGGGATTGGCACAGCCGTGTCAGAGCTGATGTAACTGGCTGAGAGGTTATTTAATTGTCGCCGCACCCGATGATTTACCTTCAGACCTTTTGCTCTTTGCACACTGCACACATATGATAAAATAGTAGGTACACATAGAGACACTAAAACAGTCTGTGTGCTTCTGCGCTTTGCATTTATTATTCAAATATTAAACTGAGGGTGTAATGTATGCTTTTGTACCTTTAGTAGAACCGGGCCTGTCTGTGTCATCGTTTTCATGGCTCTGTTTCTGCCCGTCCTGACTAAAAAACAAAACATCTTTCAGTCTGAAACTCCCTCCGTTTAACATCACATGCTGAAGATTCAGAATAATTAAACATTGTGGAAATTAAACAGGATTACATACACAGTAAGTGTATTAACAGTGTAGTTTGTGAAAGACTAAATTACAACAAAATAATTAAAAAGCAGAAAAACTGTTAATTGAATAGACAGCAAGAAAAGATGGGTAGTTAAGATAAAAGATACATACTAAAATTTAATAGAAGCAATATAAATAACAATAAAAAGAATACAATTATGAAATGTTACAAATAATTGAATATAGTGAAACAGTAAAATGTTAAGACAGAATAAAATGCAATGATGATAGTAAATAAGATCAATATAAATAATAAACCCTTAAAATTATACAACTGAACATAAGACTCAACAGATGGTTTTTAGTTTATGTTTAAAAAACATCATATTTTCAACGTCGGTTACAGAAGTGGATTCATGTCAGAGTGTTTGTGTCTTGACTGACATTGGAGGGTTATCCACCCACAGAAAAGCTGCACACAATCTGGGCAGTTTATTTGTGCTTCAGTTGATTTGTGTTCATTTCTCAGAAACTACTTTACATAACAAGCCCACATAACTCATCGTTGCAGGCAGCTCTCGCTAACTTGTGTCCTTTTTAGTTTGAGGCTGTTTTATACGCAGCTGCTGAAATACGCTTTGTTTTCTCAGGAGTTATGGCATCCAGTCAAAGAAACACCTTGTTTTTTTGTTTGTTTGTCCAGTCCTTTTCCAGAGGGTCTTTTTTAGCAAAGTTCACAAAGGCAGCCAGGAAGGAAGCAGCAGCAGCAGTTGTGTGTCTGTGGGAACCGAGCATGGCACTGAGGCTCAGTGAATAAGCCACGGTGATGTCATCACTTCTGTCTTATCTCTGGATAAAAGCAGACATTTTTGTTGGACAAGACTTGATCTATTTAAGGCCCCAAAATAACCGACTAAAACTGTAGTTTGGCACAGAGCGGTTCTCATGCTGTGTGCTCACATATGTTTGGGTTTGTATGTGAATGCTACATTTGCATAGGATCTCTCAACATGGTTATAGATTAGTTATAGGGCAATGAGATTTTAATAATGTTAATACTCTTAAAATGATTTATTCTGACATATAGTATTATAACACAGTATAACATGCTAAATAGATTAAATGAATGGTCATTGACTCGCAGTGCATAATAATGTTATTTTTGCAGCATTCCTCTCTTAGTATCGGCTTTAATTTAGCGAGATTCGATTCAGTCAGTTTATTTTCTATTAAGACTCAGTCATGTGAGACAGAGGATATTTAGTTTCTAGAAGTGACATTTAAGTCGCAGCGTCAGCAAAACTCTGTCAGTGATTCATAGGGGAAGCGTGATTTTTAATCAGTGTCGTGTTTACATTCATTAACAAAAAGCAGACCACCTCGACTCTTCATGGTTTATTAACTCTCAGGACGAAGCTGCAGTTATCAGTTAACTCGTCCTGTCAGTTGACTGGATGTGCGCGAGTGCTTTCTTTATCACAGCCGAGCCTGTTGTAGTACAGCTGACCCCACGACCTCTTCTCGTCAGTATGCAGAGACCAGAGAGCAGCAGCTTCTCTCTGTTTGTTATTGTTCTGGGTACATAGCATTATTATTATTATTATTATTATTATTATTATTATTATAATTATTATTATTATTAGCTTTAATTTACTGTAAAACTAGCAATAATGTATTGATTGTCTAGTTGGTGATTGTCTTGCATCATTTTCATTCAGTGTCATCAACCTTCAGATAAGCAAGATGTTCCAGGTACAACGTCGTAAAGGCTTTCACCTGCACTGCCTGTACGCTTATGGCCGTGAGATAAGAAGAACAGCCTGAGGGGCCTGACACACCTTAATACATACTGCAGAGGTGTCACTCAAATAATGATCTGGTTGATCTCCCTGCAATGCAGATAGACATTACTAACAATTAGAAATAATTAAACTTGGAGCTACTTTTTGTTCTCAGTTATTCAGAGTATTCATCCAGTATTCATCCATTCTGAGACGCGTTGTGGGACGCCACAGACTGAGCTCTGGCAGTGTGGAGAAGTTGCTTCGAAACACCATCAAAGTGAAGTCTGTTGGGCAATAGCACTGTCCCATAAGTACTTCGTCTCTCATGATGTATTCTTAGCCTCTCCAGTGAAAGCGTGGCATTTTGAGGATGGCATCATCAGTTAGTTTGTTGGGTGTTTGGGTGGTGGCTCGTAGAGGTTATGGACCCTTACATTTTCCTCTAGATGTGACGTTTGTTGTAAATGATCCATTCAAATGGTCAGATATGGCTAGTCCACATCACCACATTTTTTCCAACTTTCCAAAGCAACAATTTGACAAATATAGGCCTCAGACGAATGTGACAAATCAGCTTTTTTTGTAGGACTGGTATAGGTGTTGAACGTTGGCTGCTGAACTCCTCTAATCAGGGTCTTCTGCTCTCTCCGTTCTTTCTAAACCTTAATCTCTGTCTCTAGCTGTAAAAACACAAGACTCCATACCAATGATGTTTATGTTGCGCTCAAATGTAATAAAAGGTCTCCTCATTCCTGATGGTGTTGCTAAAGTTTTCCCTACGGTGATAAATGACATCACTCATCTGTCTTAATAACACGTCGAGCAGACGAGCTGACAGCTGCTTGGCAACATGTCTGACAAAGAATAAAAGACTGTGTGCTGACAGTTAAGGGAAAGGTTCATTTGTTAATATTTCTGTGGTTGCACGGCACAGTGTTTGATGATTGACAGGAGCGTGGGCCACTGCGGTGACCTCACGCATCACCTGCGTCAGGTTTTAAAATACCGAACACACCCCGTGGTAGAAAAACACACAGTACTGCTCTGACTGGTCATGGGACAATCAGTGAACCGCGCAGATCTATTCATAGCAGTCACTGGTAGTTTTTTTTCTTCTTCTTTCTTTTAAGCCCACCTTTGTCGCAGCCAGTGTGTTTACTTGTGTGTCGTGTGTTACCCTTTGATGAAACACATGGTACTTGTTGCCCCCGTGCCATTAAAAGAACAGTCCAGCACAGAGCAACATGCAGCGCCTGCCATCTGGATCTGCTCTTTGATTCCGCCGGGGCAGCGCCGATGTTTATCCCATAACGCCCCGTTGGCCGTGACAGTTGTTTGTTCCTTCCCCTCTCTCTCTCTCTCTGTGTCTCTCTGTCTGTCTTTCATTCATTGCCCTTTTCTCTCTCACTCTCTCTCTTTCTCGCTCACATGTTTGCCCAACCTTGTTCACCTCATTTTATTTTGCCCCCAAACACATATACACACATACACCGCATGTGGAGCTAGGTCTGTTGGAATGAGGCCCTTGCTTCATTTATCTTGCCAGTTAAGTTTCTGATGTAGGCTTTTGAAGATCAGTATAGATTTTTTACTTTTTTATTTCAGAATGTGATGCTCCAGAAAATCATTAATACCTTCAACGTGCAAAGAAACGGTTTATATGATGCTGTTGTTGGAGAATCTTACTACACTCAAACACTATTTCAATGAGGTAGTACAAGACAATTACCTGCCCTGAGTGTCCATACATTTCTATATCAATCTAACCCAAATCCAGTTATCTGCCTCCTAACCCAATCATATTTGCTGGAAGCTCACAAGCGTGCGTTTCGTATTCTCAAAGAGTCTCTTCCCTCAGACTGCAGCGTTGCGCTCCAGCTCTTTAGGTAATCACTACCAAGAGTTTCCATTGTCTCTGCACGGAAAGACTCACTCTCATCGTCATAGAGACTGCCGCAGGTTTTCCTAGCAACCTGTGAACATCAATTTTCAGACCTCGGCGCATCCTCGAGTGTCGGCTAGTTTCAATTCAGGCTTCTTTAAGTGGTGCTCATCGTCTGTTTTATCCTCTACTTATCTTCAAACACGCCTATTCAAGTAACACCAGCGTCTGATTCCTCAATTAGCTTTATTTGATTATTTTTTTAATGGACTTTGGAATGGGTTTTCAAAGCATAATAAATATGCCATTAACTTGAGATAGTTGTCCCCCGGCGTTACATCTATTTCAATCTTTTCCCTTTTTAAATGTATTCTTTGGCAGTGTGTTTTAGCCCTAATGCCATATAAAAATGCCATTGTCTTAGTGGGTTTTTTTGAAGTTTTGCTTGTAGGGCATCTTTTGCTTTTATGTCCAGAAAAGTGTTTTAAACTTCTGTTGACAAAAGCGGTTTGTTTTGGAGTAAATGGAGCAGTGATAGCCAACAGGGCTAGACAGAAAAAACCCCAAAACAAAACATAAAATTCAAGTGGAAAAGACAGCGCCGTTCTCGACACAGATGTGCAGTAGCAGGAACGGCACAGGAATGAGCGCCCAGTGTCCCAGATGCCACCAAAAAGGAAAGAAAAAGAAAAACCTGGAGTCCTGGTTTAAGTTTAGATGATTGCTACATTTATGATATTTATGACATCTCTTCTTCTTCTCTCTCTCCTGCCAGGTCTGGCTCCATGGCTTAATGTGACTGTTGACAGAATCTAGCCCTGACGTCTCTGTCCTCCGTCCCCTGCTGTCCTCTGCTGCTTAAGGTATGCACAAAGTCATCGATTGACTGATAAATAAATGGTGTCCAAAGGCCAGCTTTGGCTTATCTGACAGATTCATTAACAGAAAGTTGTTTTTTGTGCATTCCTGGCTACTTCTGGCTCTAAATCTCTATTGGAGGAACTACAATAAAGGGAAATACAGTCAAACTTACAAATACACTTTTGACCTGGATCAGAAAATTCAAAGAAAAAGCAGCATAGTGTATGATGTGCTGTTTGATTACAATCTACATGAATTAGTTACACATTTCTTACTGAAGATGGATATCTCTTGTCACAGAAAAACCATTGACGTGGAACCATTAAACATCAAGGCCTCGATTGCTTCTTTAGGTTTGTGTTTTAGTTGCACTTCATCATCATTAGGGGGCCAGAAAGTGGCTGTGGGTCAGAAGCCAAGTTTTTTTTGAAGAGTAGTGGAACTTTGCACTGCTGGACAGATTTGAATCTAGTTGAGATGAAGGTGAGGACAAGTACCCGACTCAGAATTTTGTCAGTCGAATCGGATTTGGCCGTCCCAACACGAAGATTCAACTTTTCATTTCGTCTTTTTTTTCCATACAGACTCTCTGGCGATCAGAAAATCTATTGGCACGAGTTTCCGTGGTGATTTTGACCACATTAATATAGTAAAATGCATCAGAGTCATGGGAGCATATTTTTGAGCATTTAAAAATCAATAAAAGACAGCTGCATATGATGCAAGATTTAAATTGCAGTCTATTGAACTGCCAGCATATAATGTCAGGCTTCCATATGGATTTATGTGAATAATGAGACAGCACACATAAATCAAACTATTATAGCCTATTGTTTAATCTCACTTTAAACCTTAGAAACAACGTGTAAACAATTAAATGAAGCAGTTAAAAATAAATTAACAGCATTGCCTGCGATGATATAACTGATAATAACTAATAAATCTAAACAAGAATAAATTAACAGATTAAATGATTTAAGATTAGAATATTTTTAGATGAAAATAGTAGGCTTGGATAGTTTTGATAAATTCACGACATTGTCCGCTTTAAGATAATAACTCATCTTTAGCAGGCTTCTTAAGATTATATATTTCTGTTGAAGTTTGAATGATTTATTCAACGAATGAAACACTTGCAATTTAAGGTTTGACTGACCAGAAGAAAGAACTGGTCAACATGAAGAATCTGAGTGAAGGGTGTCCAGCAAAGCTAAAATTCCCCATTTATATCCCCGTCATTTCCTGTCATTTCTGTAATCATGGAAAAATATTTGAATGGAAATGTCATGGTTCAGCTTTATGCCTTTTCATTTGTGACATGTAGATCCATCCATGGCAGGGACTCATTATTAGTACTTTTGAAAAGCATTATTGAGAAAAAAAGAGAGTTTATTTTGATTTGATGAAAATACAAGAAAAATGAATCGAAAAAGCAAGCTGAAAATTCGCAGCTTGTTTTTGCTTTTGCTTTCACTTTTTATCACCGCCTTCTGTAAACAGTTTTTGGCAGGACGATTAAAAAACGGATAAAAATCAGTTTAACCCAATGTCTGAAAATTGTAAAGTCAGAAAAGATAAGCTTTATGTATGACATACAGCAGATTGTAATTGTGAAATGATGCATTTGCTTGAAAGCAAAGATGGAACATGGTTTATTTTTGAAGTAATAGGAAAAGAAGGAGAAAGACAGAGAAAAGAGTATAGGCTTTAGGATTTGTTGTGTTTGGATGTATTACTCACCGTCAGCATTCAGAAACCAGAAGGAACAACATTCACGTGTGTTTTAACCAAATGTGGCTAAGTCCACTTACGTCCCATAATGCCAGAGGCATTACTGGGTCATGTAATGCCTTTGGCACTTTAAAGAGTCTACAGGGGGAAATAAAGACAGCCATAGGAGCATGGTAGTTCTCAGCCAAAAACAACACATCAGGATGGTTAGTGAAGAGTGCTTCAGTCCCAGCGTGGATAGATGTGCTCCTGGAGAGCGATAAATAGCATACACACTAAAACTGAATAGTCTGTCATCTGCCAGTTAAAAGACTGCTGGGAAGCCATGGATACTAAATTGTTTGTTTTGCTCCCTGAAATGTTTCCGTTCCCTCCGTTTGAAACCGCCACGGCGACGTCATATTCCTGATCATGAAGCCCGTCTGAACAGAGAGAACATTCATGCACACACTGGCGTTGTTTCTCATGAGCAGCGGTTTGAAGTGATTATTCAGTATAATAGCCAACCCTGCTCATTTAATGAATAATTTGGGCTGGGATTGAGCTCTTCCAGATGGCTGAAATGAAATGCCACCCTTAGCAATTTCACCAGTCGGGTGAAGCAGTCATACCAGCAGCATGATGATTATTATTCTGAATTACTGCTGTTTTGTTTTTTTTTGTTTTTTTGAGAGTCCTCAAAATATCCCAGAGTGATGTATTCCTCATGTGCAAGTCAGTGTGTAACTCATGTTCAACGCCTCATTCTCTTTTCCTTTTTCTTTCCAGGTAGCAGCGAGACGTAACCTAACCCACCCTGTTGCTTGCCTGGGACCCCCCCTCCCCTCCTCGACCATCCCCCACCCTCTCCAGAGGCAGGATGGAGCCCCAGGCTTCCCAGGGGTTGCTAGTAGCAGAGGGGGGCTGTGGGATGACGAGTCTGCTGGTGCCCAGTCCCCAGAGCGAGGCTGTGACCCATGAGATGGAGGAGCTGACGCTGCAGCCCACACAGAACCTACCTCCACTCAATGAACGCAAAAACGGTAAGGACGTGCTGCTGTACACGCCTGTCAGAACATGCTAGGAGGTCACCGTGTTGGAAGAGTGACCAACAAAAGATTTCAATTTCTACCTTTTCGTTACTTAACAGGAAAACATTTTCGTGAGGAAGAAGATATTTAGTCACAAAGTAGAGAATGAAAAATCCTTTTTTGCAGGGAGAGGTACACAGAACTACTCTCCAGAGAGTGAACGTGTGATTGCTGGTATGAGTCTTTGGATCCCTTTATAAACAAACTACAATAGCTATTACCTTTGGAGTGAAGGAACTCCAAAATGCAGCAGTTTGGCTCACTGACCTTTTTGTAGGTTTTGGACAACGATGGAGGTCTACAGCACAAAGGAATATGATATATCAGGCTTTGGACACACACATTACTTTAAAAAAATATCGAAAAACCATATTCTTTAACACATTATATCTTGTTGATTTTGTGTGTATAAAAACTGAACTGTAAAAAATGTAAATTCACACCGCAGCCCAGTTTTGCCATCAATGCCTCTGCCAATAGAAGTCTGACACAAACTTAATTAATACACTTTCTCTTGCACACAGGCACATACTCCCAAAATCAATTTATCAGTTGAAAATGGGCCAGGAGTCCTCAACTCCTGGAACCTGCATCACCTTCTCTCTATGCTCTGCACAGTGCAGTGATCCTAGCCAGCTTTCACTTTAGCTTCTCATCACCATCACTATGTTGGTGTTGTTTTGGCAGCCACATGGGACTCAAACAGTGATGGATGGGTACGCTGCTAGCAGGGCTAAGGGAGCGGGGCAAAATTCACTGCTGCCTTTGCCAGTTCCTAATCATGGCTTAGATGCTGAAGGGAGATCAGCTAGTCAGTCAGTCAGTCCAGTCACTGTGATGCTAATCGCCACGCTCCAAAAGAAATCAGATTTGTCAGATGCAGTGAACAAACGCAGGGTGTTTTGGCCGGAGCCGTTCCAGCTTGGATTAAACATGTTTTGGATAAATGTTGGATTTTGTGCTGTCGTGCTGCGGTCTGCAGGAGAGCGCAGTAAAACTTCTCGACGGTGGAAAGTTTCTGTGGAATGTCAACAGTAGTAGTACCCACTCATCATCTTGGCTTTTGTCGTTTCCCTTCCTGTGAGAAACACACACACACACACACATACACACACACACACACACACACACACGACACACACACACACACACACACACACACACACACACACACACACACCTCATACTTTCCACCCTGTGAGCCATCTCCAGCACTCTGCCAACCGCAGAGACCCCTCTCCTCTCATATTGATTTTAACGTGCAGGTGTTAATCTGTCTACCATCATGACAGGTCTGAGTGTCTGTGGCCGCTTTTAGTTGCACAGGACAGGAGTGTAGAGGGCTGCTCTGTCAGCAGAATGAGACACGGAGGCTGAAGTTTTTGTGACGCAGAATAATTGTCGGGTTATGCTAGAAAATAACTAGTGTGTAGGGCTAAAAGTGACACTACAAGACCCAGACAGGAATGAGATGAGATAATAGTTCAAATATGGGTGGTACACATGAAAAGTGACAGAAATAGCTGTGTAACAAATAAAAGCTTTTGGAAAGCTTCAGTAATTGTCTGACATAGACCCCACTGACTCCCTCTGTGAGGGGGAGGGGGTTTCCCAAGATATTTGACAAACACTTGTGATAGAACATTCTGGCGCCTTAAGAGTCTGAGCAGTAATATATAGCTTAAAGACCGAAATCAACAAGGTGATGAGTGAACTGAACGTGTAGAATCACTGGAATGCCCCTTTAAGAAAATCCCTAATCTAATTGTAGAGGACTGGGTCAGTAACTGATTATGACAATGAATTAACTGTTGGGTTTCCCCTTTTTTAAATAATATTTGCAGAGTAGCTGCTTTTTCTGTTGTGTCGTAACTGCAGCTGTCATGTATGAACAATTTTAGGAATTCAGTCTTTAATCAGGCAATGAGAAAACGGGTCAAAGTCAGGGGTGGGCACACACACACCCTCACTGTTTCCACCACCCAAGTTTAACAACCTATTTGAACTTTAATGTTTGGGCAACAGGAGTTCTGCTGCGACTCAGAAACGTGTCAGTGTTCATCCAGGATGACACACACACACACACACACAAACACACACACACACACACACACACACACACACACACACACACACACACACACACACACACACACACACACACACACACACACACACACACACACACACACAAATATAGGCTGACCTCTCAAACTAAAGTGAGAGAAGTCAGTGAAATAGTTTACATATGTAGGACTGTAGCGTCAGTTTTGCATTCTTTATTCTAACTCATAACTTAAATATGACTAAAATGCATCTGAACTGCAATAATTGTGATAATTGATCAGTAAAAATGTCAAGAATTTGGTGCTTCTCCTCGTCTTAAATTATATTGAACTGAATCTCTTAGTTTTGGACTGTTGGTTGGACCAAATGATTCATTCATTAATGGAGAAAACCACTAATTTCAGCTGTCTGTTACACCGCTCATTTATTGCTTCACTAATTTCCTTTTGCGGTATTGTGGTCAAGTTGTTGAATTAGTTTAACATCCATTAAGATACTATTAAAAAGCTTTCTATCCCTCACTGACTGCAAATGAAATGCAGACATGGTTATCCTTATCTTCGTGTCTGTGTGTCTTCCGTTGACCGGCTGAGTGTTTGCATAAACAGCTTGGTCATATCTACCCATCATCACGACCCGGTGAGGTCACAGGTCAGCGTGTGTTTGTCAGGCTGAAGCAGCATTTCCCGGAGGAATGGAAGACAATACAGCTGACTGGAAGTCTATATGAATCAGCTTAAACAAACACGTACCTTCCATTCCTTTCTTCTATTTAGTGATTGTAATTTGAGTCAGACATATAGCCCCCCCCCTTTTTCAACAAACCTCCTTATCTACATAGTATCCGTGTGAATGTCATGTAGAAACCAGAGTCAGAGTTTCTGTAAATGTTTCACCACAGCTCTATCTGGAATGAGAGATCCAGGGAAAATATGCAAAAGATTCAGATATTTTAATATTTTAATTTATGGCCGTTTTAGAAGTGATGCAAACTCTGGGAGAAGAGGCTGCAGTCAGTTTATATGTTTACCACCTAAATATGCCAGTGACAACAAAAAGGACACCAAATAGAGTCCAGCTGTTTCCTGTCGAGGAAAGCTTAGCATTTCACTGCAAGTTTTGACTCATCTCTCCCAGCGAATGAAGAAGCGCCCGCACTCTACTCGTGGCTAGTGTTTAATTTGTGCAAATCAGTGCCTCCTCCCACTTAATGTGATACTTCCCCCCCTGCTTACAAAATCGCATTAAAGCCCTAAAAAATGCTCATGCTCTCACCACAAGCTTGTACTTGCAGTCGTCCTTTTTTCTTTTAACAGTTTCCCTGGGTGCTGACTCAGACGTTTTGACTGTTGCTCAGTAGTAACAAGGAAGCGGTGTCTTCAAGTCCTCTACATCTGGCTGTGTTTGGATCGCCTACAGCCAGAAAAATAACTAGCCGGCTGAGTGAGAGGGAAATAGGAGTAGAGGGGGGGAGGAGATAGGTTGAGGTCCTGTAATTTAAAAAAAAAAAAAAAAAAAAGAGAGAGAGAGAGAGAGTCAGGGCGGGATAGAGAAGTAGAGGATAATGTTGTAGCAAATGTGGATTTCCATCAGTCGGTTAATCGTGTTGCACTGGAGCCAAGGAGATATGACGAGAAGCTTAATAAATCACTCAGGTGTAATGCAGATTGTTCTCAGGGCTAAGAGTTTAAGACTATGGCCTGTATGGAAGTAAAGACACTCGACTGCTGCAAACACTTCAGGGCAGGTGAGAACTCCTCCTCCTCTTTTTACGCTGATCGATCAGCTCATTTAGACTATTTAGAGTTTCTTTTAACTAAGGAAAGACAGAATAAATGAAGGTGAAATTGCTTTGTGTGGGTTTGCAGCAGGTAGAGCGCATGTTGAAGAAGCAGGCCTGATAGAAAATATATCAGTTAAGTTATGGTTCGTCTGCAGAGGAAGCACTTAGGTGTCCGATGTCAGAGCGGTCCTCTTATAGAATGACAGTATTGTTCATTGTCAGCCTAATGATGAAAAAGCAGGATGTGAGTTGGGGGTTGGGGGTTGAGAAATGTTTTTTTATTTTTGTTATACTACCTCATCTATGTGCTCTTACTTACCCTTTTGTGTTTCTTCTCCTATTTTTCTTGGTTTCCTATTTTGCCTGCTTAATATAGCAATTGAAATATCTGCTTAATTTGATGATGTTTTTTTTCCCCCTTCTCTTTTTAGTCCTGCAGTTGAGGCTTCAGCAGAGGCGAACCCGGGAGCAGCTGGTGGACCAGGGCATCATGCCTCGTGAGTAACGGCGCTACCAGGGCCGCGCACATAATAACAAAAGTGGAACCCTGCTGTAAACTGACAACTGAGATAACAAACATGTTTGTTTCATCATTTAACTGGACCGCGTCTGTGCTTAGATCTGCACATTCATGACACTGATCTGTGTATCTGTTGCAGCTCTGAAGAGCCCGGCAGCTTTCCATGGGCAGATTCGCAGCTTGGAGAGAGCCAGGGTAAGGTGACAGTTTGGATTTGGGAAGCAGGAGGGGGAAAAAAATGCATGCCTTGACTGTTGAGCTGCTCATTATTTTCAAAGCATCATTTGTATTAGTTATAAAGAAGAAACAGGACAATGGCGTGAATTTACTGACTGATCTTTGTCCATCTTTCTCTTAAGACTGAGAATTTCCTAAAGCACAAGATCCGCAGTCGTCCAGAGAGAGCAGAGCTGGTCAGGATGCACATCCTGCAAGGTACCTGCTAACCCTCCATTTAACACTACACACACTTATTGTATTATCTAGTGTTCCCAGTGGAATAGTACTGAAACAAAATTGACTCTTATATTTGTTTAGTATTGGTAGGCACCAGCAAGAACATTTCTCCTTGTTTATTACACCATCGTTTATGAAACCATGCCCATTCCCCAAACAGCTGTGAAACAAAGGAGTTTATATTCTGACATTAGAATATGCCTTGATATATCTACTGTATATATTCGTCCCACAGAAACTGGAGCAGAGCCCTCACTACAGGCCACACAGATGAGACTGAAGAGGGCCCGACTTGCCGACAACCTGAATGAGAAGATCGCCCAGAGACCCGGCCCCATGGAGCTGGTGGAGAAGAACATCCTGCCAGTGGATTCAACCCTTAAAGAGGCCATCATCGGTGAGAGAGATACACAGAGATGAGATGTTTTTTTGTTAAATCAACCATACTGCAGGTTATAGGAGAGAAGTAAATGCAGGGCAGGTCATGACATGTTTTGTCACTTCGTGGTTTTCCCACATGTAGGCCAGGTAACCTATCCCAAGGTGTTGGATGAGGACAGCAATGAAGCTCTCTCACCTGAGCAGCCGGCCAGTCAGGAGTCTCAGTGTTCTATCCCCTCTCCCGTGGAGATCAAAGCACCAGGGACGCCCTCTCCAGCCCCAGCACCAGCACCAACACCAGCACCAGCACCAGCACCAGCACTACCACCCAGCACCATGCTGCAGGTCAGACAGAGGACAAGTAATCTAGATGTTTGTATACTACCAGCTACATGTTCTGTAAGAACTTGAGTAACTATAAATGTCTTTTGTTTTTGTTATACTTCCTCAGGCCTTCCCACTTACCACACAAGCCACTACAGACTTTGCTAAATTGATCTCTCCAAATGAGTTCCCTGTGACCCGTCCGGCCATCTCTCCCGCTCAGCCAGTCACTATAGCTCCTCCCTCAAAACCAGGTCCAACACTGGTGAAAGTAAGGGCAACACTTTTTCCCCCCTTCACCATTAAATATATTATCACTTCTTTCTATCTATCTGAACGCCATTGGACAAACAGTATAGTAAGAAAATGTTCCGTTTCCTCTTACAACAGCAAAGCCAGCAGAAGTCATCCTCTGAGAAGAGTCGCAGTAAGAAAGGCAAAGAGCCCAAACCCAGAGTGAAAAAGCTCAAGTACCACCAGTACGTTCCCCCAGACCAGAAACAGGAGGCCAGCGAAGCACCCATGGACTCCTCCTATGCCCGACTACTGCAGCAACAGCAGCTGTTCCTCCAGCTGCAGATCCTCAGCCAGCAGCAGCAGCACTACAACTATCAGACTATATTACCAGCACCACTCAAGTATGTCTGTAAAACATTACAACCACAAGCAATAATCACTCCCACCCTCCATAAAAATGTAATTATATTTATACCTACACAAGTCAAAAGTTTGGACACACCTCGCCATTCACTTGATTGGCAAGGTGTGTCCACACAAAAATCCAAACATACAGAGTTTTATGGATTTATGTTTTCAGGCTTTTTTACCACTGCTGCATCGTCTGTAAACGAGCTTGGCTTGCCTCCATGACTCCTTATCTGAAAATGCCTGAGAGCAAGCCAAATATTGTTGTTTAGAGGGGCCATTAGCGACTTTCCAATAACAACGCAGCATGTAATCATATTAATAACTAACAGGATGTCGTCTCACCAGCTGCTGTTTTCATAAATGTCCTCTCAGCGGCTGCATGGCCGAGCTCCCTTTGAACTGTCCTCGCGTACTGTGGTTTGGTTGACTGGCTTTGTTAGTGAGGCGCAGGGCACAGGATGGATGGTCTGTTTGTATTGGGAACACTTTTCCTCTCTTTCTTTCCTCGCATTCTCTCCAATTATTTCTACAATTATCATCTTTCCACCTCCTCTTCCTCTCTTTTGTCTGTCTTTTTTCATACTATAAATGATGCTGTTTCCTGAGATAACACTGATCTTTTTAAAAAAACATTTATTCTGTGTTCTCTCTGTAGACCTGTGGCAGAGGGTCAGAACAGCAGCGCCGGCAGTCTGCCAACCTCCATCATGGTGTCTTTGCCCAATGTCCCCCCACCGCCCCCGCTGCCCTCGGCTCCAACTCGGCCAAACAACTCCCTGTCAAACCGCAAGCCAGGAGTTTTGCCTGCGAACCTGGAGGACATGAAGGTATTTGGAAGCCATTTGTACCAGCAAACACAAGCTAAAGGGACAGCTCAAAAACATGCCCATAAATCATAGTGTGGGTGTCAGGGGGGGCGGTGTTCAGTTGTTAGAACCAGACTGTATCAAGACATCAGACAGCTAGTAGAATAATGTTTGTATATATATATTTACCCATTCCACATGAGATCCATGAAGATGTTTGGTTGTTCAGTTAATTTCATACAGCTACAATAACCTGCAGCCATTTGTGTTATTGTTGTATTTTTAGCCATGCTAGCAGTGTGGGTCAAAGGATGGCAGTCCACTGCTTTGATCCAGACTGATATATGCTTACAACTATAGTATGGATTGCCATGAAACTTGGTCCAAACATCCATGTCCCCCTTCAGGATGAACTGTAATAACTTTGGTGATCATCTGACTTGTCATCTTTAGCATCATCAGGTCAAAATTTCCATTTGTCCAATACTTGAAGTCTTTAAAATGTCAGTAATGTAAATTTTCAGACAAGCAGAAAACAGCACGTTTCTAGCATTTTTGCTTGAAAAATGATTGAAATAGTTGCTGATGAATATTTTGCTCAAAGCAATGCTGTGCCTCGGTACAGAGCTGCTAACCTAGGTGTAGCATTTTAACTTTGTTACAATTTGTGTATCGTTACCTAAAGTTAAACCCCTTTTTGTTGAAGTTCATTGGATCAAAAAAGGAAAATGCAAAAATTCAAAAGAAGCTCCATTGTATTTATAAGGGCTTGCTGAGCAATAAAAAAAAAACAAAGCAGTAGATTTTTTTAATTTTATGAGAAGTGTCACACTAGCACCTGAAATGAGCTGCATTCCTCTTCTAGCACTACCCTAAAACTCTGATTTTATGATCTATCTATGATCTAGGTGGCTGAGCTAAAACTGGAGCTAAAGCTGCGTGGCCTCCCTGTGTCAGGAACAAAGACCGACCTGATAGAGAGACTGAAGCCCTTCCAGGACACTCCCAGCACCTCTGCTCCTACCACTTTTCCCCCACCTACCACCACCCTGTCCTCCATCCCCATGGAAATCACCACCGCTACCGGCCCTACCATAGTCTTCCCAGCCCACCAGAGGGCTCCAGAGAGTGTGAGCTCCACCCCTCCGGTCTCACCCATTTCCACTGATCCCTTCACCCTCCAGCAGGATGTGGGCATGTCTGAAGCTCCATCTGAACCACAGGTGGTGAGCTCTGGCTCAGCAGGGTCTTTTCCAGTACCGGAAAAGGACAAGAGGCTCCATGAGAAGGAGCGACAGATTGAGGAGTTGATGAAGAAGCTCGAGCAGGAGCAGAAGTTGGTGGAGGAGCTGAAGATGCAGCTGCAGGTGGAGAAGAGAGGCCAGGGCACTGATTCTTTATCTGTAACCTCCAAACTCATGTCTGTACCCGCCATGAACCCAGTCCCAACTGTCTTGAACTCAAACGTAGTCAAAATGGAGGGAACAGTCATGTCAAACTGTTCCTCCACTGCAGCTACCATCTCAAACTCTCTTCTGGGCTCTCAGGCCCTCAAAGCCCCCCTGCCAACGGTGGTGAAGTTAGAGGATGTGACCGTTTCGTCTGGTAAGCCGCTCCAGCTCCAGACCCAAACCCAACTCATCACCAAGATCCAGTCCCAGGCTCGGCCACAATTAGCCAAGAGCCCGCAGCTTCTCTCCCAGTCCCAGAGAAGTCCCAAACTCCAGTCCCAGGCCCAACCCAACGCTCCCAGCCTGCAGCAGTTCTTCATCAGCCATCACGGCGGAGTGTCCCAAGTGCTAGGACAACCTCAGACTCTACTGACCACAACTGGCCAGGCTGGAACTCAGATCCTCCTCCCAGTTTCACTACCCAACAACGCCACTGCGATTCAACTGCCAAGCACCACTGTCAGCCTGCAGGTAGGATTTCAGCAGATATGTAGGAGGTACTGCTGTGTCATTGTATGTTCACCCTCAAGGGTAACAACTTCAGCTTAGTTTAATCCTCAAACACCTGCGGGAGTATCTGAGATCTCGGCCAACATTACTGTCTTTCAAAGGCTCAGTTTTAGAGCTAAGATACTGAAGATACTGGTATCATATGAAACTAAATGACCCAAGGCATCCATTGGTACCAACCATTTCATACTAGCTTGTCATGAAGGGGGCTAAATAACACTGCACAGTTAAGCTAAATTGTGGTCAGGGGAAAACCAGCATTGCTATTTTCAAAGGGTCCCTAAACTACTTTTGCATGTGGTATAATTGTTTTGTTTAAGCCACTTCTATGTGGCATATACTGTTGACCTGCAATCTCCCCCTGTCCTAAAAAAGACAAAAATGGGTCTCTAAGGGTTGATGACAAGATAGACGACAAAAATAGTCAAGTCTGAGGACTCAGGCTTCTTTTGTTTTTCTTCTTCTCTCAGCCTGTTCTCCAGGCCACGGTCTCAAATCCAGGCCTGGTCCAGGCTTCTGTTCCTCAGCTGCAGAGTACTAAGATGGAGACGACACTCAGCCAGCCGATAGCCAACCACAACCCGATGCTACAGGTCAGTAATGCTTTATTACCAGTTGCTTTTCTTTCTTTTCTTTGCTCTAGATTACTGTATTGACCCGAATATAAGGCAGCCTTGTTTGGATGACTCTCTTTTCCAAAAGTATCTTTTGAAGATACATCACAGTATAGTCACATACTCACACTCTACTGTCAGGCTTTTGAAATCAGTCAAAAATAATTTCCTCCAGCAGTTATGTGGGACCAGAAAAGTAACAGTTAAATTTTGAAAATAAAACCTGAACCGAAAAAGGAAACATCAGCATTAAAAATCAAAACTGGAAAAAGTTGAATTGGCACTGAAAAATGTTCCAGTGAAAAATGAAAGACAAGCATTAAAAAGATCTTAAAATCTTATTATCTTATTTTATTTTCATATTTGTTGCATTATGATGTGTTTTTGTCAGTCTTCAGATATTTTTTCCCTCGTGTCTGTCTTTTTTCGGCAAAGTTGTTTTTTTTCACAGAATCACTGGTTTTCAATTTCAACTTGCTGTCATTGTTTTGGCATAGTGAGGAGAGCCCTTGGGCCTACATTACCCAGTATGTGTTACCATCCAGCAAAAATATCAGAGGGTGATGGCATCATAGTGGAGATCATGACTGGTGTAAATCTCGTTCTAGGACTGTTAATATGTCAATTAATCTGTAATATGTTTTCATGTGAGAAATTAACCGTGTACAAACCTGTGCTCCTCATCATCTTTCACAGTAATAATCAGCAGTTTAAGATTCAGTCTGTGATCTGTTTCTCCAGTCAAGATGTTAGGAGACATTTGGATTTGTTTTCACTCATCATGAATTTATTTCCTCTGTGGCCTTCAGATACTCCTGCAGGTTAAACTGACCTAACAAAACACTTTAATGGCTGACTGACTCTAACAGATTGGCCATTAACAGACTTCAATAAACTGGCTAGCGTAGCCTACCTTAAGTCAGCGTCTTGTTTGCAAGATCAGGAAAAGTCTTGAAGAAGTCCCATTTTTAAAATCAGCGTACCACCTCTGTGATAAGAGTGTGATGTAACAAGGCCTTGTTTGCTACCAGCATCCTGACTGTTAACATGTTGCATATAATATTCATAATCATGTCTCCTGTCATCATTGTGCCACACATGTCCCAAATGTTTCATATTTTCCGTCTTTTTTATATCTTTATATGTTTTTTGATGTTACTGTAATCACATCAAGCCCAGGGTACATGGACTCATATCTGATGATGTCTCTCTAATCACATCCTAACAGACGTTGACAATGTGCAATAAAACTACTGGTTTGGAAAACCAGGCAAGACCTGAGTTGAATCCCCAGTGTTTCCTGAAAGGTTCCCCAGAGAACAGGGTCTCTCCCCGGGCATCACCCAACCACCACATCTCCAACGGACCCCTCAATAAGGTTAACAAGCTTAACAGTCATCCCTCTTATTCCATGCTTTTTGAGATGATTTTGTTTTCCTGACTTAAAGTTTGTTCTTAAATTGTAAAAACTGTATTTCTCCATCCGTCAGTCTCCTTCTCCGTCCCAGCCCACCTTCATCCTCCAGCAGACCTCCCTCATTACTCAGCCTCACAAGACAAAAGAGCCTCCCCGCTATGAGGAGGCCATCAAACAGAGCCGCAACATGCACATCAACAACATCTCACAGGTTAGACCCAGAAGACACACACACTTCTTCTTCTGCGTCCTTGAGAATATTTTCAGCTATTCAAGTCACTTAACCTGATTGACTGTCTTTTCAGGTTCCCACGGCAACCAGCCAGCAAATGGATGATTTGTTTGACATTCTCATAGAGAGTGGAGGTAAGAGGGCGCGAACAGTGACATTGCAGACACACTCGACAGTACAGCACAGAGCTTTCTGTTTAGCATGAGTAGGTTTACACAATTTTAGTCTCAGGAAAACAGTTTCTGTGTTTTAGAGCCAAAATGAACAGCACTACTCTTCATTGTTTAATAATTATCTCCTGTCCCTTTTACCCCCCCCCTCCAGAAATCACTCCATTTATCCAGCAGGACTCTCCAATGTCTCTCAATAAAGCCCTCCCAGTCACAGCTAATATCACCACCCTGCCGGTCAGCACTGCCCTCTCCAGAAACCCTCCACAGATCCAGATTGCCCCTCCGCCTACACTGAGCCCCCTCGTGGACCCCAGCCTGCCCAGCCTCTCCTCCCTGGCCACAGACAACCAGCTGGAGGCCTTTCTGGAGGGGACGCTGGCCAACACACCATCCGCATCAGACCCGCGCACCAGGGGCCTGATGGAGGAGCTGCAGGCTCAGCTGATGGACCAGCAGCCCTACTCCCCCATGGACACATCAGACCTGTCCTTCTGCGACTCCTCCTCACCCCCCTCCTCACTCAACATGGGCCTGTCCGACCAGGGTCTGGACAACATGGAGTGGCTGGACCTCACCATGCCCCCGGGTTCTGGCGGAGCTCTCACACCACTCGGGATGCCAACAGACTTCCTGGATACACACGACCTTCAGCTGCACTGGGACTGACGGATAGAAAGAGGAGAAAAAAGAAAAAAAGGATGGAGGAGAGTTGGCAGAGCTGCTGAGCTAGAATTTAAAGATGGATGGATGAAGAGAAGAAGAAAAAAGGGGGGAAAAAAGGCATTTCTGTGCCGTATAACTCTGAACCACACATCCATACCATCTGTAATATTCCCACTATACCACAGTAAGAGACACTGTACAGACAGTGCACTGATACAAGGTGAACTACAAGCAGGAGTTTGCACAGCTTTAAAAGAAGAACATCATGACTAAGGTGACCAAAATCACCTGTAGTATTTGTGACAAAGGGATTTTAACCAGATTAGACAGTTTGAGTGTCTGATGTCATGATTTTTAAAGATTTTGAGATGAGGAGACAGAGCCAAATCACAGACTGTTTGTACATACTGTTTAAACCCCACTAATATAAAACTCATCTTTCTCTGAGATACTGAATAGTACTGACGGCTGACATCGCCTCATTATTTCTATCAGAAGTTTGACTGTGTAGCCGTCAGTGAATACTGTGTAAGCACAGTAACTACATATGTAAAAGGTTCCTGAATACTTCAGGATCTATTGAGGCACACTGAAAGCTGATCATCACAAAACAATAACTGTAAATGTAAAGTTCAGACTACAGACTAAACCTACATCTAACGTCTGAATTAAAAAAAAAAAAAAAAATTAAAAAGGAGATTAGTGTCATTTGAGGCTTCAGATGAGCTTTAAAATATTCCTGGGACATATCTGTGCAGCCTCAGCTGTTGACCACTTAACACGGAGAAGCTTAAAGCGCTTTGAGACGTCGCTTCAGGCTGTCTGTCTGAGGCGACGGACACTCCAAATCCATCAGTTCCCTTAACCAGCCGAAGCCAAACACGCTCAGCCACTCATTGAGTTTTAAAGGGATTTTCTTTCTGAGAGGAAGTCAAGCTTCTGGTCCAAGTCTACCACACACTGGTCCAAGTCTACCACAAACTGTAGACGGCATGTTCGCTGACTTAATCTGATGCGCTCTATCAGGTGCGACTGTTTTTAATTCTGACCTATCACGACCCCCACGCGGTCTTAGCTGACGAACCAATGACTCTAAAAGAACAAAGACTGGACTCGAGTCGGGCGACGAGCCGAGAGGAAGCTCGTCCGACCGCTCACGAAAGAGAAAGAGAGAGAGCTATGCACTAGAGAGGTGGAGAGATCTGACAAATGTGCCACAGTCACCTCAAAAAACAAGGAAATGTGAACTCTGCATATCCGAGGAATCTATCAATACGATGGTGGCCAATTGCTCCCGAAATACTGCAGTTGTTGTCGAAGTCTCTTTTTATTCTGAATGTATTTTGCAAAGATCAAAAAATAGAAAATAGGACTTTACTTACAAATGTTGGCAGCTTTTTTTTTTTTCTCTTCTGATCGTAAACTGACGAACAACAGTGGAAAGGGAACAAATAGCAGTTTATGAGAAATGTGTGTGCTGCAAGTTATATGGAGGAATAAAGATGTCTGTGGAGAAGGTGAGCTTTATATCTAACTGTCCGACAGTATCCCTGCACTTTGTGTGTGTGTGTGTGTGTGTGTGTGTGTGTGTGTGTGTGTGTGTGTGTGTGTGTGTGTGTGTGTGTGTGTGTGTGTGTGTGTGTGTGTGTGTGTGTGTGTGTGTGTGTGTGTGTGTGTGTGTGTGTGTGTGTGTGTGTGTGTGTGTGTGTGTTAGGGTGGGAAATGACTGCAGCTCTAACTAATGAATGAACGCTATAGTTATATTAGCTGAGAAATTAAGTCTACTCATCTAGCCATTATATCAAATGAGGAATCGGAATATTCTAAAGTAATACCTGGCAGGTGAAGTAGTCTAACTGTATCAGAGTTAGTCCCCTGACTGTGTGTGTGTATATGTGTGTTAGAGTGAACGAGAGCAAGCAAGCATGTCTGTTTTTCTCTCTGTGTGCGTGTGTGTACGTGTGGACTTGTCTTCCTGTCTTTTGCATGTAAGTGTGCGTCTCCGTGTGCATGATTGTACCCCGCGTTAAATCTCGAGCTGTTTTTTGAGGTCTTTCTCTCATCCGTCAATCTCAAGATGTCTGAAGAAATTAGCTAATATCTAAAGAAAAGAAATCATTTGCTATTCCAAAAGTTGCTCTTCAAAAAGGCTTTGATGACTGTTTTTATCCGTGTTGTTCAGTTGGTGTCCTACAGTCAAAAAAAACAACAACAAAAAACGCACATTCACACTTTTTGAGGTGTGGTTCACAGTGAAGAGGGCTCAGCTCCTTTTTTAAAGCTGTCATCAATTTGTGGATGTTTTTTGTTTTTTTACTACTCTGCAACATCTTCCACTTGCTGTTTCTTCTTGAGTCTAAATATGGAGTTACTGAGTTTGTATCTCAGTAGAAATATTCTGTTAAGATCCTTTATAGGACTGATACAGTTTTACTGTATGGCACTTTGACCAGAATAGCTTCTTTAATTCTCTCTTTAAAAAAAAAAAAAAAATTCAGTTATGTTCAGTGAAACCTATTAACCACTTGTTCTGTTAGGACGTCCATGGGCACTAGAGGGCGTTGCCTCTCTTCTGTTGTGGCACATTGTTAACGGCAACTGTTGGTACTTCAGGGTCATTTCTAACAAACTTTGCAAAAACAAACGAGTTAAATGAGGCTGTTATTTTGCATTTTAAAGAAATTTATTTTCTGCTTGTATAAATGCTGATTTGCTGTTCACGTCAGCAATAATGTGGTGAGCTGAGCAAAACAAGTGAGAGCCCTTTATGTCAGTGCTGTCTGTCAAAGAAGTGTGACGCTCTTACTGCTGCAGTTCCACATTGATCATTGGATGTATTTGCCCAAAACATACAATACATTTGACCACCTGAAAGTTTTGCGCCGATTACTGCACAGACATTTATTTCCCACATTACTGCATCGAGGAGAACAAACTAATTCATGTTAAACCACGTGTTTAAGATTTCCTCTCATTGGTGCACCTTTTGGTTCTCATATTCATCAGGGTGCTTGGACCCGGACATGCCTGCATGCAGGTCTGTTTCTATTCCTTTCCTAAATCCTGTGTAGAAGGAACAGTCACTAGTTGTATGTGTATCATTTTGAAGATTTGATGAGTTAATAGTGTTTTTTGTTGTTTGTTTGTTTTCAGTCTGTCAGCTTTAAAGCTGTCAAATTTGATATTTTGTTGCCAAAAAAGGCAGTGGAACATATTATCACTATTTTGTCATTTTTCTTACTTTTTTTGTATTTATCACTTGTTTTGAGGTTGAAAAGTGAAGATAAAAACATTTAATCATGTTGTCATGTAAAAATGTGTAAAAGAAAGGTTTCATGTGTATATCTTTGGTTTGCAATTTGTTTGTTTTTTCACTTTATTTTTCATATCAGATGTACACAAACCTCTTAGTTGCAGTAAATCTACGCATGTATGTGGTTTACTCTCACTTGACACCACTTACCATTGGTCAGACAGGGACAGCTTATAGCAATAATGGCTGCTATCCCTTGATATACTGTACTGTATGTCATATCCTGCCTTGATTTTTATTAAGAGCCTTTACTACAGAGTAATACAAGTTCAAAAGCACTTCATATCTGAGGGGTTTTCTTTAACTAACCCTCATGTGTTAGAGGTTTGTGGAAGCACCGTCAATCTGAAGAACCTTTTAAAGGTTTCATTTAATGTTTTTGTCAGCTGACAGATGTTGGCTCCGGCTTCCTTACATTGACTTCAGTCCTCCCGCTCCTGCTTATGCTCATGTAAACATTGTACATTTTTCGGTGGAGAAGCTTAATTTCAAAACAGAGGACATTAGTGTAAGCACAGGTGAAGCACCAAGCTTCTCCACCGCCATCCGTTGATACACATCCTTCATTGTAGCCGAGCCTCCTCTCTGTCTCCACCACCCGCGCCATGCCTCTCGTCCTTTGTATGCCATATGTTTTGCACATTGTGTACATATTTATATAGATGTAATGCATATTTTTATACATGTTCAACATCCATGGGCTCTCTATTTTGTAAATACTCAAAAAGATGTATATAAGTACTGTATGCCTTTATGTGTCAATAAAATTTGGTGTACTGTGAATGCTCTGGAGGTGCTGATTCATCATATATGCATCAAATAACTGGTGAGTGTATAAACAGAAGAATTAAACAAGCCTCTACATTTGAATAGTGTTGTGGTTGATGCTGTATGAACAGAGTTCTTTGTTAGGCTAGCTGGGTTATATACCTGTGTTTGCATATGTTAAGTAATGCATTTCCATTTAACTTGGAGATACTGGATATATTTTCCTAATAGCAAGAGAAATTATCACAAAGGACATGGCACTGTTGACATACACACCATAAAAAACCCTAACCCTAATGTCGGCAATAAAAAGGCCTTGATTCTGGGTGCTTCGGTAGGCAGCGTTCCTGGTTCAAATCAGGCCAGGGACCTATACTGCAGGTCATTCCCCTCTCTCTCCCTGTTTCCTGTTGGCCTGTCTGCCAACTACTGTACTTACAAATAAAGGCAAAAATAAATCTTAAAACAAAAAAGAGGCCTAGACTCCATGAAGTTAATACTATCTGACACATAATGCAAGTTTCCAGGCAGGCAAACTGAGGCTGAGATCTGAGACAAAGAACCACAACATGATTTCATATAACTGATTTTCACCGTTTTGACAGCACGATTTCCAAATATGTTTGACTAAAATTGTCAATCCATGAGTTGAGGCAGATTTCCAAGATCTGGTTCACAGTCAGAACTAACATCATCAATACACCTTGTCGAGATGGAAAAACAAAATGTGAAAATGATTCAGGAGTTTTTTGAAGATAGTCAAAGATGTGGATCTTTCTGCAGGAGTTCTTTGTTAAAGGAGTAGTGTGGAGGATTTAGTGTCATCTAGCAGTGACCCAACATAACCCAACGCTTTCACCCCTCCCTTTTGTATTTCAGTGGCCATAAAACTTGCCAAAATTGAGAAAGGTACTCCAGAGCCAGTTTTTTGTTTGTCCATTCTGGGCTACTGTAGAAACATTGCAACCTCTATGAAAGAGGACCCGCTCCCATATATATATATATATATATATATACACGTATATATATATATATATATATGTATATATATATATATATATGTGTGTGTGTATATATATATGTATATATATATATATGTATATATATATATATATATATATGTATATATATGTATATATATATGTGTATATATGTATATATATATATATATGTGTATATATATATATATATATATATATGTATGTATATATATATATATATATATATTTATATATATAAGGGCTCATTATAACCTAACAAAAACACAATGATTCTTATTATCAGGGGATTATACAAAAATTAAAACATAAATATGAATATTATATTACATTTCTGCCAAGTCTGTTCGCTAGATGCCAGTTAGTTACGTCACATCACTGACTGCTACAACTCTCCACAATGTTGGGGAGAAAATAACAACGGAGGCCAAGACCCAAACAGTGCCAAGACTTGAGTGCTCGAGACTCATCACTCAAGTGTGTTGATCACAGTGTCCAAATGACACAAGTAACATCCATGTCAGAATGGCTGGTGGATGTGTATGAGTGCTCGGCACTGGGGACAGTGGTGTTTGACGACCTTCAGCCGGCCAACGAAGAAAGGGATTAAACAGCAGCCTGCGATACACCTGTTTGGAACAAGAAGAAGCAGAGATGTGACTGGTGATTTGAAGGGGAAAGATCAATATCCGCAACAACAAAACTGTCATCTAGCTCTGTAAAAGAACTGGTTTCTCCTTACTTACTGACTGTAAATCACTGGTTGGGGTTAGGGTTAGCTTAAACATGAAATCGACAAGGGTTGACAAAATGTGAAAAGCTCATTTAAGACACTATGAACATTTACAGCTGAAGGCTTAACACCATCATTTAAGACTGGAATTTAAGAGTTTGATTTTAAGTCTGGCCAGGTAAATATACAAAGAAACAAAAAGACTTACCCAAACATGGAGCATATACAACAAATTATCCACATCGCCTCGCCCACACTGCGGGTGGTTTCCGTATACACGACCTCATTACAGGATGGACACTTAGTGATCTCTGACATCCGACCGAGACTGTCCACTTGTCAAGACAGAGGACACTGTTACTGACTTAATAGACACTCGGATGCATTTGGATTGATGGCTGACCATGTTATGTGTGTGTTTTGTGTGTGTAAACCACCTGGTATCGTCGGGCATGTTATTGGTGTCTCTGCTTGAGAAGATTCTTTTTTTCCCCTCCCGTGCTGTGATAGTTTTGGAGGTGGCAGCATGTAGATGCCCCCACATGGCTTCTCAGTTTTATACAGGGCGAGAGTCCCCTGTTGAGCTGTAGTGCATTAAAGAGCATGTTAACATTCAAACATTGTCTTAAAAAGCCCAAATATAAAAGATGCTGTAACTAACAAGCATTATTTGGCACTTCTACAGTACGCTGGTCAATAATCTTTCATCATTTTAAACTCTATTTCTTTGAGATAAAACATGCCTTCATCTCCTTCCATGCTGGTGCTGTTTCCCTGTTTCTCCAGCATCTCCTTTTTCTCCAGCAGCTCCTCCAGCTCTTTCTGAATGGTCTCTATTTCAGACAGTTCATCACTGTCCTCGTGGGTCACTGAAGACATCGCACAAGGAGAAGAGGTTTACAAAACTGAAACAGATCAACAGGAAGCTCAACATCTTTGTTCTTTTAATGCAATGGTTCTGAACCCGGTCACAAGAAAGCCTGAGTCAGAGGTCAGGGGATTTCTTTTTAGCCATATGCCATTAGTTGGTCATTAGCGAATTTGAATGTCTTAACAGCTACTGAATGGATTGCCCTGGAATTCGGTGCACACATCTATGTCCTTCTCAGGATGAATTCTAATAATTTTAGTGATCCTCTGACTTTTCATCTAGCGCCAACACCAAGTCAAAAAATGATTTTGTGTTGCATTTATGACCAAACACCTGCCAAACTAATGTCATCCCCATCAGCCTCTGTATTACTAGCAAATGCTAGCATGCTAACATCTAGGATGATGACCATGGTAAACGTTATCTGTGTGAGGCATGCTAGCATTTTGGTGTTAGCATTTAGTTGAAAGTCCACAGAGCTGACTATATACTAGCATGACTATTTTATTTATCTTTATTTTGCATTCATACAGAAAAGATAAACAAGAAGGCTTATACATTGAACCTTCACTCATATACAAAAATAAATTTAAGAATTGAATGATAGATTCAATGATATTTTCCAACCTTTGCTTTTTTGTTCTAAAAAAATATTGTAAAATTTTACCTCTTAATGAATTATTTTAAAAATTGGGAATGAGCAATCAGAGATGAATGGTTGCAATGAAATGAATCTTAAAGGGTGGATTCACAACTTTTCAAGGCTGTCCTGAAACAATGATCAGGTGCCTAAATAAACATTAACATACTGTAATAATTCCTCCAATCCAAATTAGTCAATCATTTCTTTAGTGTCAAAGACTCTTTTTGTTACAATATGCACTGCAATCGAAGAAGAAAAAATTGTCTGTTGAGACACAAAGTGGGAAATTGTTACTAAAAAAAACTTTTGACTACCTCAGACAGCAGAAACGTTATATTATCTTCATAGATTACAGCAAGCATAACCTGTTTCAATGTTCAGTTGAACATAAGGGAAAGAGTAATTGATATGTGGCCACTAAAAAGTGTGTCAAGAATCATTTAGAAAGGAAATTCTGGCTTTGAAGAGATTTTACCTCCCAGTAAATTAAGTGTTCATGAACAGAAACTCTCGAAGAGGTCTGGGGTCAAATGAGGGTGAATAAACCTTTGAGCTTGTAAAGTCATGTTTGTAAATAATTCAAACATGTGTGGTTGTGAATCAACCTCTATGAACCTGTGAAACTACATACTTTGGAATTATTTAATAGCTAAAAAACAATATTAACCCTTATTTGATTCCATACTTTACAGATGATTGTTTTGCTGTCACTCACTTTTCTTTGTAGTATTGCCATTCTGGTCCTCTGATTTCTTCACCAAGGGCTGCATCTTCACCAGAAGGAGATGCCTGTTGTAAAGCTGCTCTATGCGGAACTCAATGAGGGCCAGAGAAGAGGGATTGCATTTTGCTTCTGTTGTATTCTGGTTGGATTCAGGCTTGGAGTTAGGTTCAGACTCATCCTTCTTTTCCTCTTCTGGCTCTGAACAGACATTACTTCTTATGCTATGCACCTTCCTAAGAGACTGAAGGAGCAGCGTCTCCCGGTCTGGAGTCTCCATCACTGAATCAGGCGGTTGAAACCAAGCACTCAATCTTCAACGTGGTGATGTAATCTGTGAACCTAAACCTGTCTAGAACAGCTCACTACCAGAAAGTAACCACATCTGAATCCAGTCTGGCATCCCTCAGGGAAAGTCTTTTTTTTCTTAAAAAAAAACCAGGATGATCACAATCTTGGAAAAAACACCAATCACCATCGAAAGATTTTCAGTGATTCCTCCAAAAAGTGGGTAATAATGTTCCCTGAAACATATTCTCTAAATATGAATCCAAGTGGAGTCACAGACTCTTCCGCATGGTATCATCATTTGTCCTCTCTGGGCAGTGCTGGTGTTGAATATGGTTGATAGTTGAATGATGTAAACAGTGTGCACAAACAAATGAGTGTCCAGGAATACTGTAAAATATGCAAATAGCCTGAACTATATGCAGTACAATGAACAGTCCTTAAATGAAGGTGCCAACTATGGGAAACAGCTCAGTGTTGCCACAACATGATTTGACTTGATGATGTCTTGCTTCCTTGGAAAAGAACAGTAATCATTATTTTATTCTGGCTAAGCAGGTTTATGATTTCCATCTTAATATTGTCAATAATTGCCTTTTATCTTATATTTTTAGTACAGTTGGTCATAGTCTATTATTAAACAGGCACGTTGTTTCCTATTATAAATATTAAAAAAAGGAAAAAATAAGTTTTTAAACTTTTAACTGGAATGTAGATTAATTATTATAATAATTACTTTTGAACCAGAATTTCCGGCATGGATTCATTACCACTCAAACGTTTGCTTATAGGAGATAGTTCATGCTTTTCTCAAATTAAATTCAAAAGTCTTAACTTGTTTATTTATTAATTAGCTTATTACTATAGGCAACACTCACACTAACTCACTATTTTCCCTTATTATCAAAACCACCTACCAAAAACTGGATGACTTTTTCCCTAAATATCATGATTTTTTAAAAATAGCTGTACAATAAAAACATTTAAAAAAATACTACCCTTGTCCAACATGAACAATTTTCTGACAACATTAGGACATTGATTTTAGTAAAATGAGATTCTATAGATGTGTCTTTGTTAGTGCTCTTGTCACTGGTTTTAAGCAGGTAGGGCCCAGTGATGAAGATGAAGTCAGTCGTGAGGTTGTTTGTGTATTTTGCTACAACACCATACAGTCCTGATGAGGCAGAATAGCCAAGTTTCCAAGCATTAAATAACCAACAGTGTTTTCCTCTGAACTTTATTTATTATTCAGTGTTATTGAAACATACTTAAAGAACCGTTAATACATTTTTGGTGACTTGGAGGCAGCAGAGGAAGCGTATTATAACTATAAAAATGTATATGGAAAACAAAATGCTTTTGGAGGCTTAAAAAATGTAGTGTAGTGAAAAGAGCAGCTTCAGGGAGTATCTTAGTGGTTTATAGACAAACAAGTCATTTTAATCATCTTAAAATTTCACATACTTTTTTTAGGTGTTCATATTTTGTTAAAGAGAAAAATTCACAGGCACAACACATTCCTATTTCTTAGATGAAGTTAAACATGAATATTGTTAGCATGTACAAACAAATTGCGACATTAAAGCTAAGTTTAAAGGTCACACCCTGGAGAGATGCTGTTTTATGTTGTAAAACACTTTAATCTCGTATGATTATTGGTCTAAAATGAACATAAAACCTTGTAGTGTTTGGTAGCACACAGCGTACTCACTTATTCAACTGTGAAATGTTGCAGTTGGCCCCATATGACAGTAGCCAGCCACCGTAGCATCAATAAAGCCTGGAGCCACTTTACAACATCAGCAGAGCAGATGATGTCTGACCTATATTCCAGACACAAAATCATTTTATACATATACAACACAACAGTGTGTGTGCTACATTGGTTGAAAATAATGGTCAACAGACTGTAATTACATGTACACAAAGATAAGGAGTGTATTTCACGAGCTTTGTCTCATGACCTTGTTTTAATTTCCTGTATCGTTTTACACCATTATATAGTTAGATAAGGCGTCATCGTCAGCCTGCTTTTGAAGTGGCCTCGCAATGTGTTTTTATGATACCGGGGAGGTAATTGGGCAACTGAGCAAGCACAGAAACAAACAAGAAAATCAGCATTCAATATTTTTACATTTTTAACTAAAAGTCATAAAGAAGACCAAAAAAAAAAACCTTAAAATGACTTGGCATGTTGTTGTTGCAGCTGGCCACTAGATGTCAGGATGGTACACTAAAGGAGCAGATCAGGATTATGTCATTAATATTCGTTTAGTTTGTTATTTATTTACATAGCTGGCATCACCAGTCCTGCAGTGCCAGACCTTCATCCACTTGTTCTTTATTTATCCTTCAGTGCACGTCCTGAAGCAATATTAACCTGCAATATTAATGCAAGCCTCATATATGTCTGTCTTTCTCCCCCTCCAGTTATACACTCACTCACTTTTCCTCTTCACCCTCACACACATATATAGAGAGACCCAATTTCTCAGCTGCTTGTTTGACAGTGTGTGTGTGTGTGTGTGTGTGTGTGTGTGTGTGTGTGTGTGTGTGTGTGTGTGTGTGTGTGTGTGAGAGTGAGATAAGATCAAATAACAGTTAAGTGTGTGTGTGTGTGTGTGTGTGTGTGTGTGTGTGTGTGTGTGTGTGTGTGTGTGTGTGTGTGTGTGTGTGTGTGTGTACCACCTGTCGGGGTATTAGTCACCCAGGGAAGGCTACACACAAAGTCATTGATGCTTAATGAGCTTCATTATTCAGCAACAAAAAGTTCTCATGTATCTGTGTTCATTTTAAACAGTAGAACCAGTGTTATCTCTTTGACCTGAAACAATTCAATATAAGTGATGAAAATACTCAATACAAGGACTGGCCAAGAAAATGGGGTTTATTCTCCCCCAAATGTATTATGGACAATTAGATGGTTATTCTTTTTCTCTGTTGTGTGAAATTTCAAATACAAATTGGAAAACATACTATTTAAAAGAAGAAAAATACAGAAAGAAGGAAAATAGTAATAATTGGTGAGATTTAATATATATTTTATATGATTTCCCTCTTATGCAGAGAGCAAATATATTAAAACGATATTACTTAAAGGTGCAATATGTAGGAACTACGTATTATTATTAAAGTTTCATTCAAAACTACAATTATCAATAGAATGTGAACAAACTATAAAATTAGACCTCGACTTTTTCAGTTGCATATAACAGACTTTGAACTCATTCTATGTAAAGGATGATTTTGGATGTGATGTTTATGTATGCTCCCGATAGCCTTGTCTGTCTCTCATCCCCCTACAGTGCTAACAGGGGCAACACTGTCTAACGTTAGCTTAAATAGAGTCCACTAACGTTTGACCACGAGCTGGCTTTCTTCCTATTGGACATGTAATGAATAACATGCTAACCAAACTGCAAAGCATGTGAAATATAATGTGATATCGTGGTTTTAGCTGGCTAATGTTAAAAGGTTAGCTTGTAATGACAAACCCACAGAGCCAGGGCCAGCTATTTCCCTCAGGAGTTGAAGAGTTAAAAAGAGAGTAAATATTGGACATTGTGAGGTGGACACAAACACAACTCCAAATGAAAGCTAATGTTTCTCTGTGTCTGCTAAATGTGTAAATAGATAATTGTTCAAGAAATGCTCAATTTTGAGAGAAAAAAGAACTTCACATCAGCGAAAACCAGCAGCTGTTCAGCTAATAAAAACATTTCACATAAGTATTGTGTTTATTGGAGTGATAATGTGTTAAACCCGTTCACATCCCAGACCATTCCAATGGACATAACTTTTATAGGATGTCTAGATTCATGATCAGTGCCATCTGAGTTCAACCAAATGCACAAACTTATTTGATTTGCTCTGCTTTGTCAGCGATGCTTTTCAGCAAGCGTGGCTGACCATGAGGCAAGCGTAGGGCACATTTTAATCTATTAATCATACTGTAAAACTACATAACTTGTGTCTACACTGTGTTTAAATGAGATGTTATATTACTTATATTAAACCAAACATCATGAAAATCTGAAAGGATATGCCATCCAGTGCTAACCCCAGTTAGCTTTTCTTTAATATGATATGACTTTATTAACAGGCTATATGCCCCAGTCCTTTAATATAGCTGTAATTAGGTCTTGGTGCTGCATTTGACACCATTGACCATCACATCCCCTTACAGAGACTGGAACATTTAATTGGCATTAAAGGAACTGCATTAAGCTTATTTAAGTCCTATTTATCAGATTGATTTCAGGTTGAACACATTAACTATAAATCCTCCATGCACACAAAGGTTCACAAGGTTCTGTGCTTGGACCAAAACTATTCACCTTATATATGCTTTCTCAACCAGGTGATGAAATGGTGAATCCAGATGAAACTGATCACTTAACTAACCTCCAAGCAGGCCTTAATGATATAGAGACCTGGATGATCTGCAATGTTCTGTGGCTGGCCCTCAATACCTTAGAACCACATTATCTAGCTACTCTAGATGGCATTGCCTTGGCCTCCAGCCACTACTTTAACACATAGCATAATGTATACTGTTGATGTGAGGTGTCAGTGAGTATATACACCAACAACATGAAATAAATCATAATCATTTTATTATACACAGATGCACTGCACTCCCTTGGGTCCCCAGCTATACACCCACTAAGTGTGGAAAATTATTGCATGAATGGTTCAAGAGATACGTGAAGGACATACATAAAGAACATCTGTCTACTAAAGGAAGGAATGTCTGTGGACCAGCTGTGTCAAAGGGTGCCAACATCCAACCACAACCTGTACACACTGGTCTCCAACTTTGTGGGCTCTGAGCTCAAGCCTAGACATAGGACGAGAAAAGAGAAGAATACATCAATATAAAATGCCCAGACGTTGTGAAGAGATACAACCAGGCCATGGGTGGAGTCAACCAGCCTTTGCAGAATGGAAATAAAAATCAAGAAAACAGCCGCTATGCATGATTAGCCACACATTTGATCTGGCAGTTGTGAATAGCCGGCTAGAAGGCACACCAGCTGAGTACATGCTGGACCTCCTACATTTCCACATGAGCATTGCAGAGGCACTGACTCACAAAGGCAAGCAAAGGGACATTAGAAAGAGAGAAAGACCTTACTTGAGAAGTCCAACTCTTTCAGCCAGGCCTGCATCACAAAACAGAGATGTGAAATGAGTCCCCTGCTGGAAGTTCAGACTGACCTCATCAACCACATGCAAAACTTCGACACAAAGAGAGAAGCTGAGATGAAAGGATGCACAGACAAGACACATGTGTACTGTGACAAGTGCAAGGTTCACTTCTGCATGGTTCCACAAAGGAAAGAATGCAAATAATGTAAAATCACTTTTCTTGTGGCTCTTCAGTGTTAATCAAATTATCTGGACGAATAGTTAAAGCTGCTGCTCTGACAATCATAGACTTTATCATAGACATCTTTCTGGGTTGTTAGGCTTGCTGCCCATTAATGTTTTTTAATCTATTTGAATGAATAGGTAGTTTTTTTATAGATATTACTGATACTTGTTACTTGTGTGATATTACAGCAATGCTTAAATGTCTGATTTTTAAAAAAGCATTACTCATGCTGATGAACTGAATGACCGCTCTGTACTGACCTCCTTTTTATTGCTAATCATTTATAAATTGGTAGAAATCCACCATTACAATATTTTTTGTGTTTGGAACATAACACTGAGCTACTAGTAGGTGTTAGCTTGTGAGCTAGTAGATTTTCCATGTAGTATTAACAGTAATGAGCTTATATACAGAAATTGTTTGTTCAAAATGAAAGTTGGATCCTTATAAGTATTAAATGTCACAACAAACTTGAGACATACTGAATGACTTTGCATGGTTTGACTAGCCCTCTATAATTCCCATCCATAGTAGTGGACTGTTACATAAGTGATATATAGAGAAGGCCTATCAGATGACTTAATCTTCAACTGTAACAACACTATAATACCACCCTGCAGTGAAATACAGTAGGTCAGGCTGTATTTACTTTTACTGTACGGTGGAGGACACAGATGATTTTAACACACTGTGCTGTCCAGTGTGTCCATTAGGCAACGTGTGTTTCACTGGGTCGCTCCCTCCCAGAGGACAACTCACTGATGATGACATAGAGTTGTGGCTCAGAGCGTTGCGTCATACCCGGATTAGTGTTTGTGTGTGTGTATGTTTGTGTATATTCATGTATTTCTATACTTAAAGGGACCAAATAGAAACGCATGGTCCTTCAGTGATGTCTTTTAAATCACTATTTGAAACCCACGTTTATTACCTCTCTTTGTTTCACTGTTTCACCAAATGAAGGACTTTTTTTTAGTCATTTAACTAGTTATGTAACAGTTTTTTTCACTTTTACTGTCCTCACAAGAACAGATCTGATTTTTTTTGCAGTAGCACATTATTTTAGTAATAGGATTTGTGTAGGCTCAAGATTAGAATCAAGTACAGATTACCGTGAATGATAATGTCATCATTGACGATGCTCACGTCATTGAGGATGTGGGTGAGTGAGCACTTGTGCATGAATGTTCCTGATCTTTTGTCTGAACAAAACCATTTTTACAACCACTTCCTGTGCAGCAGCTTGCAGCTGGACTCTACTATTGAGTAACAGGGGGAGAGTATGAATACACACACTCACAGCTGTTGGTACTACTCATGAGCTCAAACATGTTGGATTAACATGTGTGGCAACAATGATGTCATCAAAATGGTTGGATGGGCAGTTTTTTGTTTTTTTTATTGTTCACTTGTTTTTCAGCCGGGCAGGACAAACAGACGAGATCACTGCAGCGCTCAGGCTGATCAGAGTCAAAGAGAAGAAGTGGGAGAATATGTGTAGGGGACAAGAAAGAGTGGGGCGAGGAAGTGAAAAGAGGGAGGAGAGGCCGAGAAAAGAGAGGATGTCAGGCACGCTGCTAGCATGCAGGTCTAATATGAAAAACGATGTCTGCAGCTGCAGCAACAGGCAAGCCAGGATGGATACAGTTCTGCATCAGAGACACTCCATCACATTCCCAACAGACACCTAACTGCACAAGAGTTATATTCACACTCATATCTTGCTGTAAATCATCTGTTTGCAACAAGGAGGTTATGTAATACAGCTTCCCTTAAAAACTATGTGCAGCACTTCATTGTTATGCCTTGGACAGATAACAACAAAGATAAATCACTGTGACAAATCACAAGAGTTACCCGGTGTGTTACTACAGCGTGCCTCACTTCAGGGTGTGGGCTCATTTTTCTCAGGTGAACTGACTTGTCAACACATCCACAGTCACTTCTGTTCACATGTACAGTATGATCACCTGCAGACACTGTAAAACAAGATAGCATTTCAACAGGTTGGAAGTCACTGGGTACATTTTCTAGATTGCTTTACAGCTATGTGGCACATAGCAGGAAGAGGGTTCTTTTGTTAAGTGTTATGTACTATGAGAGAAATGTATCAACTGTATCTGCTTGATGGCAATATTAATGTGGCTTAAGAAAAACCTAACACAATGGTTTCACGGTAGATTTTTTCCAGATATGCTGCCATGATGTCACGATTTATATATTTTTATAGTCACATAAAATTACAAATTCTGTGATTTTAGATCTTTAAGAACATACCCAATCCTTAATGTCTGTTAGTATTCAGACTGTCTTAGAGAATGATGGAAGTGTGATAGGGATTTTTAGGAAATATGCTCAAAATTTAAAAAAAGAAATGCTAGCACCAGCAATAACAGTAGCATGAGAGAAAGGCTAATTTTCTTGAGTTTAACCTTTAGAGTGTGAGACAACAATGATCATGTCACATTTTGATAAGATCGTCACAAACCTCTTTTTTGTTTAACCTCCATTGGACATACAGTATAAAGTAGGAGTGTGTTTTCCCCCTGCACTAAACTGCACTAAAGGCCCCTTAACACTGTGTTTTGGGCATAACAAAATGTCACACCAGTCAGTGTATACTGTGTCACTTCATGTTATTTTCAGATTGGTCTGCTAGTAGACGTGGGTTTTAACAGCAGTCACATTGTGAAAATGTGGTCTTAACCTTGTGACACTGTCAGTCTTTGGTCACAAAAGCTCCAAATCAGTCATTGGTGTACGTGTCTCACAGTAAGATCTAGGACCACGAGGGCCAAAGCTTTCAACACTAATCTCTCACAATTGATGCTTTCATCTTAGATAGCCCAAATCGCAGTGTAACAGGACCTTTAAATGTCACAGATACTTCAAAACGTCAGTCATTACAGACTCAGCTAACTTTGTTGAAACTTTATTTTTCATTCTAGTGTAGGCCTTGAAGTTTTGACCAAATGTCCGTCTCTGTGCTCTGTGAAATCTCTGATTTGAGTACATATGGAACACCGCTGGGACGCTACAGAATGATATTAAAACTAATGGAGCAAATAAAATAAGTTTGGATATTTCACTTAGTAAATAATCATACAGCTTCAATGATTTCATAAATTCAGTATTGCTTAAGTTATCTCATATAGCTAAGGGATAACTTTTGTTCTGATTTAGCGCTGTATAAATAGAAATTGTTTGATTGTTTGCTTTATTGGACTAAGAGATGGTGTACATTAAGATATTTTTTACTTTTCACAAATACTTTATTATCTTACTCACCATTATCATTATTAATGTATATCTTGCACTCTTTCTCAGTAATCTATTCATAGTCATTCTACTGCTTCTAATTCACACATTATACTTCATACATTTGTATATTTAACCAAAATGCTGAAATCATCATTTTTCATTTTTGCTGTTCTCTTATTTGCTTTCTATTTTTCTTTTATACATACTGTTGGAGCTTGCTTGACTGCAAATGACCTAATTCCCCACAGGGATCATTAATTTTTCATTTAATCTAATCAAACTCCTGCTGTCACTACAGAGCCACCTCACAGCCAAGACAACAGTGCAAAGCTGCCGTGTTACTGAGCAGGATTGTAACAGAAAATCATGTTTGATGTAAAGCAGACAGCCATGAGCTCACAGTGAGTCATAAAAATAAATGTGAATGTACATAAATATAGCAATTTACAGAGCAGATGATTAACTTGGAGGCTCTGCTGACACAGAAACGCCTGTGCAGACAAAACAGATGTGGCACAAAGGGTTAACAGCCACACTGTTCCTATGTGAACGTCTGTGGCTGTGATGTCCCGCAGTGTAACAACCTGTTCATTCACCTGTAAACTGGCTTTATGGCCCAATTCCCCTCAGAGTCTTTTGAAAAGTCTCTTTTTCCACATTCCAATCTCTGTGTCTCTCTGCAAAAAGAGCGAAAGAGGCAGAAAACAAGAGATGGACAGATGATACAGAATGAAACAGAAAGATGAGAAAGAATGAGAAAGAAAGCTCATATGCTTGTAGGAGTGTTCTCTTGCACACACAAAGAAGGAGGGATGGTGATAGTTAGACAGAGGGAAGTAAAAAAAAAGGAAACAGTAAGGAGGTGTACATGTTCAGGTAGACCACACACAAACACACACACCTAACAGAGTCCGCGGCTGACACACGGTGTCACACGCAGACAGACCATACACCATGTCACTTATATGACTTTCATCCATGCAGCACTGCATGACATGGGAACAGAAACAGCATGCCTGCCCCACTTCCCCCCGTAGTCAGTGGTCTCTTTATAGTCCCACACACACATGCACACACATACAACTTCCCTTCGCTGTCAGTCTTCGTGTGATGTATTGTTTTAATGCTGGTGTGTGTGTGGCAGCTAAGTCCGGTGCTAATGCGTCCAGCCAGGCAGCACTGATACAACAGTGAGAGCACAGATAAAGCCGGCTTTGTGTCCAACTCAGGATCCCGGGCACAGAGCGGCTGAAATGGCACACAGCCATTGTCACAGGTTCACTGCGGTCATACACACACACACACACACACACTAAAACACACAGACATAGCCTAAAGTACACCAGCCCTGGCTGAAACCACGGATATTAAAGGTGCAATTGCGACACTGTTTAACGTCAGTGAATCATTGACATATTATTTTGAGACATTAGTATAATTACTATAAACAAACAAAACCATCCATCCAGACTGGCTGCCAAGCTGTAATGGCCTATTTTACATTGTGTGTGACTGGAATGGATTTCACAGGAAATGTGCACGATGATAAAAGAAAGTAGCAAGTGTGTGTTGTTCATCCACTGAAAATAATGCTCAAGCTATGCTAAAACAATCTTTTTCCCATTTAAGGGCAGTGCAAACTTGCTAGCAAACTGTTATCTATTTACACACTGAGCAGACTTAGGGCAGTATCTAGCTATATTAGCATTCATTTGTGTTTTTTGTCCACTTGGTGAATGTAAAATCTTATATTTACTCTCTCTTTAGCTCTGTATTGCTTCCTATTCGTAAGGGAAATATCTGTCTCTTTGGATGCTAAATGCTCCTCTTTGCTCACCATCACACAACATTAGCATTCATGTTGAGTCATATTTCCTTCCATGTGGTAATGTAAGTCCAATTTTCACTCTTTTTCTAGCTCTGTTTTGGTCTCCACCAACTCTTGAGTAAATATCAGTCTCTTTAGCAGCTAAATGTTCACCAGTTAGTAGCTAACTTTGTTTATTGCTGAGCAGGTTGTGTACAGTGGGTTTATCAGTGCCTTTTTGAACATTTCAGTAATTGTATGGAACTATTGATCAGTGCAGCTTTAACTTTAGCAGTTTTTGCATTAGTACTGAATATGGTGGGATATGTGAAAAACTAGTCTTGAAGAGTAGCTTGTACTATACCATAGTGGTGTGCGTTATGACTAAGGTGACCAGATTTGTATTTTAACCAGCTTTTATTACACAAAATGACCAGGTTAATAAATCAAAATATCAGCACCCACAAATATCATGTATCAGTAGCGCACAGCAGTGTCAAAAACACAAATGTAGAATACTTTAGAAAAAACATCTCTCTTCCAAAGTTAAGTGTCATGTGCAAAGACAGCTGCCAGACCAGTAGCTAGTAAATATCATCAAGATGTAATTAATAATAATTACCAAGTCATAACATATATTAAGTATATTAATATTATACATGACTCAGGGCATCAGCTAATCAGATGGTCTGCATGTATAACTACTACAGTCATTAGTTACCCACACAGCCCGACACAAAATACAGAAGTTAGCCTAACACACACAACCATCAACCATTGATTTATTTATTATTAATTAATTTATTATTTTTTAACAGAGTCTCATGTTCATGTTCAAAGCAGTCTTCCACCTCCCCCTCTTCCAAAACAGGGCCACATACAATGTCATCACCTGGTAATCTCATGCTAACGTTAACGTTACAGCGTCACTAATGACAGATATGAAAACATTGTCATAATGGAAACGTCAACTGACTTTTATAAAGTTACGTTAGGTCTTCAATTCAGATAAACAACTTACTTTAACGTTACATCACTTCTCACACACACACACACACACACACACACACACACACACACACACACACACACACACACACACACAGCCAAGTCTACTGCCAATTCACACAAAATAAATAAGTTCATACACAACATACCATTTATGACCGCTGGTCTTCTTTTCTTTCCTTTTTGCCGCCTCTAGATTGTTGTTGTTGACGCTGCTGCGTCTGGTCGTACGTCCTGATAACGTCTGTACGTCATACGACGTCTTCTCTGGCGATGCGCTAAATGGTTACCGTAATAACTGGTGTTTGAGTCTGCGCGCATTTTTCCCCCATTCAGTGTCAAAATCGGGGACAGCTTTGACCGGGGACGGGTCACCCAAAACGGGGACTGTCCCCGGAAAACGGGGACTGTCCCCGGAAATCGGGGACGTCTGGCCACCCTAGTTATGACGATTGTGAACAATTAAAATGTCTCCACGATCCTATTTTACAGAGAGATTGTTAGTATCATGCGGTAGTACGCACAGCACTGACATGGCTCATACCACATCTCCAATCTCCTGAAGAAAATGACCTCCAGTGATAAGGATCTCAGATAAAAACAAGATCACAGCAAGGCGAACTATCTGCACCACTCACAACAGGAGCCAAACCGTAGCAGATAACAGCAAGCAGTGTCAGGCCTCACTGTTAGCCCGCCACCTGTCCGAGCATTGTCACATTGCGTGCCCACCTGTAAGAATACAAATGTGATGCTAGGTAGCATGTTTGTGGAATCTACAGCAGTTTTAATGTCCTGCTAGGAAGCTCATCTGCTGTATATCATGTTAAACTGACGGCTACCCTGCAAACTAGTTCTGTTAGCTATCATCTGTTAGCTTTTCAGTCGTGAAATTAGTTTGGTCGTAGTTACTGTTAGTTTGGTCACACACTGCAACATCCATTTTGACCAAAGCCGAATAGATGGTCAATACTTTTTCATGTAGCTTTCCATACACCCGGTGGCTTTTTAATGTGATTTTTTGGGAGTCTTATGATTTTATGTTACGTTTTTGGAATGTTGAATCTTGAGTAGCCTACCGTTCAGTAACTTACAAAACAGCCTTAAACCTAACATGAAAAAGAATTGCGCTAAGATTATGGCTCGTGATCCTGCCTGATAAAAATGACAACATGATATTTTTAGTAAAATTTGAGCAAAGACAAGGAATGGCTATTTTATTAGCAGTCAACTAAAACACTCTACGTATTTATATGTCTTAGCCACAGAGTTGCGAAAGGCTCACAGCAGCTGTAGTAGCTGTTGAATGCTAACAAAATAATTACTAGGTGTGATAAAATGATGAGGTGTTCAAAATGTATGTAGACATACAATTGTAAGTCCTTTTTAAAAACATTTTACAATCTCAGTTTTTAAGAGGCTGACTTAGAATTTTAATACAAATTTAGACCACTGGTGGAAAAAAAAGAAATAAAAGACAGCAGCACATTAATCATACAAATGACTGTGTGTTGTTAGTGGAGTCTGACAGAGGTCTGATGAGCAAGCACACATGTCGTCACTTAATATTTTAACGATGACTTTACATCCAAAAATGCTCCTGTGGGGAACATTTGTTATGTGTTTTAGTGAACAAACAAGAATCCAAGAACAGAGAGTGTGCAGGTTGAGACAGGCTAAGTGATGGATGTGGCATCATTATAACACAGCTGCTCATTTTGCGAGTCATTTCTACCTCCTCTGAACTCTGACTGCTGTTTGACCGGACATGATGATGTGTCATGTCCACACAATGAATCTTTGGGGCTTTTTCATTTGTTTTTGTCTCCCAAGTCACAGTCCAACAACGCCTTAACTGGCAAGTAAAAACCTGCAGTCTTTATCTCCCTAATCTCCATATTCCTTTCTTTTTAGTTACTTTATACTAGACTAAAACACATTTGAAACACTGGCTGATGAATTTAAGGTTTGTTTTTCCAGGATATGAAATCTTTCATTCAGTTGATTTCTAACTACACATCCATCATTATGTATTGCTATTGTTTCCTTCCTCTCTTAACTTTTTCTCTGTCTGAGTCATATTCTCACTCCTTCTCCACCCAGCTTTAGTGAATATATGTATGTATGTGTGTCACCTTTCTCCCACTTCCTGCTGCTAGCTGCAGCTTGTTCAGTGCCAAGCCGGAGCCTCCACCTGTAGAGAGAACAAGGGGGGAGGTGAGGTGCCAGGTTACAAACGCACCCAATGTCACTGTGTCCGTTCTGCTCCCCTGCTCACCTCCATGCAGTGTGCAGTGTCCTATCCTTCCCCCAGCCTGCATACTTTACAAGCAACCTGTCCATTTCTACAACACTGATCCCCAAACATAGAACCTGCTAATCTGATGCCTCTAAATCCCATGTTGCCACATGCCTCCAATACCTACTTACAATCCTACACTCACGGTAACTGTACCAGGCTTTCTCTGACCTTGATTGTGGAAATACTTTTCTAATCAATAAAAAGGATCCGTTGGTACAGACAAGGCCATCCATACAGACTGGCAGGCATAGCTTCTGCAGTGCATTTTACATTGTGACAGTTCTGGAGAAGTGATTTGTTGTTATCAGCCATGTACAAGTCTCAACATACCATCAGTGTGCCATCGGTTGACACACAGGCTCATCATAACTCATCATGGTTTTTTCCATTTTTTCCCGTCACATCTGAAATATACTATACTGTCAATCACAAAAGATAGATTTACACAAGGAAGGTTTACATTTAGGGCTTTTGAACAACAATTGTTGCCACAAGCAGGACCCTCAAGTCCCCAAAAATGGCATTACTTACCTTATTAACTTCAGTGTTATATGCCTACCTGAACACTCCAGCTCTGGCACGCTGGACCTGGAAAGCTAAAGAAAGCTAATGGATTGTGGTCTAAACAAACAGTGTTGTCAAACCTCAAAATGCTTCACGGCCAACCCTGACACTAAAGCCTCTTTCTCAGTGGCTGAATATGCTTATTGATGTTTGCTTAGGTTGCATTAGTGTGCGACCAGTTTCTCACAAGCTGAAAGAGTGGAGCTTTGGCCTCTATGTCGCACATATACATCACGCATACCTCTACTTGTTCCACCATGAACATCCCAGAACAATTTAGGGTAGGCCTCAACCAAACTGCATACATCCTGCCTCTGGCCTTCCTGTAAATTGCAAAAGCTTGCTGATAATCAATCCAGGCCTGGCCAGATATCTACCAAACAGAGAACTCCCTCCAGGTTCTGCCACACTTTCTTACAAGCAAACTTCTTTCTGTTTTGCAATCATGACTGTGACAAAACCGCAGAATTCGGTGCCATACCATTACCAGTTCATATTATTATGTATGGCTTCCTATTGACTTGTCAGTTCAGGCATCACTGGAGATTGATGTGTTGTTACGTCTAGGGAAATTACTTAACATTATGCCTTGTGGCTATCAGATGCCAATGCCTAAATCAATGAAGGGTTAGGGTTAGGGTTAGCTGAATGCGGATGAGTCCAACTTGTCATCCAAAGGTGTGGCCTCCCTGGACCGGGTGGTGAGACCAGTCCTGTTATCCTTTGATGGTCCTTTAATTGTTTCAGTTCATCTAGGTCACAACATAAATACAGACAAAAAAACTACAACAACACACTTACTTCCCGTGTATTGTCCTTATGCTTCCTATCTTTCCTGTGTTTCTCAATATCAACATCCAACTTTTCCACAAGCTCCCAATTTTATGGCACAAAGACTCCTATTCATCCCTGAAGATTATTTTGAACCTCAAGAAAATGAACAACAGCTGCTGGTATGTACACAGATATGGTAAATAATGTGAAACTGGACTGTAAAGTAAAATTAAAAACAAATAATATAATACAACGTATGGTGGCTAACAATGTTCAGAAGAGACACAAATCTTATCAACTATGGTCTCCTTTGTTTGCAGAAAAAATACAGTAACACATTTACCAGTGGCAAACCTTGTTAGTGCTGTAAAATAGATAACATACGTGTTGTGTGTGTATACATAAAGCCACACAGGTGTGGTGATGGTGGGCCATCTGTACAGCTGTGTTGTGTCCACATCAACCACTGACCCAGAAAGCAGCGTCCTGGTTAAGTGTGAAGGATAAAAAAAAAATGAACAGAGCTGTTTCACTCTATCAAAGTATACTAACAATTCTTTTTAAGACACATAGGCAACAGTAGCTTTTACATTTGCTGCTCATCATCGTCTTCCAGAGATGTTCTGAAGTCAGAATGGGACATGATTCATGTATTGTTTACAAAAGCAGTTTGTTTGGAGTAAATAGAAGAAGAAGTGGGTGTTTAGCATGAGCCGCAGTAACCAAAATGGCCCAACAAAGAAGTGAGCTAAAGTTGTCAACAAAGTTAAAAGTGGTATTATCCAGATGGTCAATTTAAGGACCCATTTGTAGTCTCAGTAATGACTTTATAAAGGTTTACTGGTGACTTTGTTTATGCAGTTAGGAAAGAAGTACGGATGGAGCAATGGTGCCCTCGAGACCCCTTTTAGTGCCTTCATGTATTTCTGGGTCATGCTGCGCTGCTCTCGGATAAACCCTTAGTGTTTATTGCTATTCCTGTTCCCACATTCTCAGATGCACCGCAACTCGCCATGCCAAACCGTCGGCATTCAACCGAACTCACTTACACACCCTCAGCAGCTCCAAGATTGGCAAAGTGGCGCATACACACACACACACACACACACACACACACACACACACACACACACACACACACACACACACACACACACACACACACACAGTAATCAGTGAAGGGAACCTCTTTTTATTTCCTGTAGGGGGAGGAAGGAGTTGGGAGGTGAGCTGAGGACATGGAGAACTCTGTGACCCTCCTCTCCTTTTCACCACAAACACCACCACCTCACCACTGGCATGCGTGGGTGTGTGGTGGGTGTTTATGTATTGCGTGCATGTGGACAGCTGGCGTTTGTTTGTGTTTACATCTGAGGAGCCGTCGTTTCAGGGAGGCGAAGACAAAGATGGCCGCAGAGCTGAACTCCCTCTCTCAAAAGCTTTTTCTCCCTCTTCTCCACCATTTTGGCTTTCATCTGCAGACCTTCCATCTTTTGAGGGAGACAGAGAGTGATAGAGAGAGAGGGAGGCAGAGGAACAGAAAAAAAGGTTTGTAGAACAAGACTTTGTAGTCTGGCTGGGTGACTGTATTAAATCTGCCTGGCTGAGAGGTAGCCAAGCGTGAGATTATGACGTATCCATCTTCCCTCTGTCATTACTGAACACACTGCTCTGCTGTCACAAGCTCTCACACACACACACACACACACACACACACACACACACACACACACACACACACACACAACTATATATCTTCATCTGGAGGCCAAATGACAGCTTTGAAAAACCTCACATTCACACCACAATCAACCGTGGAGCAATTATTCACACACGTTGACTAGGTTGACATACAATATTTATTTAGGTTCACAAAAATGATAAGTTAATTATCAGGTAGTCCACAAATATTGTGGGAATGGTCTCATACAGTCATACAAGGGGGGAAACATACATGAGAAACCATTTAGGAACAGGCCCACCCAGAAACGCTCTGATTTAACCGAATAAAGTATGAAGCATGGAAAAAAGGATGAACTGAAACATTAGTCTGAATAATAAAAAAAGGAAGTTGGTTATTTATTCATTATTATATCCATAATTTCCCTAATCATCTTATTTCTCTTTTTAAAAAAAGACCCCCAGCTATTCAAAATATCTCTTCTGTTATCTGTCGCTCTTCTTTAATCGAATGTAAAAATAATCCGAACAGGTTAAACTAAAAAAGGGGGGGGCAGACCCTGCATTTAAAATATTGCCGTATATCAGGGTCATCCCTGAACTGTCCCCTCAGCAGTATCAGTGGAACAGGGACCTGTCAAAACTAGAGACCTAAATGTTGTAAAAACCCCTCTGTAGTACAGTATCCAAGGGTATATATATATATATATCTACTGTATATCTGAAAGTAGTCTGTAGTGTCCCCAAATAGCCTGTGGTGGGCTTCCCAAAGCTGCTGCGCACCCGTTTTCTTCTCTTATCAATATTTTGTTTCTCTGATCTAATACTTTGCTTTTAGTCTGAGACGCTGATGATTCGACTCTGCAGAGAAATGCACGTCTGTTGCATTTCTATCAGCTTTGGGGATGGCGCCCACCACCCTGCCCCCGCTCCACCCCCCTCCTATTAACATGTCTCGACCTCATGTATGTTTGCTACAAAAGATGTTACACTTTATGAACACATCATGCAAAGTGGCAATTCTGTTTACAAAGAGTCAAAGATGGAGTAGTCGTGTTTTTTTCGTTGTTTTTTTTGTTATATATATAGATCTACAGACGGGTGACAAATTAAAGTAAAAAAAAAACAACAGAGTGTCTTAGTAAGGTGTTGGGCCACCACGTGCTGCTGGAACAGCTTCAGCTCTCTTGGTGCGCTCCACACATGCACTTCCCCACTTCTTGAGAATATGAAGGATGACTCATCTGACCATATCATTCTTCCCCCCCCCTCTCTATAGACCAGGGCTTGTGGTTTTTGCACCACTGAACTCTCACATGTGCATTCATCTTTATATGAGGAGTTTATGCACTTGCAACCCTACTATAATATCCCTCTCTATGTAATTGTTGATGGACTGTTCTTGCTGACAGTCGCCAAGGAAACGCTGCGCAATTGTTGGATGTCAGGAAGCTGATTTGTCATTGCACAGCCTTCCAAAAGGGTGGCAGTTTACCGGTACCCAGAGCCCTGGTTTTACCTAACTACAATCTAATCTGTTACTTGTGATTGGGTGTGCATCACTCAATCAGCCAATCAGAAGAGAGAGGCGTTAAACAGACACAAAACAGCCCATTTCACACTAAATAAGAAAGAGGGGCTGCATCTATGGCTTGTACAGCTGTAACTAGGTGTGTTTTTGACCATAAAAACATGCAAATATTTGCAAATAGACCACAAATATGAAAATATTAAACTGGGAAAGGGGCAGAATATGACTTCTTTAATTTGTCACTCGTCTGTATCTGTAGCCATTTTAGCTGCATTTGATTCATTCTTTACCAAAAAAGAAAAAAGAAAAAATCAACCTGAAGTCCCACCCACTTTCAAAGCCACCTCCCTTAACCTTTCAACAAAAACAACAGAAGCATTATAAACGATATATTAAACCATGATTTCTTATTGTTCTTGAAAGACCCCACCCTAAATCTCCAGAAAAGTATACAGAGGACAAGTTGTGAGTCCAGGTTTAAAACTGTCAGGAAAAAAGCCATCGCAGCGAGGATCAGTTAGCATAAACCAGAGAGGCTGCTGCCTTTTAAGAAAAAACCTTTTAAAAACATGTCCTGCGTCGTCAGCGGCAACGGTTGGTTTAAGAAGAATCCCTGATTGGCTTGAGAGAAGTCAGGTGACCACCAGGTGAGGTAAGAAAAGTCCCACCTTGACGATGGGGATGACAGTATGGAGGTGTTTTTCCTCTAAACACTAATGTGTGTGTGTGTTCGTGTGTGTGTATACATTTTTGATTACAAACTGACCACCCGCTCACATGCGTACACATTCACACTCAAGTGCGTGATGATTTTTTTTTTCTCGAGTCGATCTAAAACACTGCATTGCAAGTTCCTCTCTCCTCATGCAGCACAGACAGTTGCAGAAACACAGAACATCAGTGGCAAAAAACACTGGCAGAAAAGATGGAAGAAAAAAAAAGAAAGAAAAAAAAACAGAAAATTAAACTTGCTGCCTTGAATGTCCTTGAACATCACATAGAATCCTTGGGCGTGACAATTTTTTTTTTTTTTTTAATTTCTCATTTTTTAGTTCAATAATATTTCTCTTATCTATGCATTTACTTAGGAAAAAAACTAACAAAGATTTCAGTTGCTTTCTTATTACTATGTGTGTGCGTATCTTTTTTTTCTTCTTTTTTCTATTTTTTGTATTGATGTTTGCATTGGTTTTTCTCTTCTTCTTAAAATTGTCCACGTTGAGTTTTTCTTGGTTTGCGTAGTTTCCTTCTCTTTCCGTATCCGTCCGTCTATGCCGCACCGCATCAGTTTTGGGAACAAAAAAGACTGAAGCCCATTTCTACCCATTTAATCAGCCACCCCTCCTCCCTCTGCATTCATCCACCCCCGTTTCCCTCTTCCCCCTCCACTCCCCTCCCTCCCTCCTTGCTGGGGTGGACGAGAGGGGGAGGAGGGGCTTTTCAGTCATGTGCCGCCCCTTCATCTCTCCGCCTCCATCGCTACGCTAGCCTTCTGCTCGGCGCCCGCGTGGGTGTTCACGCCCGTGGGCCAGGCGGGGCAGGGCTGCGTTGGGGGCTGCCCCTGAGTCCAAAGTCCCTGTGGAGGTTGCGGCACGTTAGGTACGTTTGGTGAGACGCCCCAGCCGCCGACCTGAGGGGGCGGGGGCGAGGTGGCCATGGACGCGGCCATGGGACCTCCGCCGCTGCCGCTGTTGAAGCTCTCGGACGCCTTCAGCCGGGAGAACATGGTCAACGCGTCAGGGAAGTTGGGGGGCGTTGCTGGTGTGTTGGCTGGGGTGCACATCTGAGGATGAGGAGGGAGAGGAAATGATTAATGCAGATCAAAGACACAGATTCGGGCGCGCAGGTGGTTGAGTGGTTAGAGCGCATGCCACGTACGCAGTGGACCCCGGTTCGAATCCCGGCCGGTGGACCTTTACTGCATGTCACACCCCCCTCTCTCTCCCATGTTTCCTGTCTGGCAACTATCAAATAAAGGTGTCTATGCCTGAAAAAAAAATCTAAAAAAAAAAAAAAAAAAAAAAAAAAAAAAGACACAGATTCAATATTAAGAGGCCATAAATGCTTCTCATTTCTCATGATTAAATTCAATTTCCTTCTGCACAGTCTGTCAGTGTTGGAACTGATCTGTTTCATGTGCTCGCACTTTTCCTTCACATGCAAGTCCAACTTCTGTTTCAGTCAGCAGTTATTTCTGTTAGAGCTGAAAAGATTAGCTCATCAATTAATCAACAAAACATGAACTTGCAACCATTTTGATGATCAGATTTTTGGTTAAGTCATATTTTAAGCAAAAAGTCAAAATTTCACTGGCTCCAGCTTCTCAAATATGAACATTATCTGATTTTTTTAATGATATAATCTGAAGTGGACTGCTGGATGCATAAACAAAAAACCAATGTGATGAGCACTTTTTGTTATTTTCTGATGGATCCAGAAAATAACCTGCAGATTAATATTGAAGAGTTAAGAGAATGACTTGACCCATATGTCAAGTGAACCTGCTGGATTCAGCTCAGTGTTGGTGTATTTGTAGTTTAAGAGAGAAAAATGAAACCTGTGTTACGGCTGCAGCACATTCTGTGTTATTGAGTCTACAATCAGTGGAGAAACCAGTACATTTTCCCCCCTATATGACAGATTTCTTCTAGTATGACTGTTGACAGTAACCGTAAAATGGTGACGCCAGTTGAGTTTTTATTATGTTTTATTATAACTGAATAAGTTGAAACATCATCACGTGTTGCTGCCACTGGCCTGTTATACTCAAAAAAATGAGCACACACAGCCAAACATTACAAAAATAGTTTCAACTGTGTTTACATGTGGTTATTTAAACTGTTTTATATAACTGCAGGGAAAATTGGGGGAATCCCAGCCACTCTTTGCTTCCCCCCAGACGGTCCTGATAATGATATTACAGCCCTTTGTTTACATTCACTTCCTGTTTCAGCTGTTAAAGTGGCGTCCATTCAGATTGAGCAGACTAGATAAACCTGATTGTCAAGAGGTGATGTAGCAGATTGGCTAACAGGTAATCTTGCTATGTGAACACACATACACATACAAGTATAAACACATATGGAAACAAACGGCCTTCTTATACCCCTGTGTACTCTAACCTGCTCCGACCCTCTTTGTGCCAGCGCTGTTATTGTTCTGCTGCCAAGAGTTCCTTTAGCGGCGCGCACACACACACATAACACACCAGTGTGCCAAAAGCAACACTAAACCCACCACCTTGTAGCGAGCAGACCATGTGAACAACATGTTTGGCTGCTCCAAAACAGTAAGTGATGGTGTGTGGAAGCCTCTCACACACTACCCTGTGCTCCACTTCCTCCTCCTCTGTGTCCCCCGTCCATTTGTGACCAGGAAAAACAACAAGCTGCTGTAATTCCACAGGGAAGCAGAGGTGGAACCACCTTCAGTCAGGAGGCTTCAACATCTATAAATAAGAGGCCTGTGCTGAGAGAGCTAACGGGGCAGGCACCTACATGACAAAACAATCCTAAATCAGCAGCTCTCAACAATGGAAGAAAACAGCTTGGCAACTCCCAAGAAGAGGATTAAATAGGATGAAATTCACTTGCATTAAACTCCAGAATAGGAGTCTGCTTTTAAAGTTAACTCATTAAATCCACTTTAAACTTCCAAACCTACAAGTGCTTATATTATTAGAATTTATTAAGCACTTTAACTCTTATTTTGTCCTTAAATGTCCCCCAAAAATCTTCAAAATTAGACCTTTTTTTTCTCCAACATCTTTTATGTGAGGCTCCATGAATCATCTGTGAGAGAAGCAGCTGCAGTCTTACATGAATACTGGACAAAAAAAAGTTAAAATGCTGAAAGTTAAAATGCTGAAATGGGGAGAAAAAAAAGAGCCTGCAAAAAAACATTTCCCTTGCTGACGCAGACCTCGGGCTGACCCGCGGTATTTACATCACCCAGGATGCACAGATTGTGACACGAAGCCTTAGCCTGAAAAACGACAGAGTGACAGGATTGTCGGGGGTGTAATTGGACCACCTTGTCCCCTAAAAGTGCTGCGGCTAGCAGGTTAGTCCTGTAAATATACAGTGTGTGTGTTGGGGGGGGGGGGCGCTGTTATGAAAGGTGAGCGCGTCCACACTGTGTGCTCTGACAGGAAACGCTGGCTCATGTCTCTGAGGCCGTTTCCTGCGGTAAAGAGACACCCTGGAATGTTGGAAGTGACCTCCGCGGCCCTTCCTGTTCTTGGCTGGGCAGCGGCTGCAGAGGCTGCTGGTTGGATTTCTTTAAAAAACCTTGTGATCACAGTTTAGAGTCAGTGTGGCTGCTGCTCAGGTGGGGGAACGATAGACGAGGCCTGCCACGGCCGCCGCCGCCTTACTTTAACTGCCGGGGAATGGAAAGTAAGACTAAAGTGCTGACACCTGCCCTTTCACAATACCTGCTGACTTACTCATCCGTAAAATCACACACACACGAGTAGGTGCAAAAACACACCTACAGTCAGCAACCTCATGCAGAGACTTTACATCTCAGTTCAGTGCACTTTTATTTGATTTTTAACAGTAAACCAAGATGTGCACAATGGGAGACAGAGGCACCCAACACACTTTTACGTGTCTTTATGTGTGTGTGTGTGTGTGTGTGTATGTGTGCAGGGGACCTTCAGAGTTGCAGACGGTATCGACCCACAGGGAAGAGGATCTGGTCCAAAGACACAGCAGCTGTCTGAGGTTGAATTTGGCTGCTTATCAGACACTTTCTCACGGATAAAAAAGCTTCAACTGGAGCTCAGACTTGTCAGCATTCACAGTATAAAGCTCTCCTCATTACTTCTCCACAATGACTGTGTTTGCCTGTGTTTTTGTCCATATATCTAACTGTAATCTCCTTACAACAAGTTCAGGTGTCACGTTTTATTGTCAGTGTTCCATAACTGAAATGAAAATGCATATACAGTGTTACACTAAACGATACTCTGGTGCTGTCTCTTGTCAAAGCAGAGAAAACAGCACCAGAGGTCTACATGCTTTCCTGCGCCGAGATTAAAACCAGAGCTCTGGTGCGGCATACTGAGGAAGCAGGTTAGTGTGTGTGTGTGTGTTTTCCCCTTTGTGTGTGTGTGTATTAAGCAGCCTAGTAGCAGATTAACTCTCGCCGTGCTGAGGCAAGGACAGAAAAATACTGCAAGGGCTGCTGTGTGCAGACCGAAGGGTCAAATCCAATTGGCTGTCGGACAACTGGCATGGGGGGGGGGGCACGTGGGTTGCTACGAGAGAGGGTTAATATTTCATTAGAGAAAATCACTACCTGTGCGCGCACACACACACACACGCATGTTAAGGGGAGGAGTGACTGCAGAGAGTTTACAGTTACGTCACATACTGATGAGCAACCAGCAGCCAAATGTGTGTGAAAATATTGGCTGGATGTATAAATATGTATAGTTAGTGTGTCAGTGCGATATGTAATAACAGTAAATTATCTTCTTCAAGAGTCAGCTCAGTTCATGGAGGTCTGACCATCCTCTGCAGTATTTGTTGAAGATATACAGATGGAGAGACAGGGGGAATAACAGACAGCCAGAGAGAGAGAGAGAGAGTTTGTGTTCAAAACAGAGCCAACAGAGAGGTGTTGCCATGGGGACGGTTGTTATGAAGAAAGAGCACACATCTCCCTGTTGACGGGACGGGGCTGAGGCTGTGCGGTCGCGGCGGGCCTGGCCCTGTCCGCCCCTCTCTCTTCAAGTCTTGTTTGCTGAGCCCAGCGTGAGGAACGCATGGCCGACGGGCTCCGACCGCTCCAAACACGCCCGGCCCTGGAACCGCAAATCCTTAAACACTCCCTCTGTTTGTGTGTGTTTGTGTGTGTGTGTGTGTGTGTGTGTGTGTGTTTGTGTGTGTGCGTGTGTGCGTGTTTGTCCACAAACACAGATGAGCCCGAGTTATTTCCAGTCTAACTGAGCACATTCCTCACAAATATCGAGTATGTGTGTACATGCGGCAGTGCTGAGAAGAGAAGCTTTCTATCTTTTTTTTTTGCATACTTGTGTAGAGGGTCCCGGTTACGTCTCGCGACCCCGGCTGACCTCCTTTGTGTGACGTTTACCCCCCCCCCCCCCCCCCAACACACACACACACACATTCAGTCTGTCTGGATGTTTCCACCCAGCTGTCAGAAGAATTTTCAATCCAAATTTTGCAAGAAATGAAATGCAATCCGCTTGTTTCCCCTCATTTACTTGAAGCATATAAAAACGTTTCCTTGTTTACCAAAAATGTCGTGTTCGAGTAGTAATGAGTAAGTTATTGTTCGCTTTCAGGGACCCTTGGCTGTGTTTGCTCCTAAAATAAATCAGAAACACTTAAACATGGGGAAACAGCAGACTGACAGTGAATATTTTCCTATTATTACACACATCTCCCAGTGTCCTCAGGAACTTTTGAACTGTTGTGAAATAATAGTGAGACGTCTGTCTGAGTCTGCATCACTACTTATTCACCTTTTGTCTGGTTTCTAACACAAAAACACCTACGTGAAGCTTTTTCTTCCTGATTATAATTAACATTCCTACTTTTTTCTCCATCACTACCTCTGCCGCAAACGCTGTTGTGAATATATGACGTGTCAATTTTCTCTCCCTTCTCTATCTTTCTCTCACTTCCCTCTCCACACATCTTCCCCTTGCTCTCTCCTTCCAGTCTGCGGCTTGTTGCTTTACAGTTCGCACGTTGTACGTCAGCGCTGACAGATCTGCGAGACACGAGAGTGACAGTGAAACGCGACGTCTCCAACCTCAGGACCTTTCTTTTAAAGGATTTGGTGACCGCAGACATTTTAGATTTTCCAAATGTCTGATTATTTCACCTGCTGGTGTACATTGTATGCTGATAGTAATTATACACATAATGACTGTCAGCTGAGCAGGAACCACGTGCAAAACAACAGCTGCTCTGAAACTACAACAAATGACAATTGTTAGACTTGTTGGGAGTCGCTTCTTTTACTTTTTAACATGAAGAAATTATGAAATGTATTATATTTCGTCACGCTGCTTCTCCACTTAAAGTCAGTCGATCTACAGAACAACAGAGGGTCAACAACTGCAAAAAACAGATTACGGTGCATGTGCTGATGACTTCGCTGCTGTTGCTATGCCACCGGGCCTGCACACTTGAAAATGTTTATTTGCTTTATTTTGTTGTGCCAACACACTAAAACCACACTGACAACAACTGTAACATAAGCATTGAGACTTTTTCCACTAGTTTTCAGACATTTTAATGCATTCAATAAAAAATATGTCTGTCAGCTCCACATCTAAAATAATACTATACAATACAACATCATGTCAATACAAATATTTACACACCTATCTATACTTTTTTTATAATAACAGACAAATGTGGATGTTTATGGCAAATTTAAGCCAAAAAAGAATCCAGGCTGCTGATAGTACACAGCAAATGACTATTAATGGGTAATGTGGTGCATTGCTGGTTCTTTATATAAATGAAGAAAATAAAGAATAGAAGACACAGAGTGGAGTGTTCATTTCCTGGAGTTTGTGTTGAGTGTTGGATGTGTGGGAGGATGCTTGTGTTCCAGCAGCATCAGGTCTGGACTAGTCTCGGGTGCATCTGCGTCAGGCGTGTTTCGAAGGAGTTTATGTGGCATTCTGCAACATTCTCTCTCCCTTTTGTTTGCTTTGTTTGGGCGCATGACGACAACACCGGTCGAACCCGGCAACGCTGACAATGCAGGTGTGTGTGACAGGTACCACCATCAGATCAAATGGAACTTGTTTTACACACATGTAAAGAGCTGACAACGCAATCTGAACCTGAATCAAACCCCAAAAACCATCATTTCATGTTCACAAAGCAGTAGCCGATAGCTATGAGGAACTTGTGACTGCAAAGCTGAGATTAACAAGATAAACTGAGGTCAAACTTGGCCTCAAGATGATATGAAATGCCTCCTAAATATATCAAGTTACTGGCAAGAAGCACAGACGCGTCATTATTGTTCAGACAAGTTTACGGGAACTGGAACTTAATGTTTTGACTCTGACATTGTTTCCCAAATCTGTAACTGGAACAGATGACAATTTACCAAAAGTCTGCCCAATAAACAACTCGCAAGTGTGTGTAACTGAAAATTTTAAATCCTGATTTATTTGTAATCTGACAGCGCAAAACCTCAATGATCCAAAAATAGACTAAATTCAACTGCCATTTATGTATTGTAGATGTGGCTGCAGCCTGGTGTCACTGGTAATTTAGTGTCATTAATGTAATGGTAGGGCTCATTCTGCGTGAGGATTGTGAGAAAAAAAATGAGGGCTAAATGGAGAGGCTTAAAAGTTAATACAAGACGGACAGATATGAAAAAAGGGAGTAAAAAAAAGGGAAAACTGAAAGAAATAAGTGAAATCAACAGGAAGCCAGATGGAGGGAGAGGGGTCAGCAAAACATGAACTGAAACAAAATGGAAAGAGAGATAAAATAATGACTAAGTGAAAAGAAAGAAGGGGGCAAGCTGAATAGACCGCTGCTGCATGAGGCTGTGAGATATGATCAAAGTCTAATATCCAGATAATGATACATATCATGATATCACACAATATCTGCAAATTCAATCAATCAATACTTTAACTTACGTTAGTACATGGAAAGGCTTATTTCTTATTACATTCTCAATTATATTGGATTATTTTCTCTTTTATTTAGAACCTTTGTCCAATTTACCAATACTGAGTTATAAAGAAGAGGTGATTAGTTTGATTCCACACAGTATCTGGAAGCTTGAGAAGGCAAAAATAAATAGTTACTTATTTTACTGAATTTGAGACCAATTAAAAACCAGTAAGACAAACAAGTAAACCAAAACTAAACAATGCTGGCAAACCAGCATAAGCCAGATTTTCATTAGTCTGTATCAATGGAAATAGAAAAGTATTATTCCACATGAAGAAACCTGCTGTAGTGTGTTGAATAAACACTGTTATAACTCTTTATTGATCCTTTTTAAAAGGATTAAAAACTTTAAGTTCTGAAATTTGTCAAAACATTTTCAGACTTTTGCAGGTGTTACCGTTTCAAAAGATTTCACCATATGGTAAAAAAGTGAGATAACAGTAACTACTTTACTAGCTCAATATGATGACAAGCTGTTCATTCTAAAACAAATCACATATTTCTGAGAAACCCCAAATGCTCCATGCTGAACACCTGGTTCTGATAGTAAGGAGGGTAAACAAAACTTAACAACAGCACCCCCATCTATTAGCTGCCATTCCTTTACACCTGTACTGCTAGACAGTGCAGGTTTGGTGTGTGTTATTGTCACCAAATCAACACAATCCATCAACCTAAAACCAGAAAAGCAACTCTGGCTTTCTTTGATCCCAGCCTGAAGGTCAGCTTTTTAATGGGAGTGTCTGGATGTCAGGACTACATGTTTCTTTCCCAAACTAAAGAAAAGACGCCGACAGGTGCTACTGAACGTTTCAGGCAACTCAAGTGACTGACCCCTCAACTCCTTTGACCTCAACCGGTTTGCAGCAGCTGGGCCCCTGGGGTCCTTTTCATTTGGCTAATTTATACTTTCTTGCGTCCTCTCGTCTCCATCCTTTAAATGTACCTGGAGGGGCTCAGAGTGAGGACGTTTGATGCTGAACTTTAAAGTTTAATGAGTTCAATGTGTTTATTGATCGATCAGCTGATCTGACGGGACAGTAAACAGTCGCTGCAGTTACTGCAATACAGCAGATCAGGAAAACTGGGACGGCCTCGACCGCAGCTTTTCATACTTAACCATAAGATTAAAAAAATGACTGTTTTCTTTCTTCATAAGTTTCCTTCTTTCTTTTCCATTTCAAATACGTCTCAGCTTTTTCAGGAAAATATGATGCCGCACAGCTGAGTGTCATCAGAAGTTCACAAACTTAATAAGTAATATATTATTTAGACACGTTCTGCAGGCTACAGCCGGTTTTATTGCTCTTTTTTTATTGGCTCTGTTGTTACCGAAAATAATGTTTGTGTCTCATTCTGTGACGCTGCTATAAATCTATAATCAAATTAAAAAATGCAGCAGTTTCAGGTGTTTTCCTTCCTGCTATCAATATGTAGAAATGACTTAGTGACACTTTAAAGTGTTAAGTAAAGTTTAAACTTTCACTTATTAATTTCTACATGCTGATAGTTTACTTCTACGTGTGTAACAGTTGAGTTGCTGTGCGTCACGGAGTGAGCGAAGACGTCCCGTTTGACCAGTTAAATTCCTCCGGCCTCCTCATCTTCCTCACACATCTCTCTCACATCCTCACCGGGAGGAGCTGAGACGTGAGGAAGAAGATGCCAGTTAGGTTGAGGGGAAGCGGGGGGAGGAGACATGTCAGCCAAATGAAAAGCAACCCCCCCCCCCCGAGTCTGAGTGTGTGTGTGTGTAAGTGAATACTGTACACACACACATACACAGGAGCACGGTTGGATCTGTGTGTTCCTGAGACACTCGGTTGATCATTAGCCAGGGCGTGCTCAGGTTTTTTGTGTGTAGTTTGACACTGTATAATGGAGGAAGAAGAATGAGAACTAAATAAATAAATACAAAAGCAATGATAGAATAAACAAAAAAAGAAAAGAAAAAGAAAAGAAAAAGAAAGCAGGAACAGGCAGAAGACAGGAGAGCAGGGACTGAGCGGGGAGCATGTGTTGTGTTTGACTGGCAGCACACACTGTACCGCTAACAATAGGTGTTCAGTGGCCCCCTCATATCTAGAAAAAGGAGTTTGGCCTGTCGGCTGGTAACAGGCTGGCAGCAGAAACTACTGGGCCAAAGGTCACCGTGAGGGAGAACAAAACACGATTACGATGCAAACATCAAGCCTGCCAACAGATATCTTGAGGCTACGCACGAGCCTGCAGATCGAGTTTAAGGGTTTGACTCAGCTCACATGCGACACATACAGTATGTGATGTTTTCTGTTTGGAGTCAGTTTCCAATTTCAATGTGAGCCGTTGAACCCTATCAGAGCAGGATTTTATGTTTTAATTTAAAAATAAGCTAATTTTATTCATCTGGGGCTGAAAACAGATGACAGCAAATGCTGTGTACAATGGTTGGTAGTTCCAGGGGTCAGGGGCCAGGAAAGCATGAAAAAAGGACGGACGAGGCTAGAAAATATCAGGACGAGGTGCCATCAGCGCTCCAGTGTAGAGGAGTCAGCTGACCTGAGCTTGGCTGCAGCACTACTGCTAACCTGAGATAACAGAGCCGGGAGACACAATATGACAACAGACAAGATTCCCATGTGCTGTTTATGTTTCCTGAGCCATAGGGCTAACCCTTATGTCTGTGTGTTTGTGTATGTGTGTGTGTGTGTGTGTGTGTGTGTACTCAGTGACTCCCCAGAATCAGTGTGAAACCCAATCCGACTCCACTGCTCATAAACACATCTGGTCCTTGCAGCCATCCCACATGGATTCCCATAGCCTGAGTCCCTTGAGCCAAAGTTCCTGTGTGTACGTCTATGTGTGTGTGTGTGTGTGCGCGCGCATGTTTTCTTATGTGTATGTGTGTGTGTGTGTGTGTGTGTGTGTGTGTGTGTGTGTGTGTGTGTGTGTGTGTGTGTGTGTGTGTGTGTGTGTGTGTGTGTGTGTGTGTGTGTGGTTAGGGTTCTGGGAAGCCGTGCTCCTGGAAACATGCAGGGCAACACGCTGAACATGCAGCGCACAGGCCAAGCCTCTTCAGAAGTGGCTAACTGCTTGGCATTGGCTATACGAAACACTGGTACACATACACACATACACATAGAGAGAGAGACAGACGCACACACATTTTCAATATATCCAGGCACAGATGCATGCACACCCATTAACAACATTAACAGATCTAGACATGATTAATTCTGAAATCTGACACGCACTGCTGCATGCACACCCATGGGATTATACCACACACACACACACACACACACACACACACACACACACACACACACACACACACACACACACACACACACACACACACACACACACACACACAAATTCAAAACACACAAACAATGGGAGATAATAAACTGGATTTCACCTCAATCTACACTTAAACTTGTGTGAGTAATGTCTGCAACAGGACAGAGAACACCTTGTTTCTATTGTGGCAGACACACAAAGTAAGCCTGTGTTCACTTTATTTATTGTATCTTCTACACAAATACCTGGCATCGCCCCGCTGCTGCTATTAGCATGAGCAAAACAGTCTCCCTAATTTTCTCCCATCCATTCCTCCGTCTCTTACGGCAGGGATGACGGAACGGATAGAGGTTGAGACAGAGGGAGAAACGGGAGCAGACAGTGGTCTATATGTTGACACTTGGTGATTTATGACAGTAATTACACCCCTGCTCTTCTGCATGGGCACACCGCACACTTCTAATCTCAGTGAGATGAGATCTTACGTGGATCAGAAAAGTTGCTTTAAAAAAAACAAAAAAAAACCTTTTTCAAGCCACACCCGGACACCAAAACCAAATGTTTGTAGTTACCAGAAACAACCCCTCTTTCACTCTCTCTTTCACACACACACACACACACCAAACCCTCCTCCTTTCTCCTCCTGCTGGGTGTTCATATTGCCAGGAAACAGCCTTTACAACAACCTCACACCCACTTTTATCAGAGCCCTTCAGCGCCCAATGCTATCTCTGTACGTCACTGTTGCCAGTCAGTTAAAGCTGACCGTTGCCCTTCATAAAAACCCCTGGTTTCATTGACCCTCACGCGTGGTGCCACTGACTAACAGCAATTACAACAATCTTTTTATTTTTTTCAAAGAACAGTGTGATCATTCAAACTATGGAGCCGTGTGTTCATGACTCGATGGGCCGCAGTATGTAGGCCAGGCAAGGGTGGATACAGTAAAGGATGACTTACTGTATTTTTATTTAGCCCATATGCTCATTCAAAAAAAAAAAAAAAAAAAGTAAAAAGGGAAATGGCAAAACCTACAGCGCAAAATTGCTCAGAATGTAACAGAGTGTGTCTGTGAGAGAGAGAGAGACAAGAAAAGGGGGAAAAAAAGAAGCAGGAGTTGAAACAAGAAGTAAAAGTCTTTGTTTTTATTTCGCTATAAGCACATCAGAGCGAGAACACGAGGCAGAGGTGCAGATGTGATTCAGGAGGGAAGGGAGAATGTGAAATATTTCTTAAGGAGATCATTTTTTTATTACTCTGACCTACTAAAAACAACGTGCTTTTCAATGCCGCGGCCCCGACTTTACTGCGAGGAATCCACATGACCTCACCAGATTGTCTTTAATGGGCAGAACTCTTTGAGTACGAACTACACACATGTAAAGCAGGCTTTGTGGCTTTAGTTAGATCGTTGCTCGGCTTAGTCACATGATGGGGGTCGGTCACATGTTCCCGGACGTTGGTGGAAGTCATCCAGCCGGGGCTACTTCCTTGTCTTGTGGTCACATGAGGATTCATTCACTTCATTGTGGCTGTAGGAGCCCCACATGAAGGCAGATTAATCATGGAAACGTTGATATTGGTGTGAGTGTTTTTCCTTCACGTACTCAGAGACACTCTGTGACACCTTGAAGACAGGAAGTTGCTACACTGTCCAGACCAGATCAGTCAAAAAAAAACACACACAGCATGATTTCCCCTAAGTTTCTCATGTGTGCTAGTTCAGGAAAATACTTCTCCTGCACATAAGAAACCAATTTAGTGAGCATTTTTCACAGCTGGCTTGCCAATTGTGAAACATGATATAATAAAGTATCAGAAATAGCTCAAACTTTATATCAATCAATTAAAAAATGCCTCCGACATGAATACTGTAAATCAGTTGGAAATGTCCGCTGAATATGTATGAGACCAACAAAGGACGGGTGCAATGTGCATAATATTTGATAAGAAGGATTAGCATTAAACAGCCAGAAGTGACAGAAATACAACTCCGGGCGTTCCGAGTGTGAGAGCGAGCATGGTGACCACTGTCAGACCAATGCTGAAACAAAACGATGAGGACCGTCCGTGATTAGAAAATTCTCTAACAGGAAATATGAATGGGTAATTTAATTTTCAGGAGGTTGATGTTTTGTGTCTGTAAACAGAGGCAAGCGGAGAGAGAGAGTTTACAGCAGAGAGAGAGAGACCGGCTGCTGTGTTTCTAGTTTATACCCCCTCCCCTTCTTCTGTGAAAGGGTCCATTTTGGGGTGGGTGTGAGCGCTGCATCCTGACGGAATGTGTTGCGGTCACAGTGTTTGTACGGGCAGGGTGTGTGTGTGTGTGTGTGTGTGTAGAGGCTGAGGAAACTGGGAGGGGTGGCGTTAAACACTGGGCAGGTTAGACTGAACTCAGGTCCAGGGTGTCCATCAGTGAGCTCTAATGTAAGCTTTGGGTGACTTCATTCAAATACAGAGATAAAACGGACAATCTGTTCGAGACGGCAACATCCGTGTGTGGCCTTGCTGGAGCAGACAAGCTGTATCCACACATGTAAGCAAAAACAAACCTGTTCTTGTCGTCAAATACTGACACACTGTCACGGCCCTTAACGTCTGATTGTGACACACTAGCCATCCTGTAGCGCCTGTATTACTCCAATGTAAACCCATCTGTGTCTAAATAATACATTTTTCAATGTGCAGTATCAGAGCAGGTTCGAATTTTCCTGACTAATGTATTTTAATTGGAAGTATGTTGCACCAGCTATTACAAACCACTGTTGAAAAATAATGATGTTTTATGGTGTAACAACGCTGTGGTTAAGGTCTGGTTAGGTTTAAGCATAAAAACCACATGGCTAGCGTTGGGAAACATCATGGTTTGGGTTAAAATGATCACTTAAAACATGGTTGAAGAATGAAGCAAAGTCCAACTTTTTTGCCGAGCAATCCACCCAATTCGTCATCTTGTACAGACGTCATCAGTCTCATGGTGGGTGTCTATTTCAGACGTTGTGGAAGTTGTACAGAAGTCTATTGGACCACCCTGCATGTTAGGAAATTATGCTAGGGGTATCCAATGTGTGGGGTGTGACAAAACGTTGGTATCTGACGAACTGGGAGTGAGGACGGGCTGCTCTTTTCCAGCATTTGCCAATGCACAGGCACTCCTCTGTGTCTGGGATTGCTAGTAAATGAAATGATAATGAAAAGAGCTTTAGCTAAATCCTCCAGTATTCACAGAATTACACAAGAGTGTACTGGTGAGTGGGCCAACTAACCTCACCATTTGATATTTAATAGAGAATATATACCTCTTACACATGAAGCACAAATGAAGCATTAGTAAAAGACAAGTACACAAAATCAGACTTAAAAGTTATGCTACCCTACAGGCAAATCAAGACAAGTTGTGTTCAGTGATAAAATGCATTTCTTACACAACAACGCCTTTCAATCCAAGATGATTTCTCTCCCGATTACAAATTTAGACACAGAGAATGATTTTCTTACACCACATTCAGCCCCATGCATAGTTTCTAGGCCTCAATGGCAACAATTGCATAAACCAGCTCACTGAACAGTATCCGCAAACTAGCTGACCTACATGACGTCCTAACCTGCCAAGAACTGCATGTCTACGGGCTATCTGTATGGGCTGTTGGGTTTGGTGTGAGGCTTCTAGCCAAAATAGCAGTCTCAAGGATGGGGAGTTTGTTTTGTGACACAAAACACTGTCGCTGAGGCATGTACAGCAGAAAATGTAACTTAATGTTGCTCATGTTTACTCTAAACTGAGGAGAGAAAGAGAGAGGGTGAGCAACGGCAAAAGAGAGAGAGAGACAGTTAAGAGTGAGAGCGAGAGCAAAGTGGATTAGATCTGTATACCAACGAACACTGTGGCCTGATAAGCTGCGGGAAGGTTGGACGTGCTGCCCTACTGTAGTACTGTTGTGTGACTCACATACACATAACATAACATACACACAGATACAAACACCTGCACCAAAAATACAAATGCATGCAAGTCAACTATGCACAATCTGGCATATGCAAAGAAAAAAGAAAAAAAAAGGGAACGTGAACCTGTGGTTACGCAAGAACATGTCTATAACAATAACATTGCACACACGTAGGTGCTCTGCGTTCTGACTTTCATTATCCAGAGTCTGCAGCAATCAAGCTCGGCCCTATTTGGCAGGCAGAATAGGACAGCACTTGGCATATTGTTTACTCTCTAAATTAAAGTGAGACATTTCATGAGCTAAATAGAGGATTGAGATGCTCTTATTGACCAATCGGATAATAAAGGAGGTTTCTTTCTTACAATAAAGCTGTTCTTTTTATATGATTCAGCTCAGTGTGAGCCATTTCTTTGCTAACTGGTGATATTGCAAAAAATCATATCCTCTTTCATCCCAAACTCTCTTCTCTCTCCCTCTAGAAATGCAAAGCTACAATGCTCGGCAGTCAGATGAAACACGTAACCGAACGTGCACATACAAAACATAAACGGGAGCTTTGAGAGACCTCAAAAAAAAAAAAGAAGATCAACAATTTTTTCCAAATCCTCCCCACAACATCCACATCAGGCTCACATCCAGAGGGGCAGCTGTTGCTGGATGCTGCCATGCATGCAGCTGCAAACAAAGGCTTGTGTGCTGCCAAAGTGGGCTGCTGCTAAAAGCTCAAATACTGGTAGTGTTTCATAATGTTCGAGCACCGTGCATGTGTGTGTGTGTGTGCACAGTCTCCACCAAAGCCCTACCGCCTTCCAGTTTACTCCATTGTGATGTGTCCGCCCCTAAAAAGTCCATGATGTGTGTGTGATGTCAGGGCCATCGACAACCCAATCAGTCCGAATAACCCGAGGCAAATGCGACTGCACTGGGGTCTATTTGTGAGAGGCAGCTGTCCTCTTCCTGGAAAGATACTTTTTTCCCTTTTACCCAGAAACTAAGGGGCCCCTCCTTCCGTTATGCACATCAGTTGTTCAATGAAATATTAGGAATTTCATATATCTCCATTTATCTCTCTCGCTCCCTCTTTTTTTCTACCTCAGATAGACACTTACACACACACACACACACACAGCATCTCCGCTCTGTGGCTGCTGCGGCTGCATGCCTGCCTGTGTGTTTATTTCTGGAAGCTCACAACATGGCCGACATGTGCTTTGTTATTGTTAGTACAACATCATCCCTCTTGGCCTATAAGGGATGTGGATCGCCCCCACATACCTCCCAAAACAACAGGAGCTTTAAAGGAATACTGTCTTTTAAAAAAAAAACATTAAGCTTGTCATACATTTCATACACAGGACAATAAAGAGTATACAAAGTGGAATATATATTATTTCACCCCCTCCTCTCACTCACCATTTGATGATGATGGCCATATGGAATATTTGTTTCTTGAAAAAAGGCACTGAGGGCAGTCTACAATAAAACACAGAGAAGATACATGACATTTATTTATACAATTCAGACAGGGGTGTTGTATAGCAAAAGGCACATACATTGTTTTAATGTGCAATTAATTCAATTTAACGAGCTTGTGGCGAAGAGAAATCAAACGCACAAGCAAAATCTATATTTGGTTCACCGCAGACTAAACAGTTACGTATCAAAGTACTCTTTTTGTAGGCTGGTCGATACAACACGGCGGTCATCTTTTGTTGCTGGTAGGATTATAGTATTTAATCTAGAGTAAAGTCTAATTGGATATGCTAGCCGTACGTTTCGCCCTGCTACGTATGTGTGTCCCCTACTGATTTAGCCCACATAAAAAATGTCCACTTTACAAAGGCGTGGAAGGAAACCAAACTTCTGGGTTTGAAGGTGGACAGAGTGTAGTATTCCTAAAACGGAAACATACATAACACTAACGCTTTGTTTTTGTATTGAATTTAAAGAGCTTTTTTTCTTTCTTTTTTTTTTGAAGTGCCGAGTGGCAGACAGACAAGCTACAGTCTAAACAAAAATGCTCTTAAGGCGTGTAGCTAACATTATCCTGTAAAAGCTGTATTGTTTTCATTTTTCTTTTTCTGTTTTTCTTTCTTTTACCTCGAACTGCCAGTGTGCCGCCTGCAAAAGCTGCTTTGCCTGGTCAGCCGCACAACCCGCCGTCAGGACGAACTGGTTAATCATGACTTGATGTTTGAGTTCATCCATTTTCGACGAAGCCCGTGTCCTACTCGCGGCGGCTGGCTCTGAAGCAGACTTTCGACCGTTTCTCCTCTCTTTTCTTCACTCTAGTTGTATTCCGTTTCTCTCCCTTCAGTCGTCCACCATTACAGCCGGTTGAGCAAACACAAATATTTACTGTAGGAGCGGTAGTGGAAGGAACGTTGCGTGATTGACAGAAGGGTCCAGCCAATCACACGAGAGCATCGCCGGTGGGATTTGTATGCTGAATCCGGAGGGTCTCAGGTCGGCGTCTGACGCGGGCTAATTTTTGATACATAAACATATTTTAATCGACAGCTGCTCATCACAGAGAATACGTTTTAAAACATTGACGCAAATGTGGCTTTTAAAACGCCGCATTGTAGGTAAATCCCCACCGGAGGAGTCTCGGAAAGGGTTTGTTTTGGACTACATTTCCCGTGAGCACTCGCTTTGTTTGTAAAGCTCCAGAAGGCAGACATTTGTGAATGACGGCCGCTCTCGTCCAATTCCCAGGCGCGCTGTGTCACTATCTTGCCAAATATGGTAAACAAATCCACCATCGCCAATTACATCGCTCGGAGTTAAATTAGGGACAGCAGACAGCCATGGGTGCACATTCAGAAGCGTCGTGTCTGCTCTGCGCAAATTTAGTTATAAAATCCCCCCCCCCCCTCTCTCAGCGTGTATCCCATCAGTGCCGCAGCTTATCTGCACACATCAGTGCGGACTGCGGCGGTACTACAGCCGACTCACGGCCCCATTTCTTCTTAGTTGTAATAACATTGTGAGTACGGGTCTTAACCACGGGGTTGTAGGGCAAATTCCCTCTCAGCAAGTCTGATTTGTTTTTCTCTCTGTACATCACAGCAACTCCATTTACAACACCACAGAAAAGACACCAATTAAGACAATTAACAAGTCCAATGTACATTTGATCTGGCATTAAACTACATATTTAATTCTAGGATGGACCGGTGTGCCTCAGTCCAACCTTATTTAATCAATTAAACCTGTATATGTGGTGTGATGGTCACAATTTGTGTTCACTGGGGTCAGAGACAATGTTGTTGGCTGGCCCTAATATGTTGTCATGGGAGGCTGACTCATAGTTTCTCAAGGGGTTGGCCTACAATGTTGGAGCATATTTTCATTCGGAGCACTTAGGAAATTTACAGTATCAATCAAACAATCAAACTTTATTTATATAGCACCTTTCATGCAGGTAGTTCAAAGTGCTTCACAGTTGATCGACAAGGCTATGATGAAATAGTAACAAGTGTAGACCAAGGACAACATAAAGAGAAGGAACAAAAACAACGGAGGAACATCTACAAAGAACAGTTTAGATGATAACAGCGATACCGACAAACACATGTACCATGTAGCTAGTAATACAATACTGCACACTTGTTATCATAGAAGTAAAAAAGAAAAATATTTTTTCTAGTTGCCCCTTAAATACCTACTGCAGAGGAAAAAATAAATTATTTGTTTTGTTTTTTTTCTTAATAAAGACAATGTAGTTTAATAAAGACAATTAATTAAAAATCAAAAGAGCCAGCTTCATTTTAGATGGCCATATGGGCACAGATTAACAATTAATTACCCCATGAGTATAAATGACTGAAATTCATGAGCATATAATAATGCATAACATAGGGCCATTTAATCTTTTTAATCACAGCCTTTAGTCTGTCTGGTCAAACTATAAAGAATTCAGTCATTTGTGGTCACTTAAAGTTAAGTAAGACAATGAATACACCATATGATATAATAGAACAGATTTACATTGAGATTATGTAGTTAATCTAATACTCCCTTTAGCCTTTAACCTATAGATCTGAGAAAACTCACACCATCTCAATGAAAAAATAATAAATCCCCTGCTTTCCCATTTACATGTACTGGTGTGGAAGGATTAGGGTCGGGAAAGGAAATGTCAAGGCTACTAAAGCGGCAGTTTTAGAGCAGGCTGTGTGTAAAATGAGCGCTCTGATATCAACACAGCGCTCAGGATTGTGGGTAACTGTAAACTGTAAACATTGTTTTTTCAATGGCATGTTTGTAGCAGCTACAGCTGTGAGAGAGACAGGGTGGAGAAAAGATTTGGAAATAGAGACACCTGCTGGTCAAAAGGAGCAACTGAAGAAATAGCACTTACTGTAACACTGGGTGAAGCTGAGGTCAAAGACATCCATAGTAATACATCTAATTTTCAAGTTATTTTCAAAACTTTGAGGTATTCTGGTACACTGTTATTATTAATTATTGTAGTTTTTGATGTGTTAACTCTGTTTAACAATCTACAGTCCCTTGTAAACGGCTACCTTGGTGCAATTTACAGGCACTTACCGTAAAGTGAAATGAAGTCAGGAACACATTGGAAGACCCTTTAAACCAAATCAAATTAGGGAAAAGACTTGACAACATCGCACAACAAACCTTTGAAGAGTTACATACATACATTTTGAATTTTCCCACCCACCATCATCAGCTGAAATTATAGATCACAGGTATAAAACTAACAACATTTTTGACATAAATGTGAGGCTCAAGAGTGAGGGCTCAGTCCTGAAATTTCAATGATGAACTGCCTTATGTAGCTGTGAGCAGTGCAGGCTTTCCACCATCTTGAAAAGCAGCACTGAGGCCAATTTACTATAAACTTTTAGGAAATTAATACATTTATTTATTGGTGCGAGCTAGATGAGAAGATGAATACATGCTTGTAAGGGTAAATATGAAGCTACCACCAGCAGCTGGTTAACTTTAACTTAGCATAACACACTCTAAACCAGCCAAGCTAAGCTAACCAGCTGCTTGGCCTTACTTTTGTTTCCTACCTGCATTCAGCGAAGACCCGCCCTGCTCTGCCTCTGATTGGCTAGCACTCATTGCCTTCATTGGTTAGATTGGTATGGTTTAGGTAGGAGGAGAGAGATGGCTAGGGTTAGGGTAAGGCTATCAGGGTCAGAGCCAATCACAGGCGTAAGGGGCGGGTCTAGTAGGAATAGATGTAATTTCAGGGATTTTAACAAAATAATTTAACTTTTTGAATGTAAATAAAAAAAACACCCCACACAAATTATTATTCAAACTACAGTATGTTAGACATATCTTAAAATGTTTGGAGGGGATCTTTAAATTTAAAATATAACATTCATTCTCTGTTCCAGCTAATTTAGTGACCAATGTCCTAATAATTTATCTGTGTCTAAATATTTTGTGTTGATGGCTTGGTCCTCCACTTTTCCCCCAGGAATGTAGTTGCGAGCTTCACACTTTACTAGCGAATTCAGTGACTTTGCCATATGTGTGTTTGAGTTTCTGAATTAAAGCTCCTGCAAAGGGGCAATGATGCTATTAGTAAGAAATACATACTGGTGTAACGGTCCTCCTCAACAGCCTCTTTCAAGCCATTAGATGTACTGCGTCCATACTGTATGTGTGCTTAGTTCCCGTTGAAGGACAGTGGCAAGCCTGGCAACAATAAGAACAGCTGTTTCAAAACATTTGCCTGTCTCACCATCCAGCCCTTTTGTCAAGAACCTGAACAAACCTGGAGACATTTTAAAAAATCAAGCTCTCCTTGACGGGACGCAACAGCTGGCCTGACGTATATCCAAGTTCTTCAAGTGTCGCAGCACAGATTTCGCCACTCATCCATCCTTGGTACCCTACACTGAATGCCAGCCCTTGTCTGCCTCCGCACTCCAAATCATTAACCCTAGCAGATGTGCTGACAAAATATGTTTGTGGAGGAAGAGAGAAGGCTGGCACTGCATACTGTATAAAATGTTTTCAGGCTTCAAGACGAAGAATAATAATCTTTAATGCATGTGGGGCCCACAGCTCCTGTAAAGGCTCCTTCCCTCCATCCTGAGAATGTAATTGGGTCTTTTTTTTTTTCTTTTTTTTTCACACATGTTGCCTTATAATGAACAATACATAAATCTCTGTTAGAGTAAAAAAAAAAAAAAGTCAGTCAGATATTTCCCTTCTTTATATTTTCACATTCCATATTACATGCAAGACGAGCAGTTGTGAAGGATCCTTTGACCTGCTCATGTGTTCCCAAACAGAAACAATCAGTGCTTTTCCCCTGGGTGTCGGAAGTCTCTCTGACCTCCAGGGCCTCCATACTGCCTGTTATGCCAGTTATGAATGCCTTAATTTATGGTATGTCCCTCTGCTGGTAGCTGCAGTGCCATATAAATCCACTGAGTGGCAGTGTTTCCTCATGCGTTACATTGTTAAAGCCATGCACGTACATAAAAATAACACTGGCTGACCAACAGTCATTTTTATGTGGACATGTGTTGAACATAACATGAACACTGCCTGATTAAAGGTTTAATTGTCCACTGGAAGTACCAAAAATGGATGCATCTTTAATGTGAATGATGACCTCTTCCTCTCTTACTTCTCACAATAAATCAAAATTAATTCATTCAAAAATCATCGTGTTGCTTTTTCTGCACACAACACGAGCTGCATGACAAAGCCTACTCATAAGGCCCCATGAATATTTTACATTGCTGATTAAATATTTTCAGAGCATCAATCTGGGCAAGCACATCAGATGTTCAGTGCTGCATCATTTAAAATATAAAAAATGTGGGCTTTCCAAGTTGTTCTCGACTCATTTGTGCTTCATCCAAAAGAAATGGTGGTACGCTACTGACTTCATTGCGTACTCTAATGCCCCTTCTCTACTGCTGTTAATTGTATTCGCTTTTTTAATTGTACTAGATTTGTTTGCCGCGTTGTTTTCAACTCTGTACATAATCACTAATGTGCCTTTACATTATTGCCACTAAATTATGAATGCCCAGTAAACAAAGAAACTGTAAAATAGCAGCACCAGCCACTTAATTTACCAAAACATTTTAAGCAGTGTCAGTCCAGACTATGTCAATCCTCTTGTGGCTCATATCCATTTAAAATAAGATTAAGCTGACATCCATGGAGGTGCAAAAAAAATAAAAAGTTAGATGAAAGTGAAAGCATTTCTCCAATAAGCCGACAACAGATAAAGCAACTGTTTGCCCCTGTTGTGCAGACTCATCCAGATTTATCAGGACTGGTGCTCAGGGTAGCCACCAAAACCCCAAAAATCTCGTCTGCCTAGTGACCAATTAATTAATGGATATGTATATGAATTGCCCTGACTATCATGCATGTGAAATAATGTTAGTTTATGCCAGAACAGTATTAAGTTGAAATATTCTTTTAAAGGATAGAGGTGGCTAAGTGTCATCTGCGTGGGCATTATAAGACCAAATTGATATTCTAAAATCCAATTAGTGTTCGCCTTTTCACGTTTGCAAACGTTAACAGTATCTCCCGCAGAGAAAAGACACAGCAAATACAGGCTTATCAGTGGCTGCTTGTTCTTGCAGGTGCAAAAGTGCGCTGCAAGCGGGACCGATGGCGCGTCTTTTTCAGCGCCAGCAGGGGAGCAGGGAGCGCGCCACCGAGGTCACATTTCAACCGGGACGAAGACAGAGATTAAAGGCAAAGAGATGAGAAACTGACTGTTCTTATTGCAGCGAGATAGATAGATAGATAAATAGATAGCTAGATAGCTAGATAGATAGGTGTGTGTGTGTGTGTGTGTGTGTGTGTGTGTGTGTGAGAGAGAGAGAGAGAGAGAGAGAGAGAGAGAGAGAGAGAGAGAGAGAGAGAGAGAGAGAGAGAGAGAGAGAGAGAGAGAAGAGAGAGAGAGAGAGAGAGAGAGAGAGAGAGAGAGAGAGAGAGAGAGAGAGAGAGAGAGAGAGAGAGAGAGAGAGAGAGAGAGAGAGAGAGACCTGGATAAGCATGAAGAGCCAGCCAATCAGAAATCCCTCCAGGCGTTTAAAGGGATGGTGGGCAGTCTCTTGGGCTTTATGAGCGACTTATTTTACTACCTCCACACATTCTCACATCTTGACCTCCCGCAAACACCCCAGCAGAGCCGAGTCTATGGATGACTAACAGCCTGGTTCGCCAGAGTCGACATGGATCTGGTCTGAGTGGCGTTTTTTCTTCCTTTTTTTCCCTCTCTCCACATGAGCTGCTGGATGCTCCTCGCCCTCCCCCCGCCGCACTTGTTGCGCAGACACTGGAAGCGCCGCTGAGTCCTTGGAGAGGAGAGGCAGGGACGGACTGCAACAGGTGCACACAGAGCATCTCCTCCAAACACCGGAGGTAGGGAGATTACGCATCATTTGGCGATTTGTGGGATTGCTAAAGGCTGTTGCTTGTGGGATATTTTATCCGTGGTGATTTATTTGACAGCTGGGTGTGAGATTTATTTAATTAATTGTGTTTTCTTTTACTTTTTTTCCTCCCTTTGCCCTCAAGATAATCCTAAACTTTAAATGCCGATTTAAAGATCGCTTGGTCGTCTTCAGCTTTAACCGAGCGCACAAAGCCAGGATGCCGGTTCTTACGAGCCCCGATATCGCCGACAAGTTTAAAGAGAAATGGCTGATGGTTTACCCGGAGGATCAGGTCACCGGGTCCGACTCTGCCCCCCTTGACGACAGCCTCACCAGCCTCCACTGGCTCCAGAATTTCTCTATCGTCAGCGCGGACCCGGAGCGGCCCAACGGAGCTGGACCGGGTTGTCCGTCGTCCCAGCAGCATCTCTGTCTGAAGCGACTCGGTTTCCCAAGAGGGGGCACGGACTCTCCGTCCAGCCCACCGGCCGGGGACACCGCAGCCACCGGGATGCCTCTTTACCTCGGGAGCCCCGTCACCTCCGGCAGCGACTCCAACGCAGCCCCGCGGTTCGCTAATTGCGCACATCCCAGTGGCAGCTACCCACAGATCCAGATGCAGGCCAGCCCGCCGGTTGAGATCGACTATAAAACCAACCCAAAAGTTAAACCACCTTATTCCTACGCATCTCTCATCTGCATGGCCATGCAGGCCAGCAAACAGCCTAAAGTGACTCTGTCCACCATCTATAACTGGATAACGGAGAATTTCTGCTACTACAGACATGCGGAGCCCAGCTGGCAGGTAACCGAGACTAACTCTCCTTGTATTATTGATGAGTCAGGGAGAGGCGGGTGAGCAATTGACTCCATGTCACTATCAGGCACCCTATCTTTAGGGCATTTGACAAGGCTTTTCCTTTAGCAATGTGGGAAAACTAGATGTAATACTTAAAAACCTCCAGCACTTTTTTCCCCCCTCTCTTTACAGAATTTGTGTGTGTAATTTCTGCCTCTAATGATTTCAATGACAAGTGTTTTTTAATGCCATAGTCTAAAATTTCCATCTCCCAAGAGAGCGCTCATACAGGGTTTTGTCTGAGGGGATTGGTGATGGGGTGGAGAAAGCACTCAAGTGTGTGTGCGTGTGAGTGTGTGTGTGTTAATGAGGGCTCCTGAGAGAGATGGCAGCTAAGCACAGCTGATCATGTTTGAAATGCACAGAGCTGCCTGTTACTAGAAAGCCTCATTAGGTGCATTTGCTTTCCTATACAAACAACAACAATACAGCCCCCCCTCCCCTTCCTCCTCCTCCTCCTCCTCCTACTCTCTCACTGTCTGTCTTCCTTCACAAAGGCAAACTGGCAGATTCAGTTTTTGCATGAATAACTCAAATTTGCTCAAAGCCAATGGGATCATGACAAATATCCTTTTTCCCCCCTTCTTCTTCTTTGTCTTCTTCACAGAACTCGATTCGTCACAACCTGTCCCTCAACAAGTGTTTCAAGAAGGTCCCCAGACAGAAAGATGAGCCGGGGAAGGGAGGCTTCTGGCAGATTGATCCCCAGTATGCTGACATGTTTGTCAATGGCATCTTCAAACGCAGGAGGATGTCTGCGAACAGCTACAACAGCAGCAGCAGTGGCACCCACAGACAGAGCAAACTGGTTCAGGGTTATCACAGCACCCAAAATGGCTGCCCTTACCAAAGTGGCAAACGGAAGCACCTGACCACTAAAAATAGCAACAACAACAAGATGATGAGGGCGACTGACTCCCCGCTTTTAGCCACAGAAGCCCACAAAGCAGATATCCTTAGGGGGGACTTTGACCTGGCATCCGTGTTTGATGACGTCCTCAGTGGGAACTGTAGCACCTTCGAGGATTTAGACATCAACACGGCGCTGAGCTCCCTGGGCTGCGAGATGGAGCTTTCCATGCAGGGGAGGCAGCACTCTGCGGGGCTGGGGAGATGGTGCGGAGGAGGGGACCTCATGGGTCAGAGCCAACACCTGAATCACCATCAGTCCTATGGCTACATGGACCTGAGCACTGCTTCCATGGAGTGCCAGGTGAACATGGGAGAGCTTCACTTGGTGCAGCAGCACCTACAGCCGCGGCTGGACCAGGATCAGCTGCTCCAGAGCCATCATCACCTGCAGCATTTCGACGAGGCCTCCACGCTATTCCCCGAGCGGCCTGAGGAGGTGGTGCTGCAGCCGTGGGAGGAGATCAAAGAAGAGGCGCAGGCCATTCCTCTGACTCTGGATCAGGGCTTTGGCCTGTGTGAGGGCTTCTTCACAGAGATGCAGCCATGGGAACGGGTGGAGGCCTATCTGTGACCTTTGACCCTAAACCTCATTGACTTCAAATTATATCTGCATCTAATGAACTGGGCACCTCTGATTGCTTCTCCATATTACCCTGAGAGGTTAATACCAGTGGCAGCTGCTTCTGTTTACAGCTGGTTTGCTTTTCCTCCAATCATTTTGCAATACACTGTAATTTTTTTTTTGGTAACATTTACTTTTCTTTTAAAACACATTAAAACACAGACTTTTTCATGTCAAACCTATCTTGAATTTTACTGCGAACCCAGTTAAAAAAAAACGCCCTGAATAAAAAGGAATCAGTTGGACGATAAAGGTTCTTGGGCAATGTGTTTAGGGATTATATCCAGGTGTAGATTTCTATTTCTTCCTGAGGATGATTGACAGCAAGCATAACATGATGCAGCCCTGATATTAAAAACATTTAAATTGACAATATAAGAGAGAAACGTTGATAAACCAAATGGTAGATTCATGTGGACTGTGAAGAATCGTCTCACTGTAGAAGAAGCCAACAGCTTCAGTGGAAGAAAGAAAGCTAGCCATGTGGAGAAAAAACATTTGGAGTTTCTGGAACTTTAAAGAGCTCAAATGGGAGGCAGCTGGTAACAAGAGAACATGTTGAGATGTGCTGAACTGGAGTGAACTGCAGCTATTTGTTGCTCCTGGGTTTTTGATTAAATGACCACATTGACAGAAGAAAATAGAAGAAAACTCAACCGCCATCCTTCAAAGCACTCTCTACAAACAAGCACTATCACAGTGGGACTGAGAAGCCATTCAGCTTTCTATTTTGCTACATTAGCATTAAACATTTTTGTACTAACATGCATTGAAAATCTCAATCGTCATCTTGATCGTTGATGTTGTGTGAAATGAAAGATGAAGTTGTCAGAGCAGGATGGAGATGAGAAAGGTTTAAATTCATAGTCTGAGATTAGAAATCAGTCACTTATGACTTTGTTATATAGTCAATTTAATATATATTCACTAAAGTATATAGCATGAGGCTAGGCAGGAACATTTGCCATGTGTCTACAGTTACATATTGCAAAGCAAAAAGAGGTGCAGGCCTGAAATGGATTGCCTTCTTGACAGTCATAAAATCAAACATTATGCACTTTGATAGGCAGCAGATTTAGAGGACCAAGACAGCTTTTATTCAGGATGGTTAGTTTTAATTTTTATGGTATTAAAATGATGTTTTATAAAGTTTACTGACGATAATGCAAATGTGATTGTCCATATGACTTTGAAAAATGATCTCCACACTGCTGCAACAGTTCAACTGGACAGCAGGAAGTTTTGTTTGCTTAAATATACGGTTATTTTTTTCCAAATATACTTACAGTAATGGGGCATTTGTTGATTATATTTCGCCAAATTTGTTAATAAGGACTATGCAGTCCATTGGTGTTTCTGTGTTGATTAATAAGAAAAAAGGACAGTTCTGTTGTCTGTCACTGGGTGATGGATTTCCTTTTGTCCTTGTTGATTATTTTGGTGTATGTCTTTATGGTTTGTTTTCAGAAATCTGAATATATGAGAATAATAACACTGTTGGTTTTCGGGGGGACAAATGACGAGCAGATACTGAAATTCAACTCTAAAAAGGCCAGATCTTCTTATTGTATCATATGAATGGAATTTGATACACATTCTTTAATCTTACCATGTTATTTTCATTTGTACTTTTTTAAAGCTGTTTAAAAATGCAATCATGCCTTGATGCAATACACACGGTGTCAATTAAAGGAAGAACGATAACAAAAACGTGTATCACTTGTCATTATGAAATGTTACAGGTTGGAACACCTTTACATAATTAAGTGCATAAAGTTGATGGACTGTATAATGTTGAAGTCAGGATTATTGGTTGGGTTAGAGCTCTGTGTGCAGTCAAAAGGTATGTCATGGTTTATCATTAATCAGCCCAGACAGGTCTGGACTCGATTGGTATTTGAACCATACAGAGTGTATAATAGCACAAACATGTACAATAAAACAATACATTAAATATTTGCAAATTCTACCTTTACCATTATACCACATTCTACTATTTTTTTTATTTTGTTACAAATGTACTGCGTGGTTTGTGGTGCAACAGGCTGTATACAGGCTGTATACAGGATTCACAATCATGCTCCAAATGGTTGTGTCAATGACATGTTCACCAGCCAAATCTGCCTTTTCTGGCTTCTACTTCTGAAACTATTGTTTGCATTTCACTAGCAGTAAAGTTTTTCATTTCTACCATCACAACCCTCTTTGTAATGAGTGACAGCTCTCTCCACTCTCAAACTGCTCTAACAGAGTTTTCCTTAGAGAAATGGGAGTGTGGTAGTATACTAATTACAGATATGGAGCATGCGCCTGTCAATTTAGAGTGATTCTGATTCACTAACTGTGCTGGGAATAAAATTGGCTAGTGCACATGTCATGAATCTGACAGTAATTTTGTATGCACACTTATTTTGTAAGAAGTCACCCAGGGTGGTTAAGAAAATAAGAACACTTCTATACACATATTAGTAAATGAGGCCCAATGGAACTGCTAACAAAATAGTATTTAGTAAGTAATGTTTACTGTTTTCACCATCTTAGTTTGGCATATTAGCATACTAGGATGAACTAGCTAGTACTAAGCACAGCTGATGCTGGGAATGTCATTTACTTTTTAGGTATCTTATCGTATTTCACAAATCAAAAATTTGACTTAATGATAGAGCATGAGGTTAAAAACAAGAGGTCACCGAAATGATTTCAATTCATCATATATGAAAGCATGAATATCTCTTCCAAATGTGATGACAATCCATCTAATATTTGTTGAGATATTTCTCTCCAAAACTAAAATGACAACATCACAGTAGCACTAGCGGGACGGTTAAAGCATAGTTAAAGTCATTAAGGTTTATTGTCTGGGAACCATGAATGTTTATTAAAAATGAAACGTGAAAACACTGAATAAAAGAAAACTTTGACCTGCTGGTATCACTACAGGAAATGTCAAAGGATCAATCAAAATCAGTAGGATTCATCCTCTGGGCACCATGAATGGTTGTAAAAAATGTCATGGCAACCCATCCCATAGTTGTTGAGATCCAGATTCCAATCTGCAAGGTGGGGGACCATTGATCTGACATTGAGCCATGAAGAAGAAATAAGAACCTCAAGAAAGAAATACAGATTTAAAAAAACCCCAGATCAGACAAGGATACATTACACAAAGAACAAAAGACAATGCCAATGTGAAAGTGCATTAATGATTGTTGCTTGACAATTCTCAAGCGGCTTGTCCAAAGCTGTGGAGCCCCTAGTTCAGTCCTATCACCTTTGACCCCAATGAATGCAGCTGCATGAGTGGCCAAGCCATGCAGAGTAGAATCACTATTTGTGGTAAATTCACACTTGTTTTATTTCATTTAACCTTCATATCGATTTACTCTAATCCACGCTTTTATCATAGATAATTATTATAGCACATGACACTATGCATGCCCTACACACACACATGCATATCTTAAAGTATACAATCAATATATGTTTGTGTTACATATGATCTAGCTGAAGTATTAAGAAAATGTAAAATGTAGGTTTAAATTGAATTAGATGTAAGAGCTACTTGAAATTTCTACACAGGAGTATAATGCTGGTCTCCAGAACTAGCTAGTTTAAGGCCATGGGCGGCCTTCTCTATGTGTAGATCATGTGTCTATCAAGAAAATCAGAAAAGACGTGTCTCACAGCTTTTAAAACATGCCCTCAAAACCTACCAATACATCACATCTCAACCATTTCTCGGATTTTAGTTCCATGCCCCGTATGAAAATGTGCTTTTCCACCTCAAATCTCTTTTTAATTGAAATTGTTGGAGGAAAAGGGGAGAAATGCAGCTTATCCCTGTCCCTCTGGCTCACGGCTCCCAGTGGCGACAGGTCATGTGTGGAGATCTCCAGGAATGAGTGGAATAACTCAGATTCCTAAAAACAGCAGGGACTAAGTTAAGATTCGAGGGCCGAGGCGTGTGACTACTGACCACCCTGCATGGAGAGAATCACTCCAGCTGAAAGTGTGACAGCTGTAGGTCAATTTATACCAGATAGGTAGAGAGTCTACCTCTACTAGAGTTGAAGAGGCAACATCAGTGTCACTATCATTGTCATGTTGAGGGGGCAAAAAGGCCTCCATCACACTCGAGCATGTGTGTGTGAACTTTCACATTTGTCTCTGTTTGTCTGTGACCGTGTGCACATGTGCTTGTGTGCGGTTACATTATAAGCCCGTAATGTTTGTGTTGGTCTACAGGTTTCTTTGTCTGCGCTCCCGCTGATGTGTGCGTGTCCCGCTGAGCATGTGTGTACACGGCTGCGATCGGAGCCCCGTGGAGGCCCAGATAACACTATCTCTGCGGAGCCAGAGCCCCGTGGTTCTATTCAGTGTGGTGGATGAGAGGCTGGGACTGCCCAGCACGCGGACCTGCTCAAAGAAGAAGGCTGGGCTGTCACTGTAGGCTAACTTGGCTTATAATGGTTTATAACCTCCTCCCTGGTGCCCTTCTGGGAGGATGTGGATTGGTGTGTGTGTGTGTGTTTGCATGTTGGCTTGGGAGAGTTACACAGTGGAAGGCAAAGGCAGAAACAGAGACAAGAAGAGGGTGTATGAGGTGTTTTATTGCCATCATGGCACCCTCTGGACTGCTCCTGATTAGAGTCAGGCATAAACAGGGTCAACCAGCTTTGCTTAAGAAGTGCCCCTCCCAGCGTGACATAGACAGAAGGTTCAACTCCCTATTTATTGGGGATAGCCACAGAGCTATTCTTTATGGGGAGTAGCAGATAGAAGACACATGATGGGGGTCCCTAACTAATTAGATCCCTCATTGTGGCACAAAGCAAAAAGTGGCAGTGAGAAAACACCCTAAGCCTGTTTTATAGCCCCTGAGGAACCCCTGAGCTTTAGTGATTACACATACAGATACATTTTAGATGACTGATAAATTAGATTTCCTGGTTGGTGTCTGGATGCAAGGAATGACTTTTTTTTTATTTGTCACAAAGGGACCTTCAGAGTAACCTTAACCTCTCTGGACTGGCAAGAAATTGTTGTCCATCTCTGGTTTCCAAGTGCTCATCACATATTGATAAGGGGAAAGACTGGAATGATATTCAGTGGCTTTACCATCCATTAATGCCTCTCCTCCAGTCTGGCTCAACAGAAAAGGAGGGGCTTAGGCAGGAAATACACCTAAATAGTCTTTCCAAAAGGCTGTTGTTTATGCATGAAATGCTAATGAGGTTTCCATTTAGATTGCCTGTTCCATTTTGAAAGGAACTGTGGATGGTAAATTAGAATAAAAGGACTTGGGGTATAGTAAGGGTGAGGGCGTTTTCTTTTATTTCCAGAGATTAGATACTATAAAGGTTCTACCTACTTGTCTAACTGGACAAAGTGTGCATATGGTTACTTTTACATACAATGAGATCACTACTGAGGGAAATGAATGTATTATAGCATTGTCTTTACACAACAGCCTTATTGGTGGAGTTTTTTTCCTGGATAGCCTTTATTTATGCAGTGATGACTAATGGAGACTGGATCTCCAATTTGCTCCACAAACCCACACAGAAACCCTCTAGATTTTGTTTCAGTTTTGATGTGCTAATTTTATTTATTTGGGGCATGTAGAGTGCACAAATGCAGGTGTGCAAATGAGTGCAAACACAACTGCACACACTCTGATGGCAATTACAGACACATATAGATGTTTTTTAAGGCCAAAAAGGTTCTATTGATCAGGACTTATACTATATGTCACATTCACTTTTTCTATTTCCTGCCTTGTTTCTCTGGCAGTGGGCAGCAACATCATAAACCATTTCCATTTTTTCTGTTAGGCTGTTAAGTGCTCGAATGCTTTTTACATGAGGGCCTTGGCCTTTACATTTTCCTTGTACAACCAGGGTGCCTGCCTCTCAGTGACAGTCTTGCTGCCACTAGAACGAGGTCAACCTCAAGGAAACCATTCTCAGTACAGTATGTTATTTTCGTATTACTCAGTCAGTCAGTCAGTCAGTCAGTCAGTCAGTTGGGATCATTTGACCATGAATGGTGTCTACTCCTGTGCATACTGTAAAGTCTTGAATTTTCTCTGGGACGATTACAGGTGTTGCATGTCATATTATTTCCTATTAGTTCCTAACATGATAGTTGATAGATGTGTATATTCTACTTCATTATATGGCATGGTATTTTCAACACAGTGCATATATTATTGCATTGTGCTGGTATGTACCAATTGTCTTGTATCTTATCACATGAAATGGTGTAATATGTAATTGCAATTTCATTTCATCATGTTTGTATTGTTGTGTTATGTTACGTATTCTTATCATTTGACAGCATATCATATTGCTTCATATTGTACAACATTCTCATATTCAGTCATCTTATTGTTTTATGTATCGCTAGAATGTATGATATTATAGGTGTTCATTTTAGGGTAATGTAAAGAGTCTTGTTAAATTCTCTAGCTTGTATGTTACCATTCTTCCTTTTTCATCACACTCTTCTGGCTTCTCTCAACTATAACCAATAGTTATAGTTAGTATAGTATATAATTAATTTAATTTACTCGCCAGCACACCAGCTTCATTGCTGACATCTGGTAAGGTGCAACATCACTAAAACATAGTTTAACACTGTGACCAACATGAGCCGTCAGATGATGAGGTTGTTAAATAAATGTGAGATAAACTAATTCCTTAAGTTCTTTAAGGCGGTTTTAATGGCCTGATCCCACTAGAAAGTGGCAGACTGGCAGTTATTTGCTCAACCTCATGTAAGGGCAGTGCTAAAGGCTTGGTGCAAAACTACTAACTACTAACTACGATCTGCTGGAGCTGGCGAGTAGTTACTCTTAATAGCTCACAGTGTCTTTCTGTTTTCTCAGAACTAGTACACAGCTGTGCCGTTTACTCCCCACTGGGGGTAAACTGTACATCATTACATTTAATAAAGAAAAAGCTCTCCAAGCTAGCTAACTTGGCTGCTTGATCGATGGTAAAGGGATAAAAAGGCTCTGTTCACACCTGGCATTAACATGCATCCTGGGTGATCCAATCATGAGTGGACAGCTCTGAGTGCGTCAGTTCACACCTGGCATTATAATGCGTCTCCACATGCGTCTCAAGTGAACACTTGTGATTGGATCTCACTTCCCCACTCTATATGCAAATAATAAACACATGCATCATTTCCATTTCCAAGACCAAATTTTGTACAGGGGGAGAGCAAAATTCAGGAGATAATCAGAACCAGACATTTATCTGTTTGGAGCAGCTTAGAATGAGAATAGCTGGTCCACCTTAAAGGTCAATCCGTAAGTTAGCCAAATCAAGTTAGCCTAACCCATCGCCCAAGTTTGGGACCAGTGTTTCAAGATGTACGATAATTATCATATGTCGATATTTTTGTCCTTTGGACAATCAATAATGCCATAATGTACCATAATTTGATCATTTTGTGACACTTAGTATTAGTTTTAATTTTTAATTTTAATAAATTTACCAACACGATCAAATGGTATAACAGATATTAAAATATGGATCTTACACCTGTGTTTACACAGCTCTTCGCACGTCTTTCCAGCCAATTATGTTTGTTGTTGATGAACGTGACTCATGAACATGGCTGTCATTGTCCTGTGAGAGTTAGCACAGAGATAGCTTGTGAAATGAGTGCTGAATGTTTTTCAAAGTTGGCTCATCAGACTGATCGAATTATGGAAACACAGAGTAACCAATTTATAGATTGCACATCGGTACACTATGTGGAACTTGAGCCAATACTGCTGATACTCATTGAGGAGTTGTGGCATTTATTCATACTATGACTAATAGTCTAAAAGATTTAAAAAATGTGGTCATATGCCACCCAGACCACCTGCGAATATGGTCTGAGTGATTAGATCTCAATGTGTCCTCAGTGTGTCCTGGGTGCATTCACACCTGTACTTGGAGCAGTCCACTTGTGATTTAATCACTGAATTAGACATTTTAATGCCAGATGTGAACAGGGCTTCAGTTCACACATTTTACTCAATAGACATTTTTCTCAGCTTCTGCAAACCGTGCTTCTTTTGTGCAGTTTATTGTACTCAGAAAAGGTTTAAAGGTTCAATTAAAGTGGATGGTGCAACACAGTTTATAAGCTGTGATAGCTCCGTTCCTCCAGTTTTTGACCTTCTGGCTCTCCATTACACTGTCAGGGTGGCTTTCTGATCAACTGTCCAAATTCATGTCTCAAAGCTAAACCATGTTGAGCTTGAGCAAGGAAAAGCAAAGCCGTTTTATTTATATAGCACCATTCAGACACAAGGCAATTCATATAGCTCTGCAAGGGCACAGAAATACAATGAAAATAAGATAGTAAGAAGACATTAAGATTGCATTTGGAAAACATTTAAAGAAAGGAGAGAACAATTAATTAAATATAAAGGAAGATAAAAACAAAAACATGCAAATAAAGTTAAAGGTAAAAAAGAAGTAGCATAGAAGATTTGTGTGGATTTATTTGCATTGAAATGAAAAAAGCTGTTGTGACTGGAAAGAGACATACTTTTTAGATAAAATGATATACATTGAAAAATAATATTTATGAATGATAAAGCGGTGTGTATCAGCATATATGTCTGTTTTCTGTCTTGCATGTGTTTGTTTGTGTGTGTGTGTGTGTGTGTGTGTGTGTGTGTGTGTGTGTGTGTGTTTGTATGTGTGCGTCTTGGCATCCACCACTCAGCCACTGAAAGACATTCTTGCCCTGTGCCTTCGGTCTCTGTGGTCGCAGGCAGCGGCTGATTGTCCAACAGGCGGACAGGAGGAGGGCACACAGCTGCCACAAACACACACACACACACACACACACACACACACACACACACACACACACACACACACACACACACACACACACACACACACACACACACACGCACACATACATAGCATACACACGATTGTGCACACAGACTAAAGCCAGTCACAGATTACTCAGGCACACAGACACAACTGCATGCACCCATACATAGTCAAACACTCTCTCACACACACACACTCATACTCATGCCCACACACAGAGGGCTAGCCAGAGGGCAGCGTGTCAGGAGGGTGAGCATGGATGAGAGCGTAGAAAGCGAGCCAGGCCGGCTCTGGAGCTCTGCCACTCACACAGCGTCAATATCGGTGCCAAGGAGCAGAGCCGAAAACAAGTTTAGTACCAACCTCCTCAATCTGGCCTGCTGCTCCGCCTGTATTTTCAGCCAGAAAACTCACTTGTTAAGCTCCAGAATTCATGGTCACAAAGAATCTAGACAGGTTCAAGTAACTTTTTGTCATGAAGTAGCAGAAAGTCCTGTCCTGTCAGTCATCTGGATGAGCCGTCCATGTTTTCACCACAAATTTCATACATTTTACGAGCAGGGACAAATCTGTTATCTGCAGTCAGCTGTCAGTTAGACCTTGCATGCAGTGAAAAGTCTTTTACTATTTCACCAATGGCGTTTCATTTTTCTACCACAAGGCCACTTATGCGGTAATGAAAGACCACATAAGTCAAGGAGATATACTGGAAAGCAGAAAAACAGATAAGACAGACAAAAGATGCTAGATGTGTGTTTGCTCTTTGTTCATTTATGTATCTTATGTATCTATTTATGTGTGTGGTTGAGGAATATATGCATCCATCCATGCTAGTGTGTCTTTGACAGCATTAGTATAGGTTGTATAGGTGTGTGTGTCCTTCAATCCCCTCCTACTATCCACGACCTCTTGAAGCCACTAGATTGCCTCCTCCACCCCCTCCTCCAGACACACACACACACACACACACACACACACACACACACACACACACACACACACACACACACACACACACACACACACACACACACACACACACACACACACACACACACACACACACACACACACACACACTGTCCCTCCATATGTCTGCACACTGCTGAGGGCTCTTATTTGATTAGCTGCGATTTGCTTTAGGAAGAAGTGGAGCATTTGGCTCACCAGGGGAGCTGTACGCAGCGCACACACACTTTGACAGACGCATGGGGGGGGGTTCTCGGACTCACAAAGACCCATACAGGATACATGCGCACAAGTACACTTTAAAGCCAGCTCTCCCTCAAGATTACCCAAACCTTGTCTCCTTCCTTTATCCGCGTACTGTAATGATAAACAAGCCAAATGTTCATCTCCAAATATGTGAGCCAACATGTAAGGGTCACAGCATTCACTGTAAACAGTTCCTTGAACAGTGACTCACCGACTCACTCTGTTTACTGACCATGACCTCATCCCGGCCTTCTCAGGAAATTACATAAGGATGACTGCAGAGCGACACCCTATCTACCAGGCCTTAGTCGCACTAACCGCACACCCCTTCGATAATTAATGTGGGGTCAATGTGTTGGTGCGTGCCTTTGAGAGATGCGAGAAAATTACACAATACAAAAACACACCAGCTGTCATTGTGTCAATGTCAGTCTCCCAGCGCCTTTGTCTTGTCTTCATTCATCAGGGAAGATGCTGATGGGTGACAAATGAAAGGTAACCAATATTAAGTGTGTTAAAAGCCTCAATGCTCCTTGACATCACTAGAACTCATTAATTCTTCTCAAAAGATATTCCCTTACTTGATGTGTTGGTGATGGTGGTGGCTGTATGTTAGTCCAAAATCTCTAATAGGTATTTTTATGAACTGAGCTCCAGTATAGATTAATTAAATCATGTTTTGAAAAATCTATATTTTCTAATTCTAGCTTCTCAAATGTGAATATTTGCTGGTTTATTTAATCTACAATGATTGTATACTAAATATCTTTGGTTTATGGACATTTTAGGACAATCACTTTGGGCTTTAGGAAGCAGTGAGGGGCAGTTTTCACAATTTCATACATTTTACATAACAAACGACTTATCGATTAATTGTGAAAACAATTGACAGGTTTGTCTACAATGAAAATAATTGTTAGTCAAACCCATAATTTACTGTCCACAAAGGCAAAAGCTTTTCCACACTAACTATTATGTGATTTACCATGCTCTGTATTGAAGCATCTGCATGACTCACTTCACAACCTGCCAGTCATTTTATTTATTCCTCATTTATGAAATGTAATGATTTTATATGAAGTAGATATTTCTAAACCTTGTCATCAACAATGATCACATTTTGTACAAAAATTAGTGTATCACCTTTATGTTGGGGGTGCTGCAGATGAGCTGTACATGCCTTGTGAGCTGACTCCTTTAATTAACATTGGTGTAAATTGTCAGTTAACGGCGTTAGGAATGAATGACAGAACAGTTATTTTATGTAACCGAAATTTGGGGGAAAAAGATGTCAAGATGGCTCATGATAATTCATCTGTGGTTTTAGTTTTATTCTGTCATAAAACAACCTACACATAACACTTCCACATATTCACCAGGTTAGCGGTGGACACATTTAGGTTTATTTGAGATTTATACATTAAACACAAGCATGTACGATATCGATCATGATTTTTAACACAACCTTATGCATCTCTAGACTTAGTCTTTAATTTTAAGATTATATTCAAATATCACTCATCACTTACCAAGCATAGAAATATTTTATTTTTGTAGTTTTTGTATGTTCCTCCTGGCTATCATTAAGAGATCCACACAATCTTTTTAGTATAGATAATGCCATAACCATGTGCATTTACAATGTAAAAATATAACATTTTTATGCTTAAACTAACCCTTAATTGTTGGAGAAATCATGTCAAACCCTAATTTTTAAGCAAATCTATATCTATGAGATGAACCACATGACAAACTCATTCTCCAAACATCTTATCACTGGCATGTGTCAGGGAGGGGGTGGTAATTTTTTTTGCTGTTTTTTCTCTGTTAATTCCCAACTCTCACCCTTGTCTCCTTCCAAGCAGAAATCGCTTCTCACTGGTTTTTCTCTTTCTCTCCTGTCTCCCACACACCTCCCCTTTCCACCCTCCACCACAAGGGGTTAATTAAAACTGATTGGGTCCACGGAGACCACACCTGCTTCTGACAGGTAAGGTATCAGGCTCATGTGTGCCATGTGTATTTGCGTGTGACTCTGTGCGGATATGTGCTTAGCACATCATCTGTAATAGCACATCATGTGCTCTGCTGCTCTGAGTTCAAAGCAGTCCCATTAGAACATAATGATGCCTCTCAGTGTGTATTTGGGTTATACATATGCATTTGTGTGTGGCCTTTTAGTATTTAACTCTGCATTTGCATGTGATTTGTGTCGGTGGATACATATGCATTTCATGTGAGCGTGTCCCTTCTTTTCAGAGCCACTTAAGGAGCTCACGCTTGCTGGCTGATTAGATTCTACCTTCCAGAACCAATCGCTGGGCTCCTTTAACGTCACGCCTGTCCGCCTGTCTGTCATGTAAAGAGGCAGTGTAGGAGGAGACATATGCAGTTTAAACCTCATATCATCTCATCTTCACAATCAAACAAATAACATACACAGCATAAGGCATCATCATTTGAAGTGTCATTACAGGGAATGCCGGTGGTGCAAAAGCATGTACACATCCATGTAAACACTCAAATGCATGAATGAAACAGATAAAAAAAGCCATGATGGCCCACATTAAGGCTGTGATTTTGTGTGTGTGTGTGTGTGTGTGTGTGTGTATGTGTGTGTATTGTCCTGGCAAGTGAGATGTTTGTGTGTAGAGGCAAGAGCTAGTGTTGTATAACAGCAGCTGGCAGGGGAGAAGTACAGCGTACACACTGACACACACACACACACACACACACACACACACACAGAGAAAGAGAGAGAGAGAGAGAGAGAGAGAGAGAGAGAGAGAGAGAGAGAGAGAGAGAGAGAGAGAGAGAGAGAGATAGCACTCCTGCTGCTAGGTTGGCAAGTACAACAGTCAAATTAGCCACTGGAGAACAAAGCGATCCAAGACCTCTGCTGGGAAGAGGTGAAGGCAAAAACGCAATAGAGGGGTAAGAAACAGATAGGAACCGAGAGGGTGATGGAGGAAGGAGAGGTGAAGAAAGAACAGCATGGACATGACACAGAGGAGGAAGATGGGAGGCAGCACCGTGCCTCAACGACACGACCGAGGGTTCTAGTTCTAGTTGAAAATATAAGAGCGGGGAGAATGACAGAGGATGAAGATGTAATTGAGAGAGGGTAAGAGACCGATGCTGGAAGCAAAATGAGAAAGGAAATAGAGGATAGGGGTGGAAATGAGATGTGCACAACTATGAACAGAGAAAAAGAGCAAAGTTCTTCAAACCAAGACTTTAAGTTAAGTAAGCTAAGGTAATAGGATTAAATATAATGAACTATAATGATGAACAATGGTGCGCTGTGATGTTGTAACAGATAAGAATGCAAACGGGTACAATGTTTTAAAAAATAAACAAAGATCATGCAAATGCATTCGAATTATCCTATGGAATTACTTAGGTGGATTACAGCTTTAAGAGGGTGTCCACAGTTATTATCAGAATAACAAGAAAAACAAGGTGAGAGTAAACATGTTGTCCCTAATGATACAGCGCCCTTCATGGCCAATTAGTGGCATGACAAAATATAACTTGATTTGACCTGCAACTGTAGCGCACCCCTGGGTGAAAGCATTGTACTATTGAACATGTAGCTGTGAATTGCATTACTCATTAAAGTTCAGAAAGCTGCGTTGGAGATAATGTTTGACAAATGTGTGAACTGATCTGCTAATTTCAAAACTCATTAGTGTTACTATAACCAGGTTATCTTGACCAAAAAAAAAGATTAGGAAGTAACAAGACTGAGAGTCTACATACATGGTAGCAGCTCTATTGACAGTGAGCAACAGCGTTATAGATGATCTATTATGGTAATTTCTAGCTCTATATGTTCATTCTGGGACTTCACTGGAGAAGCTTTGCATGATTCTCATTTTAAAAAACTCTTTATTTATCTTATTCAGCCCCTTAGTTCAGCCTCTGCCTTTAACAGGCAGTCTTAGCTCCTGTCCCCCCTCCCGATGAACCCAATCTATTCTGATTAGCCAGCTTTCTGGAAGAGTCGTGTTAAGTTACTACTAATGCAAACTTAACATTTGCTGCTTTACTGCTTCAATTTAAAAGCTTTTAAATGATTAAGTAAAGTAATGGGAGACTGTTTTTTATTGATATTTGTAGCTATTAGTTTAGTAAGAAATAATGCAGAAAGGAATAATACGAGGGAAACACTTACAGTGATGATGATGTTTGATGAAGAACTGTAGATGACTAGCACACCTCCAACAGGTAAACAACTTATTTTACTTTGCCTGCTGTGTAATGAAAAACAGCTGCATGCTCTGTGTGTCTATATGACTGAAAATAAGGAAAAATAATTAATTAGATAGAAATATATTCACAGTCGTAGAAGAAGTTACTAAATGTGAGTAGTATCTCAAATGTTATCCCTGACTTCGGAGACAATTAGAAAGAAGTTCACATGTTCTAACAAAACTTCTTTGGTGACATGACTTAGATAACTAAGCTGTCATTGTCTGTGAACTCTTGCTCACAAATCCTTGACGTTTTTAAGACTGATGAAATGTTCAGACAATGGAGCCATGCCAGAGTAATTCTGCTTGCAAGGTATGGTTTTCTTTCATTCAACTGGGCTTCATAATAAGTCTCATTTGCTCTGGCCTTGAGGCTCTCTTATATTTTCCTTGTGCACCAACTGTACTAATATAATTCATCATAATTTTCTTCTCTTTTTCAAGTTTTATATGAGAAAAGTGAAAGAAATCCAAATACCTGGGAAAACTAATGACTAGTTGCCTCAGCTGTACTTTGTGTTTAATGCTGAATATTTGCATGCTAACAAGCTAAACTAAGATGAACATTGTAAAACATGATATCACCTACACATTAGCATGTTAGCATTGTCATTGTGAGCATGTTGGAATGCTTATATTTGCATTTTGCTTCACAGAGCAGCTAACATGGCTGCACACTCAGATTTGTCAGGAGGTACATCAGTGCTCGTAATAAAAGGGAAAACATGCATTTTCTGCCTTTCAGCTGTGGTCTGGCCAAGTAAAGTGGATTTGAAAGCGAAATGCAGACAGTCAGGGGTCAGCAGTTGTGAATATAGAGGGAAACGAGTTTCAATTGTGCCAGACAGGCCCCCGTAACATGACACAGAAGTCATACAAAATCCACTGTGATGCCATCAAACTGCATCAAAGCCCTCCACGCATGGTCAGATTCTTTGTTAAAACAAAAAAAAAAATCCTTTTCCTATCTGCTTCTTTATGACCACATGGACAGTGAGTGGATTGGATTGGTGAGAGAGTCATTTTGTCAAGACTGTGATGATAGACCATGAATAAAATACATGTGTGGGCTTGTATGTGGCTGGTATAGCTGCAGGACTTAGTGGTAATTATTACCCTAAATGTAACAACAAATAATTTCTTGACTATCACCTGTTCCATGACACTGCAGACCCCGAAGTGTTCTCACATTTGTCACATGTACTGTCTGCATGTACAGTCTATGCAGTCATACATTTCGGGCTGCACATGGATACTTTCAAAGATGGTAAAACATACAGTTGTGCAAGCAAGTTGACTATTTCACTTTATTTCAATTGTTCATTGTTCCTCAATCATTATTCTCCATGCTAATGCTAGCTTGGCTGATCTAACAGGCTTGTGCAAGAATTTGTAATATCATGTATGTGCTCATATAAGTTGCATATCAGTTCTACATCTATCGATCCTGTTTAGTTCAGATCAGAAGTGAATAAACAAGAATCATATGGAATAAAAGCCTTGATATGGACACTTAGCTTCAGTGTGAACATAGCCACAGTCTCCTTGTGTCTGTCTTTGATCCCAGAGACACTTGGTTGTGTCTTTTCACCATTTGAATCCACATGTTCACCCTGAACAGACTCTGAGAGCAAAGAGAGGGAGCGGAGGAGAAGGAGGAGGCAGGACAGACAGGCGTATTCTCTGTAATGAGCTGGGTTGAGCCTGAGCCAGACCTGGACCAGACCCGCAGCAGCTCGGTCCAGCTAATTATGCAAGGCTGCAGACAGCTCTGGCAGGCAGAGGGGGTATGGCAAAAGAGGAGAGAAGAAGAAGACATGAAAGAAAATGAGAGAAATGAAGGGAGGGAAGATACAGACGAAGCGACTGACACATTTAGAGAAAGCAGATGAAAGACAGGGAGATGCATGAGATGAGGAAGGTAGTGGCGAGGGGGGAGCGGGGAGGGCATGCACAAAGACAGGATGAGAGGGAGTGGGGGAGGGATGCAGCAGAAGGGGTGAGGTTTGTCCTTTGGCCGGTGGTCAATTAGTGTTGGGGAAAGTAAAACAGGCCACGGCGAGCTGTGTCTGCGGCTGCAGAGAGCTCTCAGCTTGTTTACTCTTATACTGAAGGAGACAGCTGGGACACCTCCAACACTGAGGCCGGAGAGCATCATTAGACGAAATATTAATGAGCAAAATATCAAATGTTTCTTGTATTCTATTGTAGGAAACAAAGAATATTGCTCCAAAATTAGATATCAAGTGCTTGAAAAAACCAACGCATCTCGATAAATATTAGAGTTATGCTTAAGTGATTACAGCAACATTGTGAAGTGAGATTGCTTCCTTTAACAAGATACTGAGATTAAGCTCATTGGTTGTTAATTTGTTAAAAACATATTTTGGGATCAGGAATAATACAGAGGTACTACTTGACACTGACAGACAAATTCAGTAATTCCCTACCGGGGGTACTTGTGCCCCAGGGGTCACCTTTGCTGTTGTTGGGGGGGTATGTGAAAAAATAATGGAGCTGCATGGAGTTGGCGTAATGGAGCTATTTGGAAAAAAATAAAAATGTCCATTAAAAAAAGCCTCACATATTGAGTGACTATGTGACTGTGTCTGATAGTATGTGAAATATTCAAGACAGCAAAGAAGTCTGATGTGATGAAGAAGTGATGGATAAATGTTTAAAATAGTTAGCTAACATTGATGTATAAACAGTAAAAGTAGCTAAAATTAAATTGAAATGTGAAATATTGAAGGATTCATAATATTTGACAGTAAAGGCACCTGTGATGAAAGGTCTAGCTTCTGCCACTAGCCTGCAAACTTGACCAATATTGATGTAATAATTACATTTTAAGATTATACAGTTTGAAATCAATTGAAATGAACACATTTGGAACGTGAGAGGTTGTCTCAATGAAAGGATACTGAGTTCACCTGACAGTTTGGGAACCACTGGTGTAACATTATATTGGTGATCGAGAAACTTAATCCTATTTCACCATTGCATGCAAAATGTTTGTAAAATGTAAATGTAATGTAAGTAAATGTTAAAGCTTTGGGTAAGTGTCAAACATTTGTTCACGTTCCAGCATTTTCTCTTTCAGACTTAAGAGTCACTCACAATGAAAGTGAAGAAGAAGAAGAGAAGCCCCATTTTACTATTTCACTCCTGCCGGGCCAGTTTACGCGTTCCTGGCCAATCTCTATTGAGGGCCGGCTGATGTGGGCAGACGTACGTTTTGAACCATCCTCTCCCAGCATTCCTCTGTTTGTCTGCACCTCCATTAAGGACATGTAGTCTGGCCATTGTGTGTTTGTGTGTCTGGCTGGCTCGCTGGCATGGTCTGGGCAAAAAGAGATGTGTGGGCAGAATGCTAACTCAGTTTGATTGTTAAGTACTATCAAAGCGTGTGAAGGTGTGTGTCTGCGTGTGTGTGGAAGACTACAGCCATGTTTGAGGATAACAGAGGTTAATATCTTAATAAAGAAACAAAAAAGAAAAACAATGTGAAGTTGTTGTCCTCGCATTGCTGTACCATGCATCTTAATACACTGCGACATGCACCCTTGTTGCCCCATTAAGCTTGTCTCACTGTGGTTTGTTTGGAAGCCCCCAGTCTACATTTAATGGATGAAAGAAGCAAACACAAATGAGGCAATGACAAATAAACCTTCTCAAGCTTTGCGGGAAGAGATGAAAGAATGATGTCAGTGGGCTATACGATAGAAACTGCTGGGAGAAACCAAAGAATAAAGCAAACAAATACAACTGAGAGAAGACGGTAAAGTAGGAAGAAACCATCTGAAGTGAAGGGGACACAGTGATATGTCTGGGAATGGCATATCTTTATTATATTCGGGGTGTTAAAGGCGCGTAAAACATGGAGAAACTCTCTTTGTATTCAGTGGCTGAGTACATTTACTTGGTGAAACACAGCTCATTTCATTTTCTTGATTTCCTGTCAGCAAACAAAGGGGAAACCTCTTTTGTCGAGGCTCCAATTCCTCTGCTACACCCCTTCTGTGCTTCCCTGTGATTAGGTTCAGAGCACATCACGGAGGTGAGGGGCGTGAAATCATTTGTGGTTGTAATTATGGGCTCCCCTCTCCAGAGTAATCATGAGCTATTAAAAACCACCCTCGGCTCGGCCCCCCAACAACGCCAGTTAACATGTATGTTCCTCTGGGAGGCTGCAGGGAAGAGGCCAACTACCCACAAACTGCAGCGGGCACGGAGGTGTGAGAGTGTGTATTATGCCAGCACATGCTTTTTTTCCCTATTGTGTGTATTAAAGAGGTATAGTAACACAGTAACTCTAACACTGAGTCAGACCAGTGTTCAAAACCTGGTCAAAACCTGTACACAATACTGAAAGACAAGGTGTTAAAAGTAAAAGTGCTGATTTAAAATAAAAAAATAAAATAAAATAAAAAAATTGAGTTTTTAGTCATTATTGCAAACAACACTCCAACCGTGTATGAACAGTATGTCTGTGTGTAATTCATGTGACAGCTCAAACTCAGACAGGTCAAAACTCACCAGTACCGTAATTCCTTTTTTGTCCTCATTTCACAAATCTTTCAATTAGACTGAAACCTTTTCAACTCTAACAACTCAATTAGCGCAGTATAGAATGGATTCGTGCCTGTACATGCCTACTTGTCTTTCCACGGACATTGCGATCGTGCCACCTCTAAATTCATTCATTTTGGATTCAGTCTTAACACACTACACAGACCAATACTTCAGACATTCCTTTAATCCAATTGATAAAAGTACTTCCACAACTAACAAACCTAGCATCCACCTAGTGGCAGTTACAGTAATGCAATGTTGTAACTTGGCATGACTTACCTTATCATGAAAGGAGCTTAAAGGGGACATATGCACATTTTCAGGTCTATATTTCTAACGTGGGGCTCAACTAGAATCTTTTTGCATGATTTTAACTCCTTATTTATCTTATGCTAGCCCTTAACACAGCCCTTGAGTTCAGCCTCTGTCTAACAGGCTGTTTTAGCGCCTGTCTCTTTAAAGAACCAGTATGTAAGACTTATTTGCACCATCCACCTTCCATTTCCAAGTGTGTAAGTGAACCTACGGTGGCCCCCTCTAGAGCCAGTGTTTGGTCTGTCCATTATAGGCTACTCGGCTCCCCATGGATATAAAAGGCTTTTTCAAAGGTTACGGAACCACAGCAATTCTTATTTTCAGGTGATTATACACTAATTAAAACCTACGTGTGATTATTATATTTCATTTCTGTCAAGCCAAATTCTGCGAGATGCCACTAAATTCGACACACTGGACCTTTAAGCACCCACTTCTCTATGAGCCCACTTTGTTCTGATTGGCCGGCTCTGGGAAACATAGCAACAAAAGCTACAATCGGACGGTTGTTTATGGGATTCTGCAACAAGCTCAGGTAGTAAAAAACGTTGCAAAGGAGGCATTAGGGGCAGGTTGAAACCTCAGCTTTTGACTTTTGACAGGGAGCATTACTCCATCCATTATCCTCAAGGTTTGTAACGCTGACCATGTTTAGCAAAGATATCTGTCATCATAACAGTATATAAATAAACAAGCGGACAGGAGGAATGATAACAGCAATGTTTTCACCTGTGGCACCGTAGCATTTCCACCTATACATGTAACTAATAGTCTAGATTGGTTGTCAAAATACTGACAACAGAATATGCTTGTTAATACAAAAGAGGGTCAGTGTCTGTCTCCCTGCTGTACTCCCTGCCCCCCCGCCTGCCCCTTTCTCCCTCAGTTTCACAGGCTTTGTGCCACCCATCATAGCCCGCTGGTTGAATGAACACAATCCCATTATCAGTGACAGTCAATTAAACATCTAAATGCCAAATTCAGAATGCTTGATGCTACGACACAGAGGGCAATTGAAGATCGTTGGCCAGAGAGTGATTGGTCCGTCCCAGACAGGGAGGGGAGAATTATAGTGATGAGAGTTCTGAATGATTATGTTTAGTGTGGAATATTAAAATCATTCAATAGCTGCAAATAATAGCCTCCTTTGTTTTAACAATCATATGACAGTTTAAGCATTGAGACTGCATCAACTGCTGCATTGACATCAGCAGCCAAAGAGTGAGCTGGAGGTGACAGGAAGTTGCTGCTACACGAAAAGCTTTGTTTTCAATCACCATGTGAGAATGTAAAATACATTTTTTCTTCAAATTGCATCTACTTTCAAGAGCAGAAAATGCCGTTTGGATAGAAAAAAAATGGTAGTCCATATCAGTTGTCATGGGCTTAGATGGATATGGGTGGTAGGGACTTGTTAAAGAAGCAGTTCAGCGTAGTTAATAAGAATGTTCTCTAATTATTCCAAACATTAATCTTTGAAATTAGTGGGAGAAATATTTGCCATTTAATGCCATAAGTGTCGCCCAAAACCCACAAATTGAAAGAAAGAAAGAATCTCAGGTGAGGTTTGAAAACCTTATAGCAGCTAATTACAGAGCAGCACATTACATACATGTTTCTATAAATTGTTATTTTAATTCAGATAATTTCAGATTTATAGTTAAATGTAAATCAATGAAGTAAAACGTCAAAATCTTGAGAAAAAATCATGATACAAGTCCGGTTTCAGGCAAATCAGAAAATTCAGTGAACTGTCCGAACACAAAATGTCCATACCAAAGTTAAAACCAAACCTCTACACCCTTGTTAGCGGTCACGGTGAAAGAGGCACAGAAAGAAAGTTGGGTCTCAAGAGGTGGTCTGGATGCCCGTGAAAGCAAAGACTGCGGCAAATAGCACAAGTAGAAAAAGGAAAGAACAAGAGGAGGACGGAGGAATACAAGAATGAGGAGAAAGGAGAAAGGTCATAGCCATCCTTGGATGTGTGTGTTTGCTTTATGGAGGCAGAACTCTAGTGAAAATTACTGTCACATTGTATTGACACAGCAGGGAGTGAGAGAAAGGAGAAGAGAAAAAAGAGGGTCTGAGCAGGAGGGAGAAAAAAAAGTGAAGGAAGGAGTGTTTATTCTCTTTTTCTTCCCTCCTCCACTCAGTCTTTTCCCTCCCTTTTTGTCCATTCGGTAGTGTATGTGCTTCTGTGTGTGTGTGTGTGTGAGTGTGTGTGTGCTTGTGTGTGTGTGTGCATACACACTCTGGCACACTTGAATCTTTTACTGATTACCTCACACATGTCACGTCTTTCTAGAGGGCTTTTAACGGTGGAGGATTATCAGGCAGCCGAAGCCTTTTAACCCTTTCTCTGCCCTCCCTGCTCCGGCCAGGCAGCTGACAAATGCTTCCATTATGTTTCCATCTGAGCATTTCATGATAAATAAATAGACGATTATCCTGTGACATAATGCACCTACTGGCGTCTGTAGGGACTAAAGCTATGCAGCTAGTATCTTTGAACAGCTGGTGAATAGTGAACTAACCTTTTCTTTCACCAGTTTTTAGTTCTTCAAAACTCTAATTTAATGAATCTTTGAAGAAACTACAGATATTTGTGTGGGATACGAGCGTGATAAGAATGAAATGCTGGTATTCTATTGCACCAATTTATTGCCTTTTAATCAGTGCTTTAGTATGTAGTGAGATCAATATGTTACTACATGATGTCATTTTAAAGCTGATGAGGAATGAAAGGTTTGTTAGTATCTGAGGAAATACTGTAACTTTTTGTCACATTAAGGTATTACGTTCATTCATCTGTCTTAAATTGATGTATTATAGTTCGGCATACTAATAACATAGTTTAAGTTTGACCCATAAGGTTGGTTTAAAAGCTCTCCCAAGACATATTTTCTTATTTCTTAGCTTTCTGTAATATTTCCAGATTACTTTTACAAATCAGGGTCATTTTTACTGACCTTCATACCATCAGGAGGAATAATGCATGTAACTTTATGGAGGTTTAGGGATAGAAAGGAAGTCAATTTTAGCTATGTAGTGGTAACAATAGGACAAGAGTGTAAATGACTGAATAAAAGTCCCTCATAAAGGTGAACCTCTCTGCTAGCTTACATATGTGCCATCTCTGAGGTGGTCGGTTGTTTGTCTCCTCTCCCTCCCTTCCCTCCTCATGTTTTCCTCTGTTTTATGTGTGTGTCCTGCCCATCCTCTTCCATTCAAACCCCCGTTTACCATGACAATAGCTGCCTGCCGAGACACTCTCCCATGTATAGCTCTGACCACTGCTGGCTACTGGCAGGAGCCCATTCACTGCTGCAAACCATCCCAGACCATAAAGAGCCTGGCAGGACCGACTAGGCCCCCCTGTAAACAGCCAACACCACGCTTGTTGTGTCTGCCGGCTATACTACCAGAGACGGAGGCTGGATAGTAGAGTTGTTGGGTTTATGTACTGGGTTTTGTCAGGGGTGAAAAAGGAGGGGTTTGGTTTTATGTACCCAATAGGACAGAGCTACAGGTTGAATGGACAGGAAAACTGTTAAGTACAAATTGTTCTGCATTTAACTTGAGAGGTGGAATAAAGGAAATAGTGGCTGACCAGATTGTTTCAAGACCAGACATGGTAATAGCAGGCTGGGTGCTACGTCTCAGCTTGACCTGTTAGTTGTTGTTGTTTTTTTCATCCAATGTTGAAGCTATTCCATATATCTATTTGTTTGTATAGTCTGCATTTAGGTTGAACTAACTAATTTTTGCTCAGTAAATATAGTATATATCCTACTTTACAAAAAGAAGAAGAAATATATGTGTTCTCCAAGATCCAATGAAGTTCTGATTCTGACTGACACTGCGACTGGTGATTTGATCTGTGCAATATCGTTGTGGGCGGCACTGGAGCAAAATGAGATGCACAAATTGATAATTGTAATTATGACTTCCCAGGCAGCTATCCCCGCAGATTCTGTCTTGTACTGATGATTGCCGAATTGAATTGCCACAAAATGTTACCCCCTTCTCCTTGACTGGAGGTCAGATGGGTTAGCAGGCAACTGTAGCCTCTTTAGCAGAAGCCACACATGATTGGCCTCGTCTGAAGAGGTGCGTTCTCTCCAAAATCAGCAATTTAGTTGTGGGGCATTCACGAGGTCTCGATTTGATTGGAGGAGAGGTTGTGTTTGTGTGTATGAATGTGTGTGTGCGCATGTGAGTGCATGCCTCAGACCTTGGGAGGGCTGGCTGTGCAAGCCCAAGCTTGCCCCGGCGATGCCACAAAGCCTGTCAGAAATGAAAGATGACGGCAGCACAGAGCCAAGTAGCAAAGGGAGGATATTCGCCACTAATTCTTACAAGAACAAATACACACCTAACCGTCACACAAAAGCTGTGATATATGATACAGCAACAATTATTGGCATTTTTTTCCGTTACAAAACCGGCCCTTTATCGCTTCTTTGCACACAGAGATAGATGAGGTAACAAAGGTGAGGTGCTTATCTTGAGGAAGAACTGCATCATACCATTATTGACGCAGGTGACCCACAGTAAACTGATTGGGGAGTTTCAGATAAAACAGCTGACACGGTACAGGTTGTGTATGTAGCAGACTGTGTGTGCTCTACCTCACACAGGCGGAACACGATAAAACAACAAGCTAGAGTGGAGTTTACAGATGTCTTCGGATAAGCAATGAGAGGAAAGAGGCTGCTGTTGATTTAACCTTAATCCTTTTAAACGTATTGACAGAGGCTATTGCAGAAGTAGTGATCTATTGGAGGCACGGGGTCGCTTGCAGAATTTCAAACCGGTTTCACCCAGTAAACACAAACCTTGTCCTCCCGACTTCTTCTGTAGGTTGTGCGACTCTTGAGAGTGATTCCTCTCAGTTATCAGAGGGCGATTAGGTGATTGCCGAAGTTCAAGATCAATTTTAAACTCCCAGTAAAATGGCTTTTTCCACAATGGAAGGGGACCAATCAATATCACAGCCCATCAACATTAGAATTTTCAAGGAAGTTTCAGAAATGAAAAAAGTCAGGGAGAAGATTGCACTTCATGTGGAGTGGTGAAGATTATAGTGATAATGTTGATGATAGTATTTAGACTGGGCTGATCCTATAGCGCACGGTGTCTTCCGAAAATATTCATGGGACATTGATTTGGTTGTCAGATTGTATCTCAGACAAGGGAGGCTATGATTAGTTGTTCTGGAGGAATAATGGAGGAAGGAATAATGGAGGAAGATGAGGAAAGAGAGAGATGGGATGTTAAGACATTTGGAGAACTGAAATCATGATTGAGATGGATTTGCATTGTGATCAGACAGAATGAGTGCTTTCTCTTTGCATAAATGTGTTATATATCTAATCAAAGCAAACATACAGTATCTGATTTTGGAAAGCTTCAGATTCTGATCCTATTTCACGGTTGTCTTGTTATGGAAAATGCTGATGATTGACCAACAAAATGTCCCTCAGCAATGCTCGGGGAAGTGGAACACCACATCCTGCTGTGAGACACTGCGGTCTATTTGGAACTTGTAGTTAATATAATTTTGTGTGGGGAGGGAGGACGTGTGTGTATGCATATATGTGTGTGTTAATGGGGGCAGTAGTGCATGGTACATTATGCTGCATCCATAGCAGCTTGATATAGCTTTATTTTGTCCTCTTGTTTCATTAAGCCATGTTGAAATCAATGCCAGACCAACCCAGGTGGTAAATTGACACAATGTGATTCGTACCAACTGAAAGGAACTACCCAAAAAGCAAGGGTATAAATAGACAGATCTTGATCTTGACAGATTTCTTTGTCCAACCCTACCTCAGTGTAAGAAAACTGATATTGATATATTGATATTTACTTTGTTATATGTGTTTTCTTTACATTCAAACTACAAATTACAGTGTTCAGTGTGTACAATGTGTGCATTGAGCTAAATGCTAACACATATTCGTTTAGCATGTTAGACTGCTATAATTTTCTTATTAGCGCTAAACATGAACTAAGATGATTGGAATGTCATTAGTTTTGCAGGTGTTTCGTCATAAACCAAAATATTGGACAAATTCCAATTATGACTTGATGATGGCTGGAAATCAGAGGATCAGCAGAGTCATTGGGATACATTGTCTGGAGTCATGAATGTCTTTACAAAATGAAATGTCCAACACACAGATGTTGAGATATTTATGTAAGTCAAGGGATCTCCAATGTTATTAAATTCCATGTGAGCACCATGCATCTGTGCCAGATTTTATGGCACTCCATCCAATAGTTTTCAAGACATTATACCAAAAGCAAAAAAGGTTAACCTCATGGTGGTACATGAATCATGGGATCACCAAAATCATTCTAGAGGGTTCATCTTCTGGCAACCATGAATGTCTACAAAATTTCATCTGAATCTGTCCAGTATTGTTGAGATGGTTCAGTCTAGACCAAAGTGGTGGACCAACTGACAGGCTCATTCTTAGAGCAATGCCACTAACATGGATAAAAACATTAATATCAGTTGCAGGACTATGACCGAAGGCATTCTCTGGTCTCCCACATGCTGTCATCTAGTAAGATACTGGCCTGGATAGTCAGTGGTTGCTCGAGCTTGGAATACCTAAAATAACAAAATGAACCAAGAACTGATGTTCATGCACTGATGTTGTTGTTTTTTTAATATTTCATACAGGTCCAAAGACAAGATTTGACTTAAGTTACAGGGATGAAAAGAGGATTTTTGTCTCAATGTCAAAAATGTCTCAAGGAATGACATCAAGGTCATCAAAACTGTCCAGTACATTATCTATTTGAGAGTCTATGTTGCTTTTATTTGAGCAGAGATAACCTAAACTAGACCAAAAATGCGGCAGCAGACTCAAATATACAATTCTGGTTTGAACAAAAGAAAACCAACTGTACAGTAATCGAGATTTCACCTTGTGTGTGTGTATGTCCTTCTCATCCACCTGTGCTGAGTCATGATGGGCCCTGACACCATCTCGACTGACTGCTAACAGCCAGCAGCCGCTCCTCAGCCCAGGCAGGCCCAGACTTGCCTTGTACAATGATTAGTCCTGCTTGTCTTACACTGGACACAATGGTCCCTTCCTTGAGCTATGCATCGCTATTGACCCATCACTAACCAATTGGAACAGAATGAAACGAGGAGGGGGAACCCGACCGTTTCATTCAGAACAATAAGAAGAGTGCAATGCGGGAGAGCCACATTCCTCAAACGCCTATAATGAATATACAATACTAGAAATGTGACAGATGGGCTCATTTGGTTTTGAGCCATACATCTGAGTGGGATAATATACTACTCAGATTAAATATGTAGTTGTTTTGAATATGTGTTATTTAGTGATAGCTTAGCAATATCTAACTTCACTCAAGATATATAGGCTTTAGAAGCTTTAGATAATTGCCCACAACATATAAAATAATTATTCTCAGAGTAACTTTTTTGTACTCTCCAATATTAGAATAGTAACAGTATAAATTATTTTTAAGTTAAGATTGTTACTCCCTTATTCTCTGATTTAAAATCTTGTTCCCTTTTGCCTGCATGTGTATGTTGGTACTGTACTGGTAAACCATTAGCACAAAAAATTACACTGTAAATTGGGAATAATTACGCTGCACATTGCAGGTTGTAATATAAAGCGTTAGATATTTTTGAAATAGTAAATAAATACAAATAATGGATAAATTTAAACTGTTTCCAATAAAAATCAATACAAAATTTGTCAAAAGTCTGGCAGCTCTGTGAGGCTTTATTTAGGTACAGCTAAATGCTGATGTCAACATGCTAACATGTTAACAGTGACTGTGTTAAAATGCTGATGAAGATGAGATAAAGTCTTTATTTAGAAATGTCATTAGTTTTGCAGGTATTTTGGTCATAAACCAAATAAACATCCCAGTGGCGCTAAAAGAAATATCTGGGGATCACTAAAGTAAGTAGGATTTGTCCTCTGAATCATGCATGAAACCAAATGTTTTGCCATCCATACAGTAGATGTTAAGATACACTGTCGCCCATAAAGTTGGAATAAAAATTTTTTTTACCTCTTTCCCTGAAATGATTGTGTCAATGTGATTCATTCTTGACAGATAAAGTGTATATCTTCTCAACACTTCATTATTCAGTCTTTTCCAAACATATCACAATGAAAATTTAAATAGGAATAAACAGAGGATTGTGTCTGAAAACAAAATTATTCCAATTTTATGGGCAACAGTGTATTATATTCTGTACTAAAGTGGTGGACTTTTGAGGGTGGGAAGTCATTGAGAGATCCCATCCTTTTTGCACTTCTGGAGACACTGGTTGGTTAACCACCTGCATGGATGGAGAAGGATCTGAAGGTGGACAGTGAGATCCTCACATAATTTCTTTTCATCTTTTCTTTTCCCTCTTCACCCTGTTTTTGTTTCTTTTCTTCTCCTTCCTCTCTGGGTCCCATGTGGGCTGTGGGAATATCAGATAACAGTTCCATGAAAATGAAGCCGATGAGACGTAACCCACACAGAAGGGGAGGAGGGGGGAGGTCACGTGCACTTCCATACACAAAGTGAGAGGGAGAAAGAGAGAATTACTAACCATCAGAAAGTCTGCAAGAGGGCATTCAGGAAAAGAGTATTGTTAGAGTGATCCCTAATGAGGTGTGTGCATGTAGATGTACCTGTGCCCTGTGTGTGTGTGTGTGTGTGTGTGTGTGTGTGTGTGTGTGTGTGTGTGTGTGTGTGTGTGTGTGTGTGTGTGTGTGTGTGTGTGTGTGTGTGTGTAATTAATGACTAGAGCCAGTGAGTGGATGATAAAAGCAGGTCTTCAGGATGGCTGGAGGACACATAGCAAGGAAGAGGAGGGTGCCCTCTGGAGATGTCAGGGAAATATGTGTGTGCAGGGAGGGGAGTACAAAATCTGGCTATTTCCCTTGGCACACATACATATTCCCCAAAGAGTTTAATGCAACCTGATGTTGCTGTTGCATGTGACAAAATCATAATAACCACTTTATGTCGAACAAAGCTAACAAATCCAGTCAAAGCATCTTTGGCCAAGATGTATACTTTCACCAAGGTGAAGGAAGAGATGGTCATTAGATTTCAACTGCTGCGTTTGAAATCGCATACATACCGAATATGTGTATTATCATTTAGCATACCTTTGTGTGAATAAACAGTAGTATGAATCTTTTCAGACGCACTGAGCTGTTATTATCACGTCACTTCCTGAGAGCCTCCTTGCCAGTTGGAAACGTGTAACCATGGTAGCCTGTGCCAATCATAAAGTGTGACCTTATTTTAAAAATGTATTGTGCCTGGCAAAATGAAACCTTACTCTTATGCTTAAATTGAAGCGTTATTGATACTATGCCAGAGCTGCCCTGTTATGTTGTTGTTGTTATCGTCACTACTGCATGGCATTATAGGATATTTATGCTTGTGCAGTGACTGCAACACTACCCCATAAATAGTATGCAATTCCTATACTATAGGATTTAGCTAAGTCTTTGAGCTATATGCCTGTTCACAGACCTGGTAGCCCTCTATCTGACTGCTTGCCATGCTTTACTTTTCCTGCCAGGATCGTGGTATGCTTTTAAAGTGGTTAAAATTTGGGGCACTCTGAAGTTCTTTGAGTTTTTTCCCATCTCTTACCTCTCCTGCTTGCATGTGTTACTTCTGGCTAAAAGGGTATAAAAAAGAGGTATAGATAAGTTTGGTGTCTTCTTTAAGAATGTTATAACTTTTTTGGAAGTAATTTATGTTGCACTTCATTCCTATCAGGTGCCATTTTTTGTTATTACTGTATTGTATATTTAGTTTATACTCCATACCATGGACCATGGACCATGGACTTTTGTCAATTAAATCTGAATTGGGAAAAAGTACACAAGTTTGAGCAGCTATCCTTGTTAGGACTGCACTGACTTCCACCTTAACCAGGACCTCAGATAGGACATTTTGCTTCATTTGGACTGGGATTTGGTACCCATTAGGACTACTGGTCCCCACAGTGTTGGTGCTATATACCGAAAAAAGGTCCCAGAAAGGTAACAAAAACATTTGCGCGCACACCCATACACACAGGCAGAGAAGGTTTTTTAATGTCAGTCCAGGTGGTATATAGCACCATGTGGTTTCAGGGTACCTATAACATTACTCTCCATCAACTCTCTCTGTGATAGGTGGGATCATCAGACAGGTGCATGGTAGGCCTGCTTTATCCCTCCCCCACACACAAATACAAACACCCCTCCCCCCAGTCTCCTTCACCTGATGGTCTGGGTGCTGAGTCTGAGGACTGTGTGTGTGTGTGTGTTCCAGGCACAATGAAGAGAGAGGGTCTGTCAGTGGCCACCTGTTGGCCAGCTGTCAGGGTCCCATTTCAGGGTCGCCTTTCCATGCAGATACAACAGCAGCTACACCTATCTATCTATCTATCTATCTATCTATCTATCTATCTATCTATCTATCTATCTATCTATCTATCTATCTATCTATCTATCTATCTATCTATCTATCTATCTATCTATCTATCTATCTATCTATCTATCTATCTATCTATCTATCTATCTATCTATCTATCTATCTGTCTATCTATCTATCTATCTATCTATCTATCTATCTATCTATCTATCTATCTATCTATCTATCTATCCATCTATCCATCTATCTATATCTATTTCCATCTGTTCCATCCATCCATCCATCCTATTCTCATTGACGTGAGAGACCTGAGATTAATGTTCATGCCAAATAAACAACAATCCATTAAAAGATGAGGTGAGGAGGAGGAGGAGGAGGAGGAGAAAGATGGGGGAGAGAGTGGAAGGGCTAGAATCTAAGGGATATCTAAGTGTGTCTCGTTTGATGCTGATCAATGGCTCGTAGATACCATCCTCTTCATGTCACATTACCATCTCTATAGGAGCTGTGATGGAGAGTTGGGGGTGCGGTGATGGTGGCGGGGGAGGGGGGGATTGTAAAAACCAAATGATGAGAGAGTGATGAAAATAAGGAGGCATGAAATGGACGGGAGCAGGAGACTGGACAAGACTGGCAGGTTTAAGAGGTGGAGTGGGGATTTGGATTGGAGAAGGGAAAAGTGTGTGTGGGAGGGGGGGATTGGAAGGTAGGAGGAGAGAGGCGAGATAATTTCCTACAGGGCATTTGCAGGGGATGGGGTTGGCAGTGAGTTGGGGGGGGAGGGGTTCTAATGGCTTTGGGTGCTGCTTCTATTAGGCCAAGCACCCACTAGATGACAGAATAAGACGAGTCCCGAGATGATTTTTCAGGATGTGAATGTTGACAGGGTCATTAATTTGTCACTATTAGCTGCTCCACCAGCCTTCATAGTGAGAATGTTAGATCACATGTTTCAAAGCCTCTACAGCAGGTAGGAAATTTTTTTTTTTTGTCTCCATGAAATATGTTTCAGGGGCATTTTGGATCATTCCCAGTGCAACATATGAAGATTTGTTTGACGCTTTATTTTACAAGGATATTTAAAAACCCTCCTTTATCCCAATTCCAATTCCAATTTTGTAGGGGCGTTTTGCCACGAGCCCCCGTTAATTTCTGACGTTGATCAATAGTCATTGGAGCATTTTGTTTTGGTTTTTCAGGAGCAACTTTACTGTTTTGGCTTACGTTCACTGTTTTCAGTGAAGAAGTTAAAATGTATCCATCATGCCCTGCCCCGCACGAAATGGCTGACAGAAAAAGTTAGCAAATTTAGCAGCCGAGATACACTTTCTTGGGAGTTGGTAGAGAGTCCAAAAACAGAGCTTAAAGGAGAGTGAATATTGTTATTCTTACTTACAGTGACTGGCAAAGACACCAGAAACAACTCTAAATGAATGCTAATGTTATATATCTACAGAATGGGGTTCAGACCTATGTTTCTTCAGCATCAGACCTGGCCCTTCCGTAATACACACAACATACTTTCGGGGTCCCCAGAAGGCCAGGGGTTAGGGTTAGGGTAAGACAGAAAAACAAACAAACAAACAGACAGAGGCAAAATCATTACCTCATTGGTAGAGGTACTGATCTAAGGGAGAATAGATTTGCTATAGATCAGCTGTTTGCTAACTATTTTGCCAGCATTGTGTCACTAATATATGACATTCACATATAGGTTAATGTTACTTTTCAGTGTCAATTCATTTAATGCAGCACTTGTTCAACATACATCCAATTTTACATTCCAAATAAACAGAGTCTGGTAGGTCCACAGGAAGTGATGCATATTGTTCCTGGTCTACATGAAATAGACAGAAAAAAACTGAGCTGTCAGCATGTAGCCTGAGCGACTGAACACACAAAGAGAAGAGCGCCACCTGTGTTAGCTCAAACTTAATTCACAGAAAACTGAAAAGCAAAGGCTTCACAGTGCCATCCACCATGTTTGACTAAATGGTTTCTGGGATGGGTAGAAACCCAACAATAATCTGCACTATTATAAGGTCACTATGTGAAGTCCAAGATTGGATAAAAAATGTCATGTCCCCACTGCTGCGAGGAACTTACCAACCTCACAATGTCAAAGAATCAGTAATTTTGTCATCTAGCTAATTTTCAAATGTGTGGAATTGTTTGACATTTTTGTGAAATATTAATTTCCATGCTGAGATTTGATGAGAAGATTGATATGGCTCTCATGTGGTATTGATCTTCATTTAACTTTCAGCAAGAAAATGAGTGTGCATATTGCCCAAAATCTCAAACAATTGGTAAAAAGTTTCATTATTTCTAACTTTGATGTGAACTTGTTACACAGGCCAATATAATATCAGCAGCAGAGGCTATGTCCTCTCCAGCACACACGAATGATAAGAAAGACTTCATAAAAAAGGTCACTGCAAAAGTTGTAGAGAAATTACTTCTGCCCTCAAATAACCTGATGAGCAAAATGTCAAACGGTTTGACAATCAATAACACTGGCTAGCCATAGCAAAGGTCTCCATCACTCTGTCTCTATTTATCTCTCTCTGTGTGTGTGCGTGTGTGTGTGTGTGTGTGTGTGTGTGTGTGTGTGTGTGTGTGTGTGTGTGTGTGTGTGTGTGTGTGTGTGTGTGTGTGTGTGTGTGTGTGTGTAGGAAGAAAAATAAACGTTGCAACATTGCTGTTAGAAAATGAATATGCCATTTTTTCCCCCTTTGTGGTTGCACCATTCTGTTGTAATATGTGACCTTTGGAAACTGTGTTCACTAAATGTGAGATGGTCCATGACTCTGAGGCTAAAAGCAGACCCTAGCTGTGTTACTCCCAAGGTGAGGTGACTGTGACACATGGATTCGGACGCCTATGACAAATGTTTTCCTTTTAAAGTTTCTTTGATCAAGTCACTGACAAACTATCTGCATATTGCACTGAATAACATGACAAAGCGTGCAGAAGAAAAAGGGGCCAAAGATGAGTATGGACTTTGGAGAGATTATAAAAAAAATTAAAATCAACTTCATACAACAGCATGTGCAAAGAGAATACGTTATTTTGCTGTGTTTTGTATGCAGATCAATGCTCTCAGAGCTGCTTTCTAACATAAGTACACACTTATTTAGACTCAATTACAGACAAGACTTAATGAATGTCAGAGAAATTGTGTGTGTGCTTGTGTGTATGGGCTTTGTGTGTGCACAAACCCAGTGGTATGACACACAGAGAGCATCAAGGGCACCACTAAGAGTTTTGCACGGTAATAAACCTTCTGCTGAATTAATGGCATTCAAATCCCAAAGAAAAAATACAGCAAAGTCACATCAAGCTTTATTCCCTCAGCAGCAGTGTTGTTGTATCTTTGTAACCAGGTTCAGTCTGTGAGTTCTTGGTTTTAGGTTGCCATCTAGTGGGCATTCGCAAACCACAATGAACCTCTTTTCTTTTCTCATTTTCTAGCCTGCACTGCATCCTCAACCTCAGGGGCTCACCTGTGGGTACCTCATTATTTTAAAGTGTGTTGAATACATTTGCCATTCAAATATATGCATTTCTTTCTCAGAAGCCACCTCCAGTTTCTATTTTTATTACTCATATACCGTCTCAGTCTCATAATGCTCCTCTTATTCCTCTCCTGCCACCACATTCACATTAACAAGTGTTTTCTGTTTGACTTTAAGACAACATGTATCACTTTGATTTTGTGAACTAGTGTTGTAGTAGCCCACCTATTAGAAATAAATGTCTTTATTTCTTGATGAAACTTTACAAATTGCATTTATATTTATCTTTGATACAAATGTTGTGTAATCCTGCAAAACCCAATAACTAATAAGTTACTTTGTTTCGTGTGCTGATATTGCATGCAAAATTCCTATTTGCATACTATCAATAAAGCCTTATCTTAAAAAGATGTTTAAAAATGACCCCCAAAAAAACTAGTGGTGTTGTAGTGGAAATTGCTGTTCCTCTTGTTTTTGGGTCAACAAGTCACCATTTTATCAAGAGAACATGAAATAGTTTTTTTTTTACAGTCTTCTCAACAAAGTGTGGAGTTGACTAAAGCAAAGCCAACAGTTGACCCTCAAAATGTGAATCTCGACAATCTCAGATGATCACTTGAGAAGACCTTGCAGTTCTTATCAATGACGAAAAATGAATTCCTCCACTGCTTCAACAGTAGTTTCCTTTCACAGTACTAAAAGGATTAAAACGTACTTTATGAAATAACAACATGGACTGAAAAGATGTGCAGCAGTGATGCTCCCCAGCCAGCCTGTCCATGACCCCATAAGGGTTAAATTTGGGCTGCAATATGCATCCCATGTGTGTTTGTCTGCAGTTTCCATGGTGGCTTCACCAAGTGGGACCTGTAAAATGTGCCTAGTTCAAGCCTATGCCCACTCAGTACCCACATAGCCTGCATTTAAACCATGTGGGGGCCACGTGGACATGCTGGCTGGGTCAGAGCCAGCAGATGCTGACTTAAAGAGACTCTTCATAGTCCTGCTGGCTGTAGTGTCTTATAGTATCTCTTCAGAGGGATGATGAAGAAGAAAGTCCAACTGTAGATTTTAGCTATCTATCTTAAAATTAATAAGACTGTACACATAAATGAGTTTGCCTGCTACATAACCATCATATTAACCATTTTCAGTGCTAAATCTTGCTTTTGGTTTTTAAGAGAACCTTCTCTTAAAAAAACAAAAGTCAAAGACTACTTTCAACTAATTTAGAAATATTTTATCTTTATTTGTATCATTCAAATTCAACCATACATTTGGCTCAGTGGCTCTGTTGTTGGAATTCAGCACCAACATGAACGCCTATCCAAATTACACTGTAGAAATATGAATACTAATTAGTTACACTGTAAAAAAACAACTGTTGTTTCAACACAAAAATATGATAAGCCAGACTGCCTTAAATTTTAAGGTAACTGGATCAGTATCAATATTTGTTTATTGGACTAGGTGTAATGTAAAAGATGGTGAGTCAACTTAACTGAACTTTAATAATTTAGACAAACTTAAAGTTAAATTCACCTAACAGCTGTTTAATTGTTTTGGCTTGTCTATCATTTTTATTGTTTCACTAAAGTAGATTCAAGCCTGATCTATCCTACATTGTGCCTCCTAGTCATTACATCTTCTGCTGAACTGTCAACAGCCATGTTCATTAAGGTGTCAGTATTTCTAAGCAGGGATGTGTTGACATGAAAAGCCTGGAGAATTTCTTCTTAATTGTAATTCGTATGTTTTTCCACAAGATGGAGGTATAAGGTAAAAATGACGAGTAAATACTGTTTCTTCTAAAAGGACATGATAATGAAACTCAGATGATCTGTATTAAATTTAACGGAAAAAAAGAGTTGTTTGGGTTATACTTTAATTTACAGTCTCTTTAGGTTACTGTCTGGATGGATGCAGGTTAGGCAATGAAACACGCTATGGCTAAACTATGGGCATGGTTAGGGTTATGGTATTGCTGTTTTGTTGCTTGTAGCTTTAGGTATATAAAAATAAGTTTTCAATGTGACAGTGGTCCGTCCAGTCAGAACTCAGCTTTCCTCTGATATCTTGACTCTGAGAAACTTAAATTGTGTAGGGTGAGTCTTGTGATCACTGTGAGCTATGAGTCCCAAACTAAAAGGTCTGATGATCAGTGACTTCCTTTCTTTCAACACCATGTTAAAACTATGCTGCTCCAGGTGAGGCTCAAACTCACAACTTTCGCATCATACTGCAGGTCACTGACCGACTACACTGTTATAGCCTGCTGAGTTACCTCTGTTAACAATAAACACAGATTTTAATGGGATATTAACTACTGGGTAATCATTTACCATGAACCTATATGCTTTTGTCTCTCAGCTGCCACCTCCAGTTTCTATTTTACTTCAAATGTCACTTTATTTTCCTCAGTGAACAAGTCTGTGTGGTTCCTTTGAGTTTGAACTTAAAGTTATTGATATTTGGTATTATGTTTCCTAGTTGTATTCCTTTACTTTGACTTTCTGATTCTGCCGCATAATGTGTACTTATGATACTTTGGACAGTATTTACAGTACAGTATTTTTTACATTGATATATGGTATATTGTGTATTTTTCTGTCACTCAATTCATTACCTCAGTGATTTGGTTTTGTTTTGTGATATTTCACTGTGAGGAAACCCCAACCTGAAACCTGTTGGGTACTGTCAATGTGGAGTCTTATGGAATGTCATGATGATGGAATGATGGAATTGCTCCTTAAATGTTACTGTTCACTTTATTAGAGCAGTCTGGGATCATACAGTACTACAAGAAACAGACAGATTCATTCATCACATTTAAAACACATATCATACTATCATAAATCATTATTACCCACTAGGTGGTGCTATAATGTAAAAATGAAACTGATTAATCTGTTTTTTTCTAAGACACCAAGATCTGTTCATGAGATTTGTTATATCTCCTGAGGAAGCTTTAGGATGAACAGTTGTTGTTGTTGTTTTTTTACCACAGGTTTGAAAAGTAAGAGGTAAAAACAACATAAAAATGTGTGTGCAGATTATATCTGCTACAGTATAATTCTGATGCATTCTGTTTGATTAATATCAATTGATTTACCTTGTGTGTGGAGCATTTGGATCAGACCTCATAACAATATCAGCTTTCTGCAAAAACACTGCAAGTATTGGCATGAAAATTATTGGCAAAGTATGTGATATTTTTGAATTTAGAATTTGAAATGAATGTCTAGACAGATGTTGTTGATTTCCTTTTTTCCCAGCAATTAACAAAACAGTTTGATTTGCTTAGTCAAGAAACGTAGCTACAACATGCAAATACATGATATAATCCTTTAAATGTAACCAGTCGGTTATGACTGGATTACATTAAGTTCATGATTGTGAAATCCTCTGCAGATAAATCAAAACAATGTAAAATCATTACGACTATGGTGACAATAAGAATCAAAGATAGCAGGTTGAGAAGGGAAGTTAATGCTTTCTAAAATGTGAACACACCTTGTAAATCTCATTTCCTGCACGCAATCCTCAAAGCTTGTTTACTGCTATGCATTCATTGATTTTTCTTTTCTTTTTAAAGGACAGCAGTTCTCTGTATGTCCTGCACGTAATGTGACTTTCACTCAGCAATGGGAAAAAAGAGCTGCTAAGGCTTCATTGTATTGACTTGCATGTGTGCAGATACAAAGCTATGTGCATGCATACAAAGAGTTAGACATAGAAAAGTCAGAGAGGAGTTTATTCATTCTTTTGGTGTAGTTCTGAGACTTTTATTGTCTATTTACAATTAAAAATACTGCCAAAAACAAAACAAAACAACAGAAAATAAATGAAACAAATGAATGATACACCACAGTGATTCTGGCACATGCTTCTTCCTCCTGTCTTATGGGTAACTCATATGCAAAATAACTCAGGCTCAGTGCCTCCTAAGCATAGGCCTTTTTGTCAGAAAGCTTGCCAGTGCTGCTTCCTGCCCTGGCCTCCAGCAGGATGAGGTCGGCTTTAAGGTGACACAGTGCTGCATGTAACTGAGCAACGTGCAACAGCAGGCGGAAACATAGTCTCTGTATAATGCTTAGAAAACAGAAAGCCCACACATACACAACTAACGCTCTCAGTTGTGCTTTTGTTTTGCTTTTCATCAGTAAAACTTAAAGATGATTTAATACTTGCTTTTTACTTTTACTGTGATATAAGACTAGTCTAGTTTTGCCTTCCTGTCAAACTGTGTAATCCTGCTGCAGATAGATAGAACAACATTTTCACATTTCCTCCCAAATAGCAGCTCTGTGGCTACGTCATATTCCGACTCCACCCAAGAGAAGTTGGTTTGGCCTGAACATGTATTATATTGTAGGTGTATATGATCCATTTAACTTCAGTGTGGTTCTGTAAAATTGAAAGTGACTGTTGCTAAGTGAAAAAATGGCACACTCTTCAGAAAGATAATGTTCAGTCCCTGCCTCCCTTTAAAAATCCACATCTACTGTTTCTCCAAAGCCCTGTACAGAAACATGATTGCTAAACTCTTCATATGGCAAAACCTATTTTTACGGCCCGCACAAATGTTTTTAAAATTTTTAACAATACATAACTTTCCCCTATTCTTCTCCCACCCCTTAATCATGTTTATGCAGTCCCTAATGCCACTGACAAGATCAAACCAAAATGTTTGTGTGAAAAAAGGACTCACACCTTATATACAGTTTGTAGATTCTTTAGGTCTGAGTCATGTAAATCAATGTGTTAATTACACATAATAAAAGGGCACAGTGTTGCTCTTGGTTTTCATAGGAGCCTGTTTTTAATACCTGTTAATACCATCCCATACCAGCTAGCCCTTACTCGTTCAGTTCTAACCTTCACTTATCATGCAGGTCGAACTCACATCTGTGTAAGACCAGTGGTAGATAAGTATTATGCCGCAAAACCAGTGCTCCCATGATGTTATTAGTAAAAATTTCCCGTGTTGCTCCTTTCATGACTGCAAAAATCGAGGCATCAAAACATAAAGTATCTCTTTTGCATATGTGCACTCACACAGTATCTCTTTTACATGTGTGCGCTCACACATCTGTTTCACTGCAGTGACCAGTGCACAAAACCAGATGTTTATTTGAAAGGGAATAATTTAGTGTCACAGATAGTGTCACATGACAAAAGCAAATACATTTTGTATTTTCTTTCTTTCTTTGTGTGAAAGTGCAGTGTGATCTGTACTTGTAGGTTTGAGAGATAAACCAAATTCCCAAACATAATTTGCAGTAAAACATTTGGAGCACAAATGCAAACTGAGACTAAAGAGAGCAGAATGTGCATTTGGAAGGCTGTGACACAATTTGCAATCATACAAAACACATGCGCACACTTGAAAGGGAAAAAAAAAAGCAGAGGAGCTTTTTTGTTATTTCCTCAAGGGAAATCAGGAAACTACACATACACTGTCTGTATTGTATTATTTCTACTGCCACGAGGCAGGCATTACATCCTTTATTTTCATTCAGGCATTCACCACTGCACCAACTGAGAGAATTCATCCCTACCCGACCCAGAAGCACCTGGCCAGGCTTGTATAGAACACAATCTATAACCATAAAAATGAACCTTTGAGGCTGTATCCCGTGCACTGTCTTATCACATATAACGACCACATTGTGGCAGTGACAGAGTGTTGCGGTGAGCAGTGGCAGTGATGTGTGTCAGATGAACCCTTCGGGTTGTTGTTGGTGTTGTATGGTGGACTAGGAAAGTAAAAAGATCCAGAGGGCTGTGAGAAAAAGACACTGACCCTGCAGGAGAATAAACCATTGAATAGGGGAATAAAGCATCACTGCGACACCTGTGCAGAGACAAACTAATAAATCAAACTATCCATCAATCAGATTTAACCAACAATGCTTCAATTGGACATAAAATGGTAGCAATGAGACCTGACAACAGCAATAAAGTAATGGCATAACGAGAGCGTCTTTCGTATATATACATACATATCATATCTAATCAAATTTAACATGAGTTAATTATTCTTGAACATGATTATGTTTGTCTGTTAGCCCAGTCACAGACTGAGAATAGCAGGATTGGTGAAATAAATCAGCAGCTGTCTGGTGCTTCTTGTCCATGAAGTATTTCTTCATTCCAGGAAGTTTAGACAGTTTAAGATGACATTACCATTCTTGAGGTTTTCAGACATCTTTTAAGATTTGTAACATCTGTAAAACATGCTTTACCTCAGCTCTGTTGAGTTGAAGATTCAGCTTTGGCACAGGCCTAATGTTCTGTGTGGAGTCTTCTTTAACAGCTCGAAAACATACTTAACATTGTTTGATCGCCTTCATACGTGATCATTAATAGGAATTGCTCTTAATAAACATGAAGCTGTTTTTAGCTACAAAAAGTACACCTTACATCTGTTAGAGGTCTCAGAGACCAGCGCTGTAAAACATGGTAAAATGCAATGAATATTCATATATATTCTACATGTGCAATTGACTTTGACAATACTGTTTAAGTAGCACTACCCATTCAAAAATCCCAATTTAGTCAGTTTAGATCTGTTACAGGGGGTTTAACAGGGAATTTGACCTAACTGAGCAACTAACATACTGTACATTTCTTAGGCTGTAAATGACTTTTAGCTTCCAAATGTCATACATAAGTGCTCATGCATAACTCATATAACATGTAAACATTTAATATTTTTTATTTGGTGTAATAACAATACTGTGTAGTTATTTCTGTATTCACCATGTGCTCGTCTAGTTTGAGTCAAACGGAAGGGTTACAAAATGTCTGTGAGGATTCTCAACACAGCAGGGCCATCTCCTCAGGTCAGCAGTTTACCTACCCCTGACAGATAAGGCAGTGGCACACTCTTTCAAGGACAACAGCAAACATATTTTGGATAAGTAGGACAGATGGTTTGAAAGGGGAGCGAAGGAGACTAGGTCAAAGTAGAGAAACCATCTTTATGCAGAGGAGGAGGTCTATGACAACACTTATCTCCCTACAATATTGTCCTGTCCAACTTCCCTATATGACTTTTAACATCCATTTACATTTGACCTCAATGACTGTAATGTTTTACTATGTCCAGGAGCACTAAGGAATGAAGTGGTATCAATGACCTTGATAACAACCCCATAGAGTTGAAATACCTGGGACTCCCAACCAGTCAGTCCTTCTGCCTGTCCTGCCACCAACCAAGACCGAATACGACATAAGATCCCCTACTATGGCTAGAAATGGGCATAAGCCCTGAGCTCTCCCTCCAGGGACATGATCATCTAGTTATAGTTCTGGTTCAGTCAGTAAAGGAGAAACCCCCTAGATGAGAGGCAAATGAAACAAAGTCAATGCCAACAAAACACACAAAGGTTACATTTGCATCAAGATTTTAAAAAACCCAAAACATAACAGAAAGTGAAGCTGAATCTGACATCCCTAACACTACAACAAACACTACAAATGAAGTTCTAATCTGTAATAGCTCCTAGTGTTAAATCATAGGTTACTTAATGCTGAAAACAGTTTACGTAACAGTTTGACCAGATGTCTTACCCAATTACGTAAAACAGGATAATTAAAACGAGCTTGTAGATTTCCACCGGGTCCAGGTTGGCTGTAGTTGGTCGGTATCACCGGTAGGAGGCGCCGTGAGGTCGGCCCATTGACTGCATCAATGGGTCGGTCGGCTTCGCGGCAGTCAGTCGGTCGGTCGGTCGGTGGGTCTCTGTCCTGTCATCCAGCGGTGGCAGCAGCAGCAGCAGCGTGGGCGGACCGGGAGAGATAGTAGGCTACAGTCTGACAGGGACCGCTGTGTTTCATACTGCAGGGAGGAGGTTTCGTGTGGTTGATCTTTTGCATCGGTATGGGACGCGAGCACCGCCCTCACTAACATCTGGCAGGGATAACTTATGAAGTGACCGGCGTTTGCATCTCACCGGCGGAGAGGACGGTGTCGTATTTGGCTGCAGGAATTGGACTCAGTTTGAAGGTAAGCGGAGGAGGGGACACACGCTGCTTATCACATCGGGAATTGTTGCTTCTCACACCGGCTGACAGTCACTGCACACCCCGAGCTGTCAGCATCTCGTTCACAGTGCAGGTATATAACGGCGCTGCAGTACACAGGGGTCTGGGTGCGGACCCAGGGGTGACAGAATTAGTAAAAGCAGGATATGCATTTTACTAGGAGAGTTTTACACAGCCAGACTGGACTTCCAGGCTTTTATTTTGAAAGGTCTTGTTCAGGTGTCAGATGGAATTGCTGAGAGTGAGAGAAACAGGTGTGTGACACACACAAGCACAGGCTCTGAGATCTACCTTATCTCTTTCCCATGATTCATCCTGGTTTATTGCTACCTTTCTGCACTTGGTTGGAAGGCCAAGGCACTGGGAGCTTCATCAATCGGTGTGTGTATGTGTGTGTGTGTCAGAGAGAGAGGGAAAAAGAAAGAGAGGGTAAAGCATTCAATACCTTTTAACCTACTGGCCTCTATTTTATACTCTAAAATGCTGAAGTAAATCAAGACAAAGTTGCATGCACATACAGTACACACACACACACACACACACACACACACACACACACACACACACACACACACACACACACACACACACACACACACACACACACACAGGTTTTGAGAATGGTAAATCGATGTTTAAGTGCTGCAGGCTCCGGTGCTGTTGAGATGAAGGGGACCGTTTCGGTTGCTGGCTGCGCAGAAATCCCAAAGAGACAATTAAACTACTGACCCGTGTCATCGAGGATTTGTTTTGGCTTCCTGTTTGGAAAGATGGTAGGAAGTAGACCTTTGAGCCAGTTGGCAGGAACACACACACACACACACACACACACACACACACACACACACACACACACACACACACACACACACACACACACACACACACACACACACACACACACACCTAGAACAGCCGGTCAGATTTCCTACTGAGAGAGATCAGATTATTGCCCAGGGTTTGAACCTGTGACCTGCAGTGCATGGTTGTACATGGAGACTCAATGTTGGGTTAATGGAGTGTGGTAAAAAGAAATGTCAAATCTCAACTCTTGCACCTTCTCTTTCTCTTTTACACACACACGCACGCGCACACACACACGCACACACACACACACACACACACACACACACACACACACACACACACACACACACACACACACACACACACACACGCCTCATAAGGATGTGAACCTGAATTCTTCTCTTTTTTAATGATTGCAGATTATTTATTGGAGTTGTCATATCATTATGAGATTTATCATCCTCAAAAATGAATACAAGTCACTTCCAACAAGGAAGATTTAGAAAATTGTGGGCATTCATTTTACAAAGTCTTTTTACTTTTTTTTTTTAATTTCACACTGGTGGAAACATCTTGTGGGTTTCAGGCTGACTTTGGTCTAACTGACAGAATGTAATATTAGTTACTGGTTGAACATCCTGTTTTGGAAGGAAAAAAGTCTTGCAGGGTCCCAGGATTTGTGTATTTAAGTAAACTATTAGAATATTTGTTGCAAAATGTAAAATTGTATACTGCATTTACCAACTAAATCGAGAGTTTCCACATATTTTTTTGTCACGATTAAAACTGCAACAATAATCTGCTTATTATTTTCCTGATAAATGGACTACTTGCTTGGTGTGTAAATGTCAAAACTAGCTAAAACTAAGTAATGTTTGGTATTTTTGCAGGAAAAAATCACCACTGTAACCTAAACCTAATCTGAATTAAAGCCTTGCAGCACATCCTGAAAAAACGCCCTGACTTTCAGTGTAAATGACATCTGACGGTCCTTCACACACACACACACACACACACACACACACACACACACACACACACACACACACACACACACACACACACACACACACACACACACACACACACAAATTCACACTCACATACTGACTTGAGTAATTTCTAAACAGGAAGTTGGCAGCATCCTGGCGGGGCTGAACGCTGTATACGTAAATGTAAATATGCTAGGCGTCTGTGTGCACGCTGGTATTTCGCAGGTGTGCTTTTTATCTCTTTAGTCTCTTTCTCTTTGTGCACTGAGAGCGCCGTGTGAAGCGTGTTTGAACAGGTTGGATGGAAAAGCAGCAGTGACAATAGCAGATTTATTTCTGGGCCAGTGCACTCTGAAGTGAAATTGCACCTTCATGTTTATACTGAGTCCTTTGCCGAGTGCATCAGGGTGGAAAACTGGTTTGGTTTTACAGCAGCCCTCCAGCATTTTCACAATACATTTTTCATGGCATTATGCCCATGACCGGGTCTTCGCCAGTGCCTACAAGCTGTACTGTTTATCTTTCCTGTGTTGAGTGTTGCTACTTGTCACTGCACAAGTAGTCCTTTAATTGGGAATACATGAGTCAAGACATTGTAATAGAATTTTAATGGATGTTTGACTAAAGTAACTTTAACTAAAGCAGGAAACTAGAGCTTGTGTAGTATTGCGAACTGAACTGCCAGGGTGTGCTATTAAATACTTTTCTCTCAATATCTTACTCAGCTCAATTGCTGCTTAACTCTTCACATTTCACAGCCAGCAGGTTTTTGACATTTTTTCTTGATAAATGGCTTAAACTGGTTATTCATAGATTTTTTTGCCTTGTGAAAGATCCTCTCCGTCACTTTTCATAGGAATATTTTTCATCCATGCTTGTGTTGTAACTTTAGAGATAGCAATGTTACAATACCATTGTCAGTTTGTCAAGATGCTGATTGGTTCTTTTTGTCCGGTCGCGGTGGATTCTGCCAATTTGCCAATTTGCAGTAGGAGCAATAGATGGGGCTAAATGAGCCTGTTTTTTTTTTTTTTTTTTTTTTACAGATTACTAGTTTCATGTAATGCTGTCTTTACATAGTTACAGTCTTAGCAAATATGACAAAACGTTACTTTTATAAGACTTACCAACTGCAGCTTTAACCAGACTTTGTTTTCTGTTCAAATTAGTAAATGTTAGCATACTGACATGCTAAACAAAAATAGTGAACATGCAAAACTTTATACCTGCTTTGAGTAGCATGAGCTTTCCTTATTATTTTCCAGGATGTGCAGAGTTGCAAACATGAACACTGCATCTCAAATATACAACAATGTGACAAGACAAGAGCAGATAATTAAATTATTAAAGTCCAATTCATGTTTTTGGATGTGCTGACGATACCATATTTTCATTGCACGTTTTATTTGGCATTATTCATTCACAATTTTTTAAAATCAGCTAACAGTCTCTTGGGGCTTGTCACTTTGGACATGTACATCAAATATTAGCAGTGTCAGGACTGTTCACCATGAGTCACATGTGTTTCTAACTGAGCTCACTGACAGGTGAAGGCAGGAGCAACTGAGGCCATAGCAGTTCGTTTTACCCACAATACCCTGAAAGACAAAATGATCAAGATCTGAGTTGATCCCCAATGATCTGGGGAGGGATTTCTTTAATCCTCTCCATCTCTCTGTCCCTCTCTCTCTCTTGGTACATGTACATCTCATTCAGTGTTTTTTTGTGTGTCTCTGTGAGGTTCTTACTCTCGTTTTGACTTTCTTTTTTCTATTTCCTACACGTCATCATTGTAAAAACAAACCAGAATGGTCTTATCAGATACGGTACCTTGACAGATAAACCTGTGCTGCCAGGGCACTGGGTTAAGTCACAGTTTCTATCATCTATGTTAAATATACATTTGCAGCTACATTAATCCTCTTTTCCTCATGCGATGGGAT